>NC_083617.1:17934979-18269479 GCF_963584025.1 Labrus mixtus
GGCAGTTTATGAAACCATACCCAGTTTGAAACATTGTTCAGTTAAATCACTGGGCACAATTTAGAAAAACAATTTCAAATTGATGCACATGCAAAGTGTGCATGAATTTGCAAATGGCTTTTTTTTTTTTTTTTAACCAGAGCCTTCAGGAGTTCGGAAAGTCAGAATTATTAATACTTTATCAACTTCAAGTTACTACTTGTGCTGTTTTTTGGTTTCTACAAACTCCTATTAAATACGACCCAATTATCTCGATCTGATGTTGGATGTTTAGCCGGTCAGGAACTGTTTTTTTAAAGCTTTTTTTGAAGGGGGGGGTCAGTTGCTGTTGGAAAAAAATAAAAATAGAACACACTGAAAGCCTTGACAGACAACCAAAACAGTGGGGTGCAGGACAAAAGAATCTGTACAGAAAGGGGTGTATAATCTCATGTGTGACTCTACATCAGCCAAGAGACACAAACTGGAAGTACAATAATATTTTATTTCTTCAGGAGGCATCTCATGAGAACTTTATTTACAGTACTGGGCTGGCAATGGAACCATTTGGTTTCCCTGCTGGGGTGAAATTATAGCATTAATCTGATTTTGGATCCAGGGCCAACACAAAATATTTATGAACAGGGCTTCAACTTGAGCTAAATTAAATGGATTTATTGTGATAAAACAATCTTGTCCATAATGATAACAGTACAACCTGAAGCTTTTTTTTTATTTTGGTATGAGTGCAGGCGAGGCTCTGAACAGATTCAGTTTCCTACAACAGAATCATTCCTGTTCATTTGACACATTGTTTCACTTAAGCTTACAACAGCTCCTTCAAACATCCATCAATAATGCTGATCAAGTCTTCTCACAGTCCCATCTAACTTGTTTAGTGCTTTAATCTGTAAGCCCTAACAATGTCTCACTCTAAAAATCACCATGGTCAATATTTTACTTGTGAATTAGTATAGAAGCCCAATTTATCAAATACAATTTCAGTTTCAACAGTCTCCATTATTTTAAGCAACAAAAAGTGCACAACAGCAGCCAAATTCTCTTTTAAGGAAAAACTGAGAAGCAACATTCATGTGCAGTTGGCCCTGGTGAACTTTGATTGGCCCTTTTGTAGAAATTTGAACACCCAATGGAAAGACAGCAGAGGACATGTGAAGGATGATACAGAAAACAGAATGGGCAGTGATGTGATGATATTGTCAGGCTTTATTACTGGAGTCTCTGAAATTAAAATCAATCAAACACCTGGTTGTTAAACTCCATGCATCCATCAGTCCCTCCTTTGTCACTAAGTCCATCTTACGTCCGCCGTTCCTCACTCCGCACGCACGCTAGCTCTCAGTCCTCCATCGCCAGTGTGTTGAGCTCCTCATCCAGCTCCTCCAGATCTTCTCCTGTGAACAGGTTCTCATCCACCGGTACCTCCACCACCTCCTCCTCCTCCTCATCTTCCTCCTCCTCATCTGCATCCTCCCCTTCTCCGTCCTCCCCGCCTCCTTCTGCTCCAGACAGCCCATTGGCCTCGGCGCCACCGCAGGCTCCATTCAGCTGCTCCTCTGAAGGTGAGCAGAGGAGGGAAGGAGAGAGGGATAATTGAATCAATCAAGTTTTGTTTATTTGTGTTTAAAAGTGCTCGTAATGTGCTCATTTGAGTCTCTTTAGGGTGATTAAAACGTATGTGATGGTTACAGATTTTTGTTCAGTCCACCAAGTATTCACCTTCGTTAAGACAATTAGTTGGATATTCCAAAGTGCTTTCTTACCTTTATCTGATTCCTTTGGCTTAGTCTTGCTCCTAGATTTGAAACGGTCTGTGGCTGCTACGGTAATGCCGGTGTTGTCGACCTCTTGCGGAACAAAACGGGACAAGTCTATGTCCTGGACCTCAGCGGTATTGATCTGAAATGAAAATTGAAAACAAGATTTAAATTAGAAGTGACACAACAGAGTAGTTTAACTACATGAAGTAACTCACAGGCACAAAAATGTCTTATTAGCTGAGAAAAACGTATCGACCAAAAATGTATCACCAAAAGGATTCTTCAGGTTTACAACAATTAGAGGGATAAAGTGAGAAAGGTTTGATTGTAGTTAACCCTGCTCACATTTACAGCCTGGATCTACTCAGCAGCACATAACTTTACAACAGGTGCAGTTAACGTCAAAACAGTTTGATATGTGAAAAGGCAGACAGCAGCGATGAAACACTAATTCTACACCAAAGAATGCTGCATCACTTTCACAAAAATGTGAAATAAAATGCTTTATTGATCAGGATTTATAGTGTACGGTTCATTATATTTTATTTGTAAAAGGTAAAGAGGTTATGTAATGTCCAGACCGTCCAGGGCATTGATGTCTGTTTAGGCTAATAATGATCAACTTTGTTTGTCCTCTTGTTAGTCATTCATGCAGTAATATAACAGCTTGTTATAGTGATTCTAATTTTCACTGTAAAGCAGCCATGAGCACAACAGGAAGACAGTCCGTCTAAATAGGGTAACAATTTCAGAATATTTCAGGCCCCACAGCCTTACAACACTGACCCCACAGCACAACTGAAGTAATTCACTTAAACTGGCCAACAGTAAAAGACTAAGTGCTGACATTAAAAACCTTATCATGCTGCAGATAGTGTATTAGCAAACTGTATCAGACAACACGAGGGCAGTTATTGTGCTGAGACATTGAATGGAACAAAAAACAATATGTAGTAACACAAAGCCAAATGAAATAATCATAGACTCTGAAGATATGATCGAGGAGGGGTGGAGGGGACACCACAAGAAAAGACTTAGGGCGCACTCACACTAGGAAAAGTCATCTTTAGCTGTACAAAATCCCCCCCCCCCCCCCCCCCCCCAAATTTCAGTAGCAACTAGGGCTGGGCGATATGGACCAAAACTCATCTCTTGATATTGATTAGCTGAATGGCGATACTCGATATGTCTTTTATTAACAGTGAAAACACAATGAAAATAAACTACCTGTTTGTGAATTTTAAAAGTAATATTCTAAAATAAAAATGTTCCTTAAATACAATAAAAGAGAGAGAGAGAGGAGGAGCAGGGTTAAGAGGGACAGACAGTCAGTCATCATCAGTGAGATGAGAAAAAGGTGAACTGGCACCTCTGTAACGTTATTTTAATGCAACATAAACTATATCGATATTAACGATATTGTCTTAGCCTATATCTTGTTTGAAAATATATCGATATATCGTAAAAACTCAATATATTTCCCAGCCCTAATAGCAACCATCTGTTTCATGGAGAAGCAGTATTGTTTTTTCCGTAACAACTTCTATAGAGGCCTATTGGCCTATGGCTGTGGTTCAGTGGTAGTTTGATCTCTTAACCAGAGGGTTGGGGGTTTGATCACCAGCTCCTGCAGCCACATGTACGATGCGTCCTTTGGTAAGACACTTAGTTAACTAGTTGAGTTAAAAAATGAGGTAATACTGATGGACACTTTACATAGCAGCCTGTGCCATCACTGTGTGAATGGTACGTTTGATCTGTGGTGTAAAGGCGCTTTGAGTAGTCAGAAGACCAGAAAAGCTCTATACAAGCTCAAGTCCATTCACCATTTATTCATCTTCTATTATATCAGTCTAACTGAAACAGACAACAAGCGATTGTTTCATACTGCACACTAGAAGCATCAAATGAAGCCCTAAATCTCTTCTTCTCTGTGAGCTAAAGCAGAAAGTATAGATAACAAAGCAGTAGAGTGATACAGGATAGCTTTGTGCAGCCAGCTCACAAGTAGAAAATCTGGGTCTGCTCTGCTCAGAAGACAGTCTCACATCATTTGTGTCAGTAGAGTTTTCATCTTTTTTTAAATAATTACCTCCTCCTCATTATCTTCTTCCTCACTGCTGACGTATTGCGTGTCGGTGGCTTCAGCATCGTCCTCATCAATCAACTCTGGGCGGAACTCGAACACCTCACGGCCGCTCACCTGCAGAGATACACATGATTTGAATTCAATCCTGTATTATTGTTGAGGTGCACACATATACTGTAAAGTGAACACTGAAATATATAAAGAAAGAGATGCATATACAAAGATCTGCCCATCTGTCTTTGGGGAATTATCAAAAATAAGATCCTGAAACCTTTAACTCCTAGCCTGGGGCACCAACTTACTCCCAACCAGGAGAGAACATCCCCCACAAACACGCTATCTAGAAACCTTTGTCTCCATACACACCCAGCTAAGGCCAGACTTACCACTAACGATCTTCCAGCCTTATAGTCCGCCTTCTTCTTCTCCATCTCCTCACGCGCTTTATCTATCTGTTAACAAAACAACAATGATTAAAATCAGTCAAAAGCACCCACAAAAACTTTCTAACTCTGATTTAGTCGTGTAATAAAGCATTGTGTGACAAAGTCCTAAATCGATAGACATTTCCACAGGTACATACAAGGAGTATACACAATGTGTTGCTTATCTGATAAATGTTGTTTATAAAATGATGAAACACATTCCAACCTTCTCCTGCCTTTTCCTCTTCTTCCATGCCAGGAAAGTCTCCAGGGTGATTCGGGTCACATCGGGTCCTAGAGCGGCACGCTGCAGGGATACAGACAGTCATCAGCATGTGGACAGTACAGAGTCAAATCAGTTTAAAAGTCTTTTATTAATTACACATTTTCTGTGGTTATACTTTAATTTGTATGTGTAAAACACTATGTGTGTTTATTTAGAGATGTAACACAAATATAGTCTGTTTACTTAATAATGACTTGTATGTCAGCTGCTTGTTCAACCACTGCTGTCCTCACCTTTTCATCTGATTTAAACATCAACATTTCTACTCAAAGCTAAGTGTGGTTAGCAGTTGTTAATAAGTACTGAAACTATTGAGATTTGAATTTATTTAGTGAAAACATTTTCCACATGCTTTAAACATGCCCTTACCGAAGCCCCATCCAACTCTTATTCATCACAACAACATGTAGCTGTTGTATTGAAGCTTTTTTGTTTCTGAAAACCACAAAGTAAAGCTTTTATATGGATCCGTTCATCTTTACCTCGTTCTCTATCAGCTCCTCCAGCGAAATTTCCTCCTCCTTCTCTTCCTTCTTCTTGTCTTTCTTCAGTACAAAGCCAGGCGGCAGGGCGTGCCGGTACATACAGACATCGGCACCTCCTGGACACACCCAAAACCAGCCGTACTTATTATTCTCTATGGCGTCCAGGAAGTGCTTGCACACCTGCAGACAAGAAGACAGAGTAGATCATGAAACATAAAGAACAGACAGGGGGAAAAAATAGTATCAAGTAATATCTATGCATTTGACTGACTCCATTTTTGCGTCTTCAAATTACTGAAAAATCACTCCATATATTTGCTGAAAAACTACCATGAGATCAGTGCGTACTCAGCTGACTCATCTAATGCTTACAGTGATAACAGGAATACACCAGAGATCAAATTTATGTAAACACTGATCAGATCAGATCTCTCCATGATGCCCTTAATCGCCTCCATGGATTTGGCTCTCTCCATTCCTTTCATCAGCTTTATGTGCTCCTTTTAACTCAATTTTAGGTCACCACTATAGACTGTATAGAAACATGGACAAAGTCTTCGGGACATCACCCATTGGTTTCTGAAGGGCCCTTTGGAAGCCCATTTATTGCGGTTGCCATATTGGAATCACTGACTATGTCAAACTTTTGGTCAACCTTACAAAAGAGGGGAAGTTAAGGGTTAGGGTTGCACAACGTGGACGATTGCAGATAGATCATTCCCCTAATCATGCAACTTGTGTCCTTCATAAAATCAAAACAGGTCAGTTTGATTTTGTCAACCCGTCACACTTTGAGTTCCTTAAACAAGTCTGAAGGTCGGTCTGCGAGACGCTTTGCAATACTGGACCTGTTAGCTCCCTTGGTCTGAGTGGGTTTATAACATTTTTTACACAGGGGCTTTGCAGTGTCCTGAGGGTTACCCTGACTGTCAGCTGTGTAAGTGAAATGATGCCATATTTCGCTCTGTTGTCTAAAGATAAAGATAAACTTTATTGATCCCCCATGGGGGACATTTTTTCATTACAACAGCTCAAGAAAACAGGAATATAATTATTGCTTTGGCAACAAGCCATGGACAGCCGGCAAGACTAGCATCTGAGACGTTAGAAGCCATGGCTCTTGTTCTGCTTCTCACGCCCAGCACGCCCACAAGGCCTGTTGGGTTGTTTTGAACAGCTGGTTACTACAGTACTTCTAGTATCGGTATACCGTGCAACCCTAGGGATGTGTATGGGACTTCTGGGTTTTTTGGAGCTGGCTTTAAGTGGACACTCAAGGCACATAGGCTTCATTTTTTTCAACACTGGAGGTTGCCGCTTGATCAAGACTGAGACATTCCTCACTACACTGGGCTGTTTTGTCTCTCCTAGCCGTTCTTTACACACTTTTGGAAACTTTTGATTGACTATTTAATGCGACTTATGTAACAGACTTACAATTTGTGTTTTGGCTTTCTTCTTCTCGTTCTCTCCTCCGTGTTTTTTGTTGACCACCTCCTCCAGCTTCTTCTCGTCCCAGTTATCCATAGTGTCTGCAAGGGAACACAGCAGGATTGATTTGGGCAAGAAATCGAACAATTTGCTTCGGGGAGTCAGGTGTAAACATGTTTTACTTGGAGAAAAAAAATACATCAACATCATTTGCTTATTACTTTTGCTGAACCATCAATTCAGACAACAAATGTGTTTAAAATTTATAATAATTTACAAACAGAAAAAAAAAAACTGAGAAACTGTCATCCAGAAACATTGCTCAACACTACACAGTCCCCTGCACAATAAACTGACCTTTCTCCAGCTCTTCATCTCTTTCGTCCACATAAAGACTTCTCTTCTCACATTTCCTCTCCATTGACAAATCATGGCTGAACTTGCACTTGTCACCTTTAGTACACTGGCCTTGCTTAAAGAATGCACACAGCACCGACTTTGGGTCAACACCTTCAAAAAGGAGAAAAGAAAGAAACAATCAGTGTACTGCTTACATTTCATGAACTGACACACAGAATAAGAAGCAGCTTTTTGGTGTATTTTAATTCCCGTAATGGATTAACCTTCATCCATTTTCACAGACTGTGTGTAGGTTACCTTTGGCGACTTTCTGGGCAGCTACTACAGGTTTAAACAGCTCATTGAGTTCATCCAACTCCTTCTTCTTATCAATCTTCTTACCGGTCTTGTCTGTTTCACCCTGCACAAACACATACACATATTTCAATGGGTGGCCATATTTTTTCATGTATTGGAAACATCAGAGCACACAGAGCAAGACCCCCACAGCCAGATGATGAGAAACTACTGACTGGCGGTGAAAAAAACTTTTTCTTCTATGTCTCTTACAAATATGGCAATTTCACAGCTGAAATTTAAAATGGTAAAAAAAAAATTTTTTAAATCAGTGAGACAGAGACTGGTGTAGAAAATAACAAAAAGGGGAAAAAGAGTGGTCTCCTAACCGGTTTGGTGCCTTGTTGTTTGACTTGATGAGTGACGTTCTTGATGAACTTCTGCTGCTTGGCCCCTTTTTTGTTTTTCAAGCCAAATGTCTTGTCCTAAAAAAAGGAAATAGTTACATAATTAACATCCAATAAGTACGTTTTTTGTGTACAAATCCACAGAACACAAAAGATCACTGAGGGAACTCAGAAAGCAAGTTATAATGGGTACAATACACACTGTGAGTTTCAGACAACTTGAGGTTTTGGTATTTGAAGTCTAAATCTTTGGTGGTTGATCCGGTGCTTTGACATTGTAACAGATGCCGCCAACAATGCACATTCATAGTCTGTTCCAAAATGATTGTTCTCATTTTACCGGCCCTATGGGTATATCATATAGCATATCTGATAAAATATTTTGTGCTGTAAATGAACTTCTCTAAAACAGTAGAAAATAAATAACCTGCATTTCTTTTAAACAGTTTTTCTGCAGTGTTTACATTTGACTTGTTTTTGTTCTGCGTCGTCTTCCCGAAAGACAAAATGTGTTCAAACGACGGACATTGCTTCCATGTCACGGATTGGATGTGTCGTAACGTGACTCTGCCCTGAAAATAATTGAAATAAACGACATTGGGAAAGACTACGTCGATTAGAGGTTCTTCTGAATGTCGGTTTGAGATTAATTTCCCAGCCCTATGTTCAACACATTTGTACCACTCTTCTCAGGACACCAACGTGTCTGCCCAGGCTGCAGTGCTCATCGGGAAAAGGTTTCCTCTCGCAGTAATTCAGCAAAAATATATAGAGTTATTCTACCTGAATTTGCCTCCACACAATGTGATAAGACTCAGACAAATCTTAATATTAAGAGAAAAAGTGTTCAAATTAAAGGAATTGTCTGCCAATAAGCATCTATCTAATTTGACTGTCAATCATTTGACTTCCTGATCTGTGCTGCTCAGCCACAGGACCACTGGTTCAAAGTAAAGAACGATTTAAATATATAGTTTTATTGTTAAAAAAGAGCGCAGTAGTTTAACCACATATTGGGCTTTATAGTATTTAGCAATCATTTATCATTAATGAACAATAACTAATGTGTTTTCAGGGACTATATTCAGCCACCACAGATTATAACCCTGTTCAAATGTGTGCTAAATTTCCAACTGTTTCCTAACAACACTGGGGGAATAACCTTTATGAGGCTTTTGGCTACCTATACAATACTAAGTAGCTGATTAAATGATTGATGGTTCTGGTATTTTCATGTGAATTGCAGGCTATTAAACACATTCTTCTAAATGCCATCATACCACAAATGGCATACTCAGCACTGTAACACCTTGATCTTCATCAGTATCACAACCTGTTGTGTAACAATACAAGGTGAGAAGATATTCGCTAAAACAGATTCTTTATTTTCTGACATACCCTAAAAGTGAACTAATTTGACATAATGTCAAAGAGAAAAAAAAACCACCCGGCAGGCCGGCACATGAACACGTTGCAGTACAATCTGTGCCATGAACAACAGAAGGCGGCTAACACTGGCATGACGTAAACCTTTACAGAGATCAATCCTACATGGTTTATTACTATCGGACTCTCCAGCTGCTTTTAGAGCGCAACATCGACATTAGAAGTGCTCTAAGCTTTGACTCATCCCAAACCTGGTTCGACATTACCTACTTTTCAGCAGTTAAGCCCGCCCTCGTATGTCCTGCGGGCCGACCAAAGCCGGGCCTCTCATGGGCCATATATGCCTCTTCTAGTATGAAAACAAAGCAAGCCACTCGTTTCTTATGCCATAAAGACATTATTTGAAAGACCCCTATTTTAACTACCGACTTTAGGGGCAAATATCAACCTTACAAAGACCAGTTTTCAGACTAAACTGAGGCAGCACGGCCCGATTAGCATCTTGACCGCGTCAGACTTTCTCAAAATGCAGTGAGCCTCATGACAGCTTGTTAACTCACTAGAGAACTGTTCACAGTAATGATAATTTCTGTAAGAGCGTTTCTTACTTCATCCGAACTGCTAATAAACAATTATGTAACGATGACAACAACCAGTAGGCTAGTTCAACTTCAGAGGATACACTTGTGTTAGCTACAGTTAGCACTGACAACCAGCCACTGCGGTGCGTTAGCTGGTGTGCCATCGCTGGACGCCGACATGCTAACTCGTGAAAGTATTACCTCAATAATCTTTTCCTTTTTCTTCTCTTGAGTCTTTTTATTTGCCGCAGGTGGGGCGACTTTCTTCGGAGGCATGTTGGCTCAGATACAGCTATGTATATTATACGTATAGCTGATTAAAAGTTCTTCTAATTTGGTGATTCAAATGGAAAGACGGCTCCACATTACCCTGTTGTTGCTAATAGCACCGCAACGGCGCGCCTAGGCCACATGTGCGTTGTTGGTGTAACGTGACGTCATCACGCATCCCGAGAGGAACTATGGGTACTGTAGTCGTGTCCTTGACGACGCTCGAAAAACATCTCTGAGACTGAAGCGCTATCGCAATTCAAGTTTTTGGGAGTTTTAATACAGTGTTCGTATCCTTTTTGATTCTTGCCTTCAGTTTGATAAATTCCAGCACCTGTGAAATGTTTCTTTGGATGTGCAAATACAAGTCTGCCTATAGACTGTATAAATCACATGTGATGTGTTGTCTTTTCTGATTTTGTTTTTGCCTTTTTGCGGTCGTGCACCTAAAATGTAATTACGTTTTCAGTGTGCTCGCAGTTGAATTACTTACATTTCTACATAGGCTTATGAATACTGATGAACGACCAGTAAGATGCTACAAAATGTTGTTAAACTTCTAGTTTAGTAACAAACAGTCCACTATTTTTAACAATGGTATTTTGTATACCTTTAACTAGTTTAAAAGCTGAGAATGGCCATGCTTGCATGTTGTATTGGTTTTAGCAGGATCACTGGTGAGACATTTTTGAAGAAAAAGAAGAAATGAGCTGCCATATCTTGTTTACAAAAAATAACATGGTATTCCTCTATTTATTCACAATGAGATCAGAAGTACAATGCAGGTCGCATAGTTGCATAGTATCTTCACCATGTAGCATCTCATCTATGTTGAAAATGTATAATAGCCTACATACTTTGAATGAGGAGCTGTTAATTGAAGCAGCGAGAATGGAGTTGGTTTATCTCTCATTCTTTCCTACTAAACAAAACTGTCTGCTCTTATGGAGTAGTTGCAGCAAACAAACTACACATGAATGCCTTGAGGTCAAACTGAAAGTGTGTTTTCATTTTAAAACTCTCAATCAAGACATACCATGACCACCATGACAGGCAACATGCAGGCCACAAAAGAACATTCAAACGGTATAACTAAACTATACTGAACTTCAGAAAAGTTTCCTCTTTCTTATAGTCCTATGAGATGAGGTGGTAGATTGATCGAAAATTACTGGTCTACTAGAATAGCATCCCAAAAATTAAAGAATGTGCATTCCACTTTTTTTAAATTTATATTACTTTTTGTCAACTCCATGCTCTGAGGAATAACGGGGATTCACTCGTGGACCACTGTTATATGTGCTTAAATTGCAGTTTAAGTATTTAACCGCTAGGTGACAGTGTTGCAATATCTGCAAGTTGAGGTAAGTGGTAACTGATGACTGGGGAAGGTACTGGCTAGTTTAGTGGTCAAGTACTATCGAAAATGTGTACATAGCTTTAGAGAGCACACAACTGGAATTACATTAAGAGCAAGAATAGGAAATTAAATCCTCTATAGCAACTGCCTGACTTTGAGCTAATGCATAAACTCTGATGAACGGGTTAAATGAAAAGAAATGTTTCATTTTTAGTTTGAAATGGTTGATGATCACAGACTCACCTTCCTACTTTACAATTTAAAGTTAATAATAGGCAGATGTCTGCAGAGGTATTCTGATAAAATAAACTATGTCACGTTTATTTAATACAATGGTATCTTTGTTTAAGAAACAGTTTGTGATCAAGGCAGTGAGTGAAAAATCAAGGTTTGAACTCAGAAAGGAAAATGCTTAAGTAAGCCATGAATGGGGGAATGATTAGACCAAGTTTACACAAATACACTATTAAGAAAAACAGTATGGTGCAGAATATTGTGTTTTCAGTTGATTAACATTGGACTGAGTAATTATAGTGGAAAATGTGTTTCCTCCAGAATGGTTTACAAATAATTGTCCTGAGCATAAAACGGCTGCTACTCTGTTACTTAGCCACCATCTGGCTTGAAATGCACTGTTTTATTAGCTCTTTCTTGCCTTTCCCTTTTTTTGTAGTTTAATTACATATACTGCAGGTCAATTAAGACCCCCTTAGTAAGACTTTAACTGGCACAGTATTTGATGACAATTTTCACCTATTTGCAAACCATTGTTTTTTTATTTGTCTCTGAGCTCCTTGTGGCCTTTTTAAATGGGGCGTGTGTGTGTGTGCGGGGGGGGGGGGGGGGGGGACAGAGCAGAAAAAGAAGAATATTTGTTTGGTGTCTTTTAACCAACGGTATGAAGAAAACCCAGTTTTTCTAACCACAGGCGTGAGGTTGTGTCATGGCTGCAGGGTGGAAGAGCCGACCAGCAGTGGATTTACTGCCTCATCTGCTGATTCAACTTGATTTAATTAGATTTCACTTAAGTTACTAATGTGATTTCATTTGGCACATTTGACATGCGAGGCTTTCGTCCACATCCTGTCTCAGTTCATCGACCAGTTCACTACTCAGCCAGTTCGTGCGCGTGTGTGTGTGTGTGTGTGTGTGTGTGTGTGTGTGTGTGTGTGTGTGTGTGTGTGTGTGTGTGTATGGAATATGGCACATGCACTTGTGAGCTGAAATGGGTCACACATGCCTGCTCTTTTTGGGCTCTCATTTGTTCCTTTGTGTTTTAATGAGCCTTGGTTTTTCTGAGAGTAAAGGACAACATTAACTCAGTTTGGGTGCCCACATAATGACAGTACTAGTGGTTTGCTTTAATGAGTCCCAGAGTGAGACAATGAAATTACTCTTGTAACACCATCCTCGGCTGCAAAAACATGTCGTTGAGCCCTATATTTGCATCCTTTCTGTGTGTCTGTTCTGATATGACTTTATTTCAGACCATGCAGCTGAAGAATGCCTGTATAAACCTATATCGACACAACTCCTTACAACATGGCTGAAGGCTAGATATAAAGACAACAGAGGCGGGTAATATTGCCTGGAGCAAACTTTCTCTCTATTTCATTTTCCCTCCCCCTCTCTCTGTGAGGATCTTTGTGTGTGTGAGAGCAGTACCATAAATCACTACATGTGCTACAGGACCGTTTTCCCCCTTCCCTATAACAGCCTTCTTCATATTCATACAAACATCGATCTTTTCTGCAAAGGGCCATGAGTGTCACGTACACACACAAACACATGCGCACACACATGAATGCACTTGAGTCCGCTTGCAGCAGACGGAAAGAAAACATCTCCTGCCTAATTAGAAAAGCACAAGTCGATCCTCTTCCCGTGGGCACCTGAGAACACTTGACACCACACAACCTATCGCGGCGCAATTTTTCTGAGGCGGTAATAAAAGGCATCCTGGGTTTCAGTCTGGCTCGGCCTCCTCCTGCTTCCAAGGACAAACTGCAGCACCTTGTCTGCACCGCTGACTGCTGAGTGGGTCATCGGCTGTCAGCTGCTCCCCGTCAAGCAGCTGCAGGACACCAGGGGCGAAGAAAAGGGCAGAAGAGATCGCCTCCAGCCGGGCCCACCCAGGTGACTACCTGCTGCAGAAAGGGAACAGAAAAGCTTTACAGTGGAAGAAAAAAGAGTGACCAACTGAATAAGGACACAGACCTCCCATCATCTCACCTGCGTTTACCTGCGCAGTTTGTGATTGAACACAGTCGCCGTAATGTTATCTCTATACCATCAACCACACCATTGGCTATCATCGTACAGCAATTTACAATTTAGTTAACCTCTAGTCTATGCACTGACATCTGCATTAAACTTCTGTTAACCATCTGGTGCTTCGTGTCATCTCTTACGTCAAAGTCATTTCTCGGCTCCCCAGAAGCTAGTCAGATCATATACAAGCAGTTCACTGTAAAGGAAGTGTCTGCCTGCAGTATTCTTAACAATTATCTTAACACCTTTAACTTCACTGGAAGAATTGAAAAACTGGCCATAACTCCATGAATCTATATTGTCATGCAACGACAACCAATGGGTTCAGAGAATAACCAGCAATACTTATATCTCTTTTAGTGTCACTGCAAGGCAAACCAACCCCAGGGGCAATAAATGATTAATTCATGTTTTAATTCATTTATTCTTTAATTTATGAATTAACGAATTCAAGTCTTTAAGAGAACAGACCAAGACTTCCTGACTTAGCTGATGTGCGTCGCCATAGTTTGCGTTCAACAAAAGCAAAGATAGTCAGCTGAACTGGTTTGCGTTTAAAGACGGTTCTGTTATTAATCCATCGTGCAGCAATGTGAACAAAAATCCATGGCAGAGAAGATACATCGAAACTAAAAGACTAAAGCCTTTTTTCACGTGTGCACTCCTGATCTTTTCTTGAAAAATGTCAGGACAGGCTGCCCCTTATATCTTTCTGAGTTGTCGGTTCACACGTACACCTCACAGAGGAGACTTCCCCTATCGTACGTACACAGCAAAAAATGGAGAGTTGAAATTTCAGGGTTAAACATTTCAGAGTTGATTTCAACCCCCAATGTGTGATTTTAACTCATTCTGATTGAAATGGTGTTTAGTGTTGGAGTTGTTTTACAGTGTTAATCCATTAGTGTTGGTCAACTGTCGTCCAACTCTGCAGAGAGTTAATTAATCCAAGCTCCGCCCCCAGGTTTCCCGCTCAGTTCACTTTGTCAGTTGGAGACACAGAGAAATGTTCCTACTCTGCAGTTCTACTCGGTAAGTAAAATAAATGCTATAATGTAAAAAAGTAATGTGATTCTCTGAACAGCTGTAAAATACTATATCTGTGGAGATTATCTACTTTAAAAGGACTTGTGTGTTGCCATGAACTAAATGGCAAACACAGTGATAAGCTAATGTTAGCAAGCTGCCTCGTGCAGTTAGCTAACCCTTAAAATCATTTAAACGTTATAAATGTAAATAAATAAGGCACTTTTAAAGCTGGTAGCAATGAAAATATGCTTTTTTAGGTTTACATTTTGAGGTTGAAGCTAATATTTCTCTGTTTTTTTTTTTTTTAACTGCACTGTCCCAGCATGCAGGCACATGTTTAACATGTATATAGTTGCCCTGTGAGCATCACCAGCAGTACCCTTTTTATTTCCTCCTTTTGTCTTAATTAACTTGGTCAAACTTTTATTTCAGAGAATATGCTGGTTCCAGTAAAATACAAACAACTACAGAAGTATGTGAAGTTGGAGGAGGTTGACTACATGTAATTTCATGAAAAAGGTGAGTAAATTAATGCATGTATTAATTCATTATTTTAATTTAGATTTTAATTTTGTAAGGGAACTTTATTGACATTATCCTTGTGTATAATTTATTTTTCCCCAGTCATGCTGCAGTCTGGAGGAGCATCTCATCAGCAGAGTCGGTATCCATACCTCCTCCCTGTTGGACGTCAGAAGAGCAAGATTGACAGCTTCTACATCACCATGGATAAGCATCTCCTCCCATGTTGGGCAAACTGCTTCCTCTGGGCATTTGATGACCTTTTCAAAGCACATTTTATGTTTAACATGTCTTATGATGCAGCGTCAGTGAATTTTTGCACATTCATGAAGTTGTATATTGTACCTTCATTCACAATGTATTGATTTACAGAGAAAATAAAATGTCACTGTTTGAAAATAACTAATAACTTTTTTTTATTGAAAATCATTCTTTTAACACTTTGTAGTGTAGATAGTCTGACACTTAATGGAGTTAAACTAACACTAGCCAGGTAGTAAAAAAAAGTGTCTTGGCAGAGTTACTTGTCTAATCCCTAAGTGTTATTTTAACTCTGTTTAGCGAGTTGAAAAGGGAACTCTCTCTCAGTGTTAAATGTTTAACTATTTCAAAAGTGTTGATTTGACTCTAGAAAGTGTGGAGCTATATAAACCCTGAAAAAGGGTTGAAATCAACTCTGTGGGAGTTAATTCAACACTGATCTTTTTGCTGTGTAGGCGATAGTGTTCTCAGGAGGCAGCACATGATGTGAAAAGGATAATGCAGAAATGGCGGTCGAGAAAACAGAGTCTGATGCTTTGATGAAAGTTTGTGCCTTTTTATTAATGACACGTGTGATTGTATCTATTCACAGTATCAACAGACGAGTGGCATAGATCATAATTGAAATCAGAAAAGTGTATGAAGCAGCTTCATAACATTCACCATGATCGCACCAGTTTCTCACCGGTTGGGCGAATCTCATCATTTACACGCTTGTAGGGAATTTTCCTGAATATTTCCTGCTGCATTCACACATTAGCTCACACCGATTTTACCTAGAAATTATTCTAGGAGTCTGGCAGGAAAAATCCTGGGTTGAGTTGGGGTGTAAAATGTGTCCATTTTGCACTTAAATGCAGCTCACTCAGAAACTCTCAGGACATTTTCGGAAGTGTTGTGTATGTTTGAAAGCAGCTAGGAATCACAACTGACCTTGACAATGATCTCCCTGTCTTGAATACCTGAACTGAGGCAGGACAGCACCCATAGTGCATTAAAAAAAAACATATTGAGATGATTGCACAAGAACACATTATTTGACTCTTATAGAATGTTCATAAGGAAGTGCAGATCTCCACCGTGACATTGGCCGTCTCCATCTTGGATCTTCGGAGGAGGATTTGGCCAATTTTGTAATTAATATGGGATTGTAATTGTAATGTTTCATTCCTGGTTGACATGCTTACATAGTAAGAACTTTCCAATAACAGGCTGCAATGCACAAAAAATACCCTGCTTTATTCTCTTTTTCCCTCTTAATGGAACAATAACTAATGGAACATCCCGCTGGATTTTAAAAAGCTTGACACTAGGGGTCGAGACCATAAACTAATCTTAAAACTGTTTACTGAGGGAATAAATCAAGTGTGAAATAATTACATTTTCTCGTAGACTATTAATGATTTTAACACTCAGACTTCTTTTTTCAATCAAATAGTTGCCACTGTCGGCCTTTGAAAGGAATGCCAGTTTATAGCACTTGTGCATTCGCTTCTCTATTTAAAAAAAAAATATATGCTTATTCAATTATATACAGTCCATGCTTTGTGTTGCACTTGTAAAAATGTCTTCTTTTGTGTGCCCTGCAACCCTTGCTTTTCTACATTTATGATGCTTTCCATCATTTCCCACAAGCCTTGGAGGACAGGTGTGAACTTGTTGCAGTTAGCTTTGTGCCTTATGCTCAGGTAATGAGCGATAGCAGAAGCAGTCGTGATTGTGACACCAAGAGAGCATGTTTTCATCATCTGAGAAAAAAAAGGAGTATCGTCTCCTTTTACTGATAACACAGTTCGTCTGCTGGATGTATTGTACTCCGCTCCCTGGAGGGTTCTGTAGGTGGAGAGATTGTTGTGTATTCCTCCTCTGTCGGTGGATTCCTTTCTCCTTGTGTGACAGTTGAAAGACGGTAAAAAGGAGCACTTTGCTCAATAATCCTAAGAGACTGACACCAAAACACAATGTTTAGCCTACTGTTGCTGTTTAATAGAAATTTACCATTGCATTTGCTGTCTTTTTTTACTTCATATACATTTCTATCTGCAAAGGACACGTCTAGTGTATCCACAGATATACTCTTGGTATTTTTAAACGACATTAAACTGTCCTCAGGAGGACTTTTCTTTAACTAGCTGTCCCATTATTCACTTACTGCAAAACAAAAAGTCTAGACTCCTTCTCACAAGTGATTGGGGCTGTTTGTAAACCTTATTACTGTCAGTCACAATAGCTTCCACCAATTCTTTTTTGTTGGATGCACCAGTGGCACTGATGGCTATTTTTTATTTCATTTGTTATTGCTGTATATTCATCCACTGACTCCCTGCAGGTTTTATTATCTCATGTTCGTCTGTCAAGCATAAAATGTGTTTTGTTTTTATGCTTTACTTTGGTTCTTTAATTTTAATTGCTCTTCTTCTATGTTTTTTATGGTGAATTCTATTTCAGTGTTGTGTTTTTTTAGTCCATCTGCAAGCCTTATTCATCTCATGGGACATTAAAGATTGAATTGAACCACACTGTGGAATGGATGGTGGGGTTTTACTGGCAGAACACTGGAAGCAATTGGAACATTAATAAGGTAATGAAATACCAGGTGTTAGTCCATTTTGTAGCTGTGCTGTTTGAACATATCGAGTTATTTTCATCACTGGATGAAATCCACATTGGCAAGTCCTTAAGGTCATCAGTTAAAACGAACAAACATTGTCCAATACCATTTTTTGATGATGATAAGATACGATGAAAAGCTCCCGGGCTGCTACCAAATGGATCTTGAGTTGACATCAACTTCATCAAATCATCTTTATCTTTGATTATTTAATTGAACATGGCAAGTGTGGTACTCAGAGACCACTATGTCTGAGCGCTATTTGGCTGTGTTGATGAGTCACTTGAAACACAGCGTCAAGGGAGTGGAAACTCATTGAACAGGGGAGAGAAGGCAACATGTATGATCTCCATCATCTGATACTCAAATAACAGCAGGTGATCGACATGTTGTGGTTAACTTTGGTCTCTGCTGTTGGCACAGTAAAGTTTCACTCAGGTTCAGCCATGACAATCCATGTGAAATGAATGTGCGTTACTTTGATTGCCTTACAGAGATGCTGGGAAGTGTGAAAGTTGATCATATCCACAAGCAGTGAATTGGACTTGGCACACGCTGAAGTTGTATTTATGTTATAATTCAAATACAGTGGGAATCATTTTTAAAAAGTTGTAATACATTCAAAGCAGCTGTGCAGGTTGTTTTAATTGGATTAACAAACATGTTAATTCAAGATCCAGAATAGCCATATTCATACTTCTTGTGGTGAGAATTTCCCTCAACTGCTGTTTCAAGGGTCAAGAAAATGTGTAACATGCTTTTATGGACAAAAAAAGTTTCAAATTGCTCTGCAAAAAAAGAAAACATGTCTAACATTCCAGTTCAGTCCGCTGAGGTCGAACAAAACTGTCCTCTTAAAACAAAATGTTAAAATGCGCAAACTGCTTAGCATAACAAAAATGGGCATTTATTTTAGTGGTGACTTCAAGAGGCTGTAGAAATTGAGATGGAAGCAAACAGGAACTTTGATTCAAATAACATCGGTAGACTGCCAGAGACTCCACATAGGGAGAAGGTCAGGGTAAATGGATCAAACAAACAAAAACATTAGGCTTAGTTAAGTTATGCAATGGTAAAACTGTCAGAGAGGCTAAAAAAGGTCGGTTTTAACAACAGGAAATATAGGCTATATTTGCTTTGCAGTTTTTCTGCAAGTAAAGGTGCATTTATTCTTTTTGATTTTTGCATTAGTCTAAATGACCTGCAAATATTAGATCCTCCTGATATGTCGGTAAACTGAATGCCGATGCATCAGGATTCATTACATCAGCTAGAGACATAACAGCGCCGTTCACCCTTCTTGAGAAACTTCATCTGGATTAACATTACTGCCACTTAAAGTCCCTTAGTTTTATTGTTGTTTTATCTCCATATGTTATATCCTACCCACTGTTGCCTATTTGCTTTTAATTGTATGTGAAGTGCTTTGTAACTTAATTGATTTGAAAAGGTATTATTATTATTATTATTGTTAGCACTGACTAATTTCAAGCTTTATAATACAGGTATGTCAGTCTTTACTCACACACATTGAAACAGACTACTGGCCATTCATTTTGGACTCTGTGTGTCTCAGAACATATTTCAATCCTTTATTATGACTTTATTCGTAATGTCTGAACTCACCATTATAGAAACAAATAAGCTGTGGGGTTGAATGAGCAGGAGGACTTTTGGTCATCCATGTTTTAGGATCCAAAATGATCATAATAAAAAGTTATTTAGGTATAAGCTACTAGGCCAAAAAGAAAGTGAAAATGAAAATAATGACACACATTTCAATAATGGAAGATGTGTTAAATTTCACTTATTAGACATCCCCTTAATTGTTATGTCAGTTAGATAGTTTTATGTCTTTTCATTAAATATGTGTTGTCCCACATTTGAATGCAGCACTTCTATTGAAACCAAAAGACAGCTAAGGCTCATGCACTGAAAACTGCTGAGCACCTTCCTGCAGATGAAGGATCCGTTAATTAAATGCTGCAGGAAAACAGGAAGAAGCTTATGTTTCTGTTTGACTCAAATCTTAGACCAGATTATGACAGCAGAGATTTCATAGAAAGCAAATGACTAGACTTCTCCTAAATAAAAGATGAAGACTTCTATTCTTAAATTAGACAGAAAGAAGAAAGAAGAATGTATAAAAATATATACATTTTTTTCTACTACCAGCAGATATTAGCTGGCAGTAAAACTCAGTTCTATAAGAGTTAAGAGTCATGTCACGTTTCCTTGACAAATTGTTACAATTTAAGGACTTAATAAACTATGATTCTGAAATATTAACAGATGAATTTCAGACAGTAAAGACAAATTTACTGCAGCTTGAAATGAAACCTGTAAATCAGTTTTGGATCCATGACTGAGGCTCTTGTTATTGCCAATAAAACGTTACAGATGAACATTTAACCTGCTGTCATTCACAGCTTGTAGGAGCCTTGCGGGCATGCCTGCATTTTAATAATCTTTTGTTTTTATTAACGCAACACGGAAGATGATTATACTCATAAACTGTTTGTTCAAACTTTCAATGAAACAAAAGGGAGTCATCCTCTTTCTGAAGTCCAGTCACGTCCTGAGCTAGCAGCGTGCAGCTCCGCTCAAACTATTTTGATTGGAGTTGAAATGAACTCTGCTTTAATGATCTGAGCGTTTCAGTTAGGATTTGCAATCAGCTAAATGACTCAATTTAGAACAACTGAAATAAACCCAATAATTAATTTGGAAACTGTGAAAAAGCGCTAAAAGATTAATTTTGAGAGTGGCAGAGAAGTAAATGATTCATCTGAGCAGAAGTGGAAAGCGCTTAATGTTGAATGGAAGCAAGTGATTCATTCAGAGGAGTCAGTTCTCTATGAGAGTGAGCCAGTTTCATCCTGAAGTTAAAAATAGACTTTCTGTGGTTGAAGAAGATCACATACACACACAGACACACACACACACTGACACATGCACATAGCCTTGTATGTTTGTTGGTACACATTCTGTCACCAACCATGTATACACACACACATTAAAATACACACATAAGTGGGAAAGCAGGGAACTAAGAAACCCCACAATTAGATTTTCTGAACTTACAGACACACAGACGGAGTCACACTTTCTGTCACTAGCTCCCTTTTTTGTTCTCTCACTTGCTGACACACAAATACACACACACACATGTTCTCTGACACAATCCCACTCCTTCACACACACACACACACACACACACACACACACACACACACACACACACACGCACACGCACACGCACGCACACGCACACACGCACACACACATCCTCTCGCTGTTGCACTCTGGCTCATGAATTAAAGAGCAGAGCTGGTCCAGGGGGAAGAAATTATTCAGGCAGATCTGCTCTCTGACAGAGGAGTGGGAGGGAGGGAGATGAGGAGAGCAGAGGAAGGGAGAGTGGGAGAGAGGGACAGGGAAAATGAGAGGAAGAGGAGGCAAGAAGGGAGAGAAAAAGAGGAAAAAAGGAAGAGAAGAGAAGAAAAAGACCGTTAATAAGGAATGAAGTGATTTGACATAGAGGGCCGATAAAACCCACTCAGTTCAGTTTGTGTGTGTATGCGTGTGTATGTGTGTCTGCATGCTTGCATGTATGAGAATGTGTACTTCTTCATTGATCGTGTGTGTAATGTATGTGGGACCGCATGTATCAGTGTCTTCCAGTATATGTTCACAGTTCAGTCTTTATCTGTGTGAGCATTCAGGAGTGTGTGTGTGTGTGTGTGTGTGTGTGTGTGTGTGTGTGTGTGTGTGTGTGTGTGTCCACATTTTTTGTTATTGATTGACTTACATCTGTTACTCTGACCTCACACGTTGCATTAAAGCAGATGATAAAAGGTGTTTTCTGTCCAAGCTCCTTCATGAGGTGGAAATTAAGGGCAGACTGATAAACCTGCTGAACATCAATCTAACCACAGCACAGATAAGGGTTCTTACCACTCTCTGTACACTGAAAAGCCTTGGAAACGATGTCTTTAGTGTAGGGGTGACAGGCAGTACAGCGCAAATCATGGGTTATATACATTTAAATCAAAGTAAGAAATAATTCACTTTTAGCTTAAGCTGTGCTGACACCAGTAAAAGGTCAGATATTTGCCACCACCATTGATGCTTCATGGCTGGGTCACAAAATTATGGTTTTAGATCTAAAGCAGACAGTTGTGACTTACGACTAAACTCAGGCCAAGATTTGACTTGCAAGACGACTGATCTCCCGAGCTCTGCTGACAGTAACATCAAATGCCACCATTTGAACATCAGTCATTTATGTAATTTAACTTAATTCTTTGGACTCTTTTTCTCACTTTAGATAACAGGTTTCCTCCTTGAGATGATTGAAATCGACAATGTGATCATTGCTGATGACGACCAAATTAGATATTAGGATGTTCTCTAGTGTATCTAAATTAACGATCCTCATCAACGTATTTGCACTCTGTTAACATTTTAGATTATTGATTTGTACATGCCTGCAGCATTTCAACGTTGTAGCTGCAAAGGTACAAGACATTCGTACTTATTATACTGTTTGAGGATAGTATCGATATTGATGGAACATATTTCATGAGGTTATCATTATTTTATCATTTTTATGTAAAATGAAGTCCCCAACCACAACTGTTTTTTTCACTTATGTGGCCTCATTAGACCTCCACCTAGGACGCTGTTGGTATGTTAAAATTGTTTGATTGAACGCTCCCTCACAATTCTCTCTCTTTAGATAGGCCTGGGAAGATATTATTACAAATACGAAAACATTTTTCTTTTTAGAGAGAGTGCTAAAATCAAATAATTTGAGGTTTATTCAGCCATTTAAAATATAGCTTCATATCATGGAGAATAAAGGATCCATGTCAGCATTTTGAAATCGGGTGAAGTAGAAGTTTAAAAAGACTTGAACATGAAACAATATAATAAAATAAAAAAATAAATGTACTGAGGATGTTGCTTACTGTACGTGCAATTACTCAATTATGCTCCTAAAATCTTCTAATTTACATTTCAGAACTATAAACCTGAGAATGTTGACCCTAATAAAAATAAATTAAATCGACTAGGCATTCATCTCAGACAGTAAGTCCCCCTACCCATAGTCGTCTAATTGTATCTTGTTAATACACTACAATTTAAAAATATAATCTCAATACATATAGGACATACTGTGCACTTAACAGTATTACAAACTTTTCATATATACATTAGAATCAAGTTAGCTTTACCAAAATTATTATTTAAAGCAAATAAAAATGTTTTGTTATTCCTTGACTGTGATGTATTTGTATGTAGTTTATTGTCCCAGGCTGTGAAAGTTGTGAAACAGCGCCTCTCTGAGCGGAAATAGAAAGTGTGTTTTAGTCATATAGTGTGGCCAAAGAGAGTATTGCACCTTTCGAGGACACTGACGGGACGCCAGCTGAAGTTAAACAAACAAACAGTATCAAACAGTTGAGACTTTGTTAAAATATTACATAGTGAACGTTGAAGAAAGTTCAAGCTTAATATTCAAAAAATGGCGCCTAGATTTACACGTTCTCCTCAAAGAAAGAAAATAGACTGGACTTCAGCGTCTGATACAGTGAGTCAGATATCCCTGTCCGTCTGTCTGTCTCTGCTTGACTAAAACTGATGTCTTTACATCCCGCCGTGGGTGTGTGTATAGAGCATTTTACAGTGAGACTTGTTTGCCTGGACACTGGAGCAGCTATTGGTGACAAAGTTAACAGGTGAGGTACAGAGGCCGCTGAGGATCTGCATACCTGTAGGCCATCAATTATTCAGTCACCTATTGACAAGGCTTGTCATTTGTGAACATTATAATCTGTGCAGAAGCTCAGGTAGCTGCTTTTAAAGCTCAACTGTAAAGTGATTTGTTTTAAAATAATATAGTCATATGCTTTTGCTTGATTGGCTTTGGTTGGTAGCCTACTTTTCATTTCATTCGGTTCCTGCTTTGCTCAAGATTAGTGTGTATTTATGAATCTGCTAAACACATAACAAACGTGTATTTATGATGTGTGTTATTCCTTTCACACATGCAGTGCTTCTAATTGACTTGTTAAAGTAATGAACATAGGTTAAAGGTTTTTTAAAAAAATGTTTCCTGTGATGTTTGGGTTTGGAAAATATCACTGATATGGTTTCCCAGGGTGTTCAACACAGATCTATGTTCAAATTTGAATTTTTATTAAGTTAAATGACAGAATCCATTTTTTCATAGACAGATTATGCTTCCCAGTGAGTCTGAACCATGTCACCGCTGAGTCTCTGTCAAATTAAAAGCCGTCTCTAAAAAGATAGGACTTGTAAACACTAATATAAATTGCCAATGAATATGTTTCTCAACACACAAAAGTAAGTAACGTAATGGAATTTGTTTCTTCTTCGTGGCGGAGAATGAACACACCAGCACTCAGTTTTTGTAATGTGTGAAGAACACGTCTAGATGTATGTGTGGTACACTCAGATTGAGGTGCAAAATGCAAATGCTAATAAAAAGCCACAAAGAGAGGAGCAGTGTCTTCCATTAGTGGCCGACTTGTATACTGTAAGTGCTGCAGCTGCTAATGACGGCTGATCACAGCCGCTGAGTACCTTAGAGTGACAGCCCAGCTTGTCACAGATAATAAGAGGTGCAACATGAAGAAAGAGATGGAAATTGAAGGCTGATATGTGAAGACAGCGAAACACTTTCTTCAATGGAGCTCTGAAGGGAACTCTAAAAGAGCATTCCCCCCCCCCCTTTTTTTTCCAAAGGTTGACACATGTAGCATCTACTTTCAGACAAATATTCAGTCAGCTTTGTTTACTCACTGAAATTAATAAAAGACTTGTTTTAAAAGCAAATGTGCCACTATAGGCTAATTATCATGTCAGTCATAGTGCAGTTGTACATTATGTAAATACATACTGCTTTGTGCTTAGAAAAATATTATGTGCTAATAGCAATAACAGCATATCCAACTCCTTATTTTTATTATTTTATTAACATATAAATCAGAGGTGGGACAAAGTTATTGTTTTGCAAGGCCCAAGTAATCTCAAGTCTTGTCTCAATGACAGTCCTGAGTTAAGTCCAAAGTCATAAACTTTGAATTTTGAGTCCTTAAAAAGTCATTAGCCCTCTTCACCAAATGAAATGACATTTTAACAGAGTAATAATCTATTCAATTTATACAAATCATGAATGCTTTTAGAAGGATTTTCTTAAAATAAAATAACAGACTGAACTTAATCACACAAAAAGCACTGAGGGGAAAACTAAGCACAAGTCATCTGACATACAATACTTGATGTATTTACTGTTAAAAATAGGACGATGCGATATATCATCTGTGATAATATCTGATTTGTTATTTTAAAGATGTGTGTTACGTCTGGAGTGTACGAAACTCTGCTGCCAGATTTTTAACAGGTATGTAAACAGGAGCACATCACCCCTGTACTCGCCTCCCCTCACTGGATCCTTGTTGATTTTAGAATCCATTTTAAAATGCTATTATTACTTTCATTTATCAGAACTTTTAATCCCTTTTAATCACGATCACTCAGGTCCTCTGAGCAGTCTCTTCTTGTCATCCCTTCTGATGAATTAAAAAAAACATATTTCTTTGTTGTTGTTTTTTTACGCCTTGTCTGCAAAGCACTTTGGTCAACTGAAGCTTTTTTAAACGTGCTATACAAATAAGCTTGGCTTGTTCATTTGGCGTTAACTAGCTACTCACTCAATAGCTCTGACGTTCAACAATGTAACACACTTCTTTATGGGTTGTTTTATTGGATATTGTTTGATGCTTCAAACAAACTGGTTTCCTGCTGAAAAGGTGTCTTCTTGCTTGAACTGAATATCATTAGCGTTAGTTGATTCAGGGAGTGAAGGGATATCACTTGAAATCAGTTTCACAACGTGTTGCGTTGGACCAAATCACAGGTTTACATCACGGATCATTTAATCAAATAAGGAAATTGAAAATGTAAAAAAAATATATGCTCAACTTTATTTTTAAGGTAGTAGTGCCCATGCAGGCCACCCCTGCTCCCCTCTGGAATCCCCTGCTATAGTGAAAAGGAAAGCATGCATTTAGCGTGCACTGTATCTTCAATGTTTGGATATAACACAGCACTTTTTTTTAACAGAGTCTGTGGGGATTAGTTAACAAACCAAAACAGGCTGTCGAATATTGTTGCTATCATTAAGTTACTGAATGAAGATAAATGGAGACATGGTGAGAATGAATAAAAAAAAAAAAAAGAGAGTCGAATAGACTGTTTGACTTGATCCCATGCGCTCCCAACTGTCGTGGACCAAGCAGTCAAGACAAGAGAAACACAGGTAAAAAGTTTAACACAAGTTTAACAGAAGTTTAACACAAGTAAACAAATAACACAATACCCTGAAAACTAGTGCTAACTGAACAGGAAATGAACTCAACTAACAGACCTAACAAAATGAGATCTGAGGGGTGTTGTGTGTCTATGTTAAAGAGGTCATATTATTATGCCCTTTTTTGGGGTTCATATATTTAATCTATGTACCTACTAAAGTATGTTCACAATAGCTAAAGTTCGAAAAAAGTGTCTGTTTTCATGTTCTGCCGCTCCATGCACCTGCTCACTTCTGACTCTCTCTCTAAGTGCCCACGTTATAGAGTCCCCACGTGTGCCAAGTCTGATCTGATTGGTCGGCCTGTCGGCTCTGCCGTAATTGGTCAGACGCTCAGCACGGTTCTCGGAAATGTAACGCCCCTTTTACCATATTGGGAATGCAGCCACTTTGGCTCAGAGTGGAGCAAAAACATTAGCACCTTAGCACTACTGTGCTACCGCAGGCTACGGCATATCGTGGGCGTGCTACAGAAGTTAATGGGCGTGCAACATGAGTTGCTGGGCTTGCCACAACGAGCCAATGGGCTTAGATCAGTGATATCACACTGACAGAACTGTCACACTGGCAATTTTTTTTCGAGGGGGGCTAGAACCGAGCGTTACATGCAGCTAATGCTACAGCTAAGAGGAGGACGTAGGAGAAGCCTCGTTTCCGCGGACTTTGAATTTTTGCACATAGATGTGCCTAAACATGCACAGGACACTTGGAAAACTTTCTCAACAGAAAAGAGAAATTAATTAATTTAACTTCACATAGTAAACAAACAATGACAAAATAAATGCAATGTGTGTACTTAAATCAAAAGTTCTAATAGACTAACCGTAGCCTGTGTTATTGTGAAATGGCAGCAAATAAAACATGATAGTTGTGCGGCCCACAACCTGCTATTGTTTGGCTGTGTCCATCACACCAACCTTAACACGCACCCCTGCACATTTAGGTAAATTCCAGGATATTCCACATTTATAGTTTATTCTATTTTTATTGTCAAATTCTGTGATTCTGTAATTTTGTTTTCTCAGTGTGGAAATCATACATACATTTAAATCTCAAGTGTTTTCAAGTCATGAGGCTCAAGTCTAAGTGAAGTCCCAAGTCATTGGTATTTAAGTCCAAGTCCAGTTGTAAGTCCTTTGTGATGTTCCCAAGTCGAGTCCAAAGTCATTACGTTTGTGACCCGAGTCCAGGTCATGTGAGTCGAGTCCACACCCAAAGAATTGTTTGAGGTTTATTCAGGCACAAAAGTGAGACAGGTGAGAACTCACATCTTTACTAAGAGATTTTACAACAATGTTTTTTCTACTTTCTACACAAGGACGCTTCAAAGTGAAAGTGTGTTGTGGTGTGTATTTCATGGCAACAAAATGCTGAAATCATAATCAGTTTTCCATTAAACTTATGGTGAGGTCCATTTTCTTGGAAGGGTTTTGTGCTTTTCTTAGGATAGCTGTAATGGCCATTTTCTGTTGCCATGGTGAAAATAAAAACATGATTGTTGGGTTATTTTTTTCCCTGTAGTTTGGTCTTGATGATTGATGAAACATTTTTGAATACCACTGTCAAGGAAACCCATTTGAAAGCATGCATTACTACTTTCAGGTGCAACTATAGAAGTTTGATGTAATAGTGTCACTAACTAATAAATAAATTAGTTCTATGATTGATTGATTAGCAATTAGGGGGCAGCAGTAGCTCAGTCTGTAGGGACTTGGATTGGGAACCGAAGGGTCGCCGGTTCAAGTCCCAGTGCGGATCAAAATATGGAAGTTGGTCTGGTAACTGGAGAGGTGCCTTGAGCACGGCACCAAACCCACCACCAGCTCAGGAGCGCCCGCTGACATCTCTCCATTAGTGCATGTCCATAGGATCCTGTTTGTGCATGTGTGTATATTTCAGTCTATGTGTGCATTGCATGATTAAGAGAATTTCCCCGCAAGGGATCAATAAAGTAAGTCTTAATCTTAATTGGAAACATCCATCCTAATTTACCAAAGCCAAAGTTTATGGTTTTCCTAACTAGCAGGGCTTTGTATCCTCACTAACCCGATTGATTATCTATCCTGTGAACGATTAGATTAAATCCAATATCCTGATGCATCACAGTGCAGCATGAATTTTCTATATTACTGCACAAGGCTACTTTTTCATCAATGAAGACAAGCAGTCAGATAAATATGAACTCCCATTTCATTTAGAAAGTGCTTTAGAAATCAATGACAACATAAATGTCTTTACATTGTAAATCAAAAACGCCACAGTCGGAAAATCTACAAGCAACGTCAGCACCAGGGTCAGTAATTCATCTTTTTTTTGTCCACCTGCCAAGGCTGGTGGACTCAAAAATCTACCAGCCACTTTTTGAAATTTTTTTTTTTTTACCAACCATTTAATTTTACCAGCAACTTAATGTAATGATATATTTACAAGGCTTAAAGTATTCAAATAATAGGCTGTTTTATGAAGCGAAAGAGTTTGTTTATTTTAGTTATTTTAGTTCATTATTTGGAGGCTGGTTAGAGTATCCATTGCTTGATTTACAGTAGATGCAACTAAACCAAAGGTTTGAAAGGTTTTATTATTTTAATAAGAAGATAATCCTTTTAATAAAAAGAATATGAGCTTTTGAGTAGAGAAATCAAAATCTGAAAAGTTTCTGATGGAAAGTGCGTTTCATCTTTTGATGCCTTTCTCCATCCTTCACAAAGAAGCCCGTCCGTATAGGAGAAATAGAGCTGCTATTTGGGTTAACTCTAAGGGCGGCGAAAAGTTGAAGGTACCAATGCACGGTACCGTAAGCTAAATACATTTCTGAGAAATATGTTGTTCAATCTGCCTCTCCAGCTGCATTCCAAGATACAACTCGGCTGACCAGGACAAAGTCAACACAGAAAATTTGAATACAGGAGTAGTCAGATGAGGCCTTTTCTGTGATGAAAGCTCACCATGTACACCTCTTATTTAAAACTCAGTGGTTCTCTAGTCGTTTAAGTGTCTGAAATGATGGGAATTTGCATATTTCTTGTGTGTTTTGTTTCTGTGTGACCCAGATTAGAGATGCTTATCTGAGATGTACTGGGCTCAAGTGACATAAACCATTTCAGCAGATAGACTATCATTGTAAACACTGGCACTCGCTCTGACCATGGAGGAGGCGGAGCCTTGGGGTCAGTGTGCATGCAGGATCAATAGGCTCTGCTCATTAAGTCAGAACAGATTGACGTTATTTCCTGTAACACACATTGCCTATTCAACACCTTGTTCTTCCCTGCTCAAATTCTTTAATCTTTTTTCCATACGTTTTCCAACGAGGAAGAACTGCTAATGAATGTGTACTTACTTGGTTAGAACTCTGGTTCTGAAAAACAATTGAAAATGGACCAAAATATGATAATAATAACTTTAGACAATATTACATACTATAATTTTAGAAAAGGAACAGGGTCAATTTTAAACCACAATGAGGCTTTGCATTTATGTGATGTAGTATTTATTTATCTATGAGCAAAGGTAGTTTGCAGGTGGATAACTATAAAGCATATACTGTTACATGTTCAGACAGCAATAAGACTGTAAACGTTGTAGGTTATCAAGTTGGCTATAGCCAGTGCAGTAGAATGTGATGAATACTACAATGAATAAGAAGTATGGTAGCTGTATAAAGTTGTTTATCCAACAAATTGTATAATAACTTAGTTTGACTGCAGCGTTCAAAATAAATAGCACAAATCCCGACCTGTTGAATACCGAAATATTATCAGTATCGAAATAGAATCAGTGAGCCACTGTTGATTTCACTTAAGCCTGGTACACACTACACAATTTTCAAAATCTTAAAACGATTTTGATAACGTGAGAGACCCCGCACATGGCAACAATCCTGACCGATTAACAGTTCAGATCACATAGTGTGTGGTGTGCAACGAGACGATCAACTCGGCACACCACACACTAACCGATTCATTCGCCGACTATCACAAAGTGTAATCTCGCGCGGTCAGACGCGACTTAAGAGTAAACAAACATGACGGGCAAGCTAAATGTGGCTAGCTGTTAGCTGGTACATCCACTACGGTAAACATTTTGGTCAAACTCCTTTCCTTGTCAGTTGGATTGTGGTTTGTTTTACAGGACACGCTGTATATAACCCAACAAGTTGGTCCTGAATTCATGACATCCATTTAACTTTATGCTCCGGATTGCTGTTGTGGCCATGGTAATGTTTGTTGTGCTTCCTGCTTCAGTCAGCTTGCTTCCCTATTGGCTATTGTTCCGTTCCACGTGACAATTCACAGAGTCCGTGCTCGGTGTTCTCCCCACACCTCAGGATTTCTGATTGTAAATATTGAACACAGTTTAATATTTACGATTTCAAATCGTCTTCCGAGCAGATCGGGGAGGTTAAAATCACTCCGAACACACCTCACACCACGGGAGAATCTGGCAAGATAATCTTTGGAACATCAGATAGTCGGGCCTTTGCTGACTTTCGTCGGAAGGGGAGAATTGGGCCCAAAATCGGCCCCATTGTCTTGTAGTGTGTACCCCGCTTTAGCTATGCGGCCACTGTCTCCTGCTTTGTTCTCATTCACATCCACAGAGTTTGAGACAGCAGCAGAAGTTTCGCTGAGCGAGGGCAAGCAGTCATAATAGTATATAAAATCCAAATGTTTCTGTTCTGAATCTTTTCTTTTCCTGACAGAAACTCAAGGTTGGCATATGATGACTTTTTTCTGTAGCTTTCAATATCAGTATGTGCAGAGAGGGGACGGTTCCTCCTGAAAAGTACGACCCTGAGCACAGATAGAACATTCTTCTACATAGGTCTGTCATGTTTTGATACTATACAGCCAAGAAGTGTTGTTTATTTCTGTTTAGAAAATATATGTTAGTGTATTTTCCTGGAGCAGCTATACAGCATATTACTATTCCTACACTCCGGCACAGAAAGGCTAAAAGGTCCAGCCAAAGGCAGACGGACAATTTAATCCATTATTTTGCTTTTTTCTCTCTTCTCGCTTATGTTTTCTTTATCTGAAAATCAGTTTTGTAAGGCTACTTTGAAACCGAACTGGCCCTGTTCACCTCCAGCTGCTCCATAAAAGCTGCAGCGCTCCGTCAGCCAGCAGGGTTATACCGGGCAGCTCCCAGAACGTTATATCAAGAGTTAACATGCAAGATCAATATCTGGACCAATCACTGTATACTGTAATGATTGCTTTTAGCTAAGTAAAAACCTGCAAAATCCATTTTCAGTTGTTTGTGGTAACCTATTGTGCCCCACATATCCCCCACTGCCAAGAACACAGATCAGTTTCTAGCTCAGAGGTTCACTGTGGAAACAGCAGTCTGTAGTGCCAATGGATTATCTACAAACACGGCATGCATCACAAAGCAAAAACAAGCAGTTTAGGTGAGAAACAGCCTTTTTTGCATCTAGTTCAGAAAGTGAACAAAGGCACTTACACTGTCAAGCCAAGGTTCTTTCTCTTTTAAAGAGGAGCCTTCTTAAGCAATGGATTAAAAGTTGAATCTCAGTTTCGACTGCAGACACTTGCCGGGTACTAGGAACTAGTGGTTGGTGCTTTGATCTAAGCATCATATAAAAGTTTTTGTTGTTGTTGTAGATTGTTCAGTTTTTACATCGTAGTAGCAGTATTAAAAGTGATTGCACATATGAACACTATTCTTGACTACTTTCTCCCCTTCAAGCCAGCCTGTTTGATGGGATAGTTACTCATCTTATTTCCATGCATGAGACCAGAGATATCTGTTTTTACAAGTGACTCTGTGTTCAGTTCTCAGTCTGATGTAGTTTGTTAATGAATCTCCTGCAGAGTTTTGTAAAGTTGCTGCTGATGGAAACATCCCATTTCCTGATATGGCTTTTTATATAATAATATAAAGAAGACTGGGGCGCGTGTGGTGCAGTAGTTAGTGTGCGTGCCCCATGTATGGAGGCTGTGGTCCTCCAGACGGGCAGCCCAGGTTCGAATCCAGCCTGTGGCTCCTTTCCCGCATGTCGTTCCCCTCTCTCTCTCTTTCCCTGATTTCCGACTCTGTCCACTGTCCTATAGCTCGAATAAAGGCACAAAAAGCCAAAAACAAATCTTTAAAATAAAAGACTTTCCACAATAAAATACCAGGGAACTTTTATTGAGAAGGATTTTTGAGAAGTAAGATCTGTTTAGCATTTCATTAATTAAGCTCTAGCGAAGCTAAAATTACCGATTTTCAAGAACACTGTGATGCAGCATTTCTTTTGACCACAAGTCACAGTCACAGCCCGCTTCATTTGATCATCTTGGAGCTAAGAACAGCAGGGCATCGGTTTAAACACACGTTCGGTAGGTAGACCTGTTGTTGCAATGGGGATGCAAATCTATTCCAGTACGTAATGTTAAAGAACTATAGAGACACACCCACTTTTTGCACTGTTAAATTTGCTGTAACCCCATACACTAAATAACTACTATGTGTGATAATATTAGACATGTAGTATAACATGGACAAGCATCAAGATCAGATATCCATTATCCATACATCAAAGAAAATGTCAAGAAAAGTACAGGAGCAGGATCATTGCCATTGTTAGGCTTTATATATACTTTGACAAGAACAAAGACTGAACATGACTGTGGCTTCAAAAACGTCCATGTTTTACAGTCAGACAGTGTTTCAGATGACCCTGACTGATTTATCTGCCAAAGACAAATTTTACTGCCATTTTCCTCTTGACGCGCTGTAATTTTGAACCTCGCCTGTAACCAAGAGTGTAATTAACGTGTCCAGTTTATGCTGAGGACCATAAAGATAATGTCAGTAGCTTGTGCCGAATAAAGGGGCTTCCAGATAGGATACAGTGTCCAGTGAGATTAATATGGAGTTCAATAAAGAAAAGTACAAGAGACAGGGCAAAAACAATGTAACCCCTCACATTATATAGACAAATTAATGTTTTAAACTGTAATAAAAAAGGGATACAGTATGTGAAAACCTTTTAAAGCTCCAAGCCATGATAGATGGTCAGTGTTTCTACTCAAAATCTGCAGCTGAACTGAGTTTTACTCGGTCTGTTTGTGCTGTCCTGTGGCTTAAAACACTTACTATACTAAATGTGAGTACAACACTTTCTTTTGTGTTGCTTAAAATAGCATAGACTGCTACAGTAGTATCAATATCTTTAGATTACCAACAGAGTAAATGACTAATGGAAAATATGTTGCTTATTTTGTCAGTGGACTAAGTGAAAAGATACATTCCATTTTGTATGGAGTGCACTTCATGTTCATGCCAACTTTGACAAACAAACCAACAGGTTTGAATATGAAGTCATACAGAGCAACATACATATGAGTTATTTTGGAAGTTATGGCAACTTAGGTTACCAAATGATTGTCATATAGTTTATTTATACTAATCTTTCACTGTACAAATGTCACCAGTATATGGATTTATTTGTTGTTCAGCCTCTTAAATAAAATATTGTCATTAGTTCAATTGCTTTCACGATATAGAGTAAACTCACAAAATAAATATATATAAATATAGCCGAAATCCAGTATATACTATGTAAATATCTCTTTGAGTCGGGACTGTCTACAATGACTGTGACGCGCGAGTCTCTTCCTCAGATCTGTTTCACCTATTTTTCATGACTACGGTCAACTCTGAGTTCATTTCCATCTGGGGTGGGGGTGCAGTATCAGAGAGAATAACTCCCATGATTCCCCAACGCCTCGACGTCATCTTTTGTTATTGTTTTGATTGGAGTCCCCTAGTGGCAGACGTTACATACTGTGCGTTTAAAGATATTTTCTGAACATTAACCTTACTGAGAGACGGCTTAATTCCCCTGCTGACTTTTGATATCTTCACACATGCGAGTTAAAGCACACTGCTCTTATAGTGCAACAGCACTATATGCATGGTGTTGACCAATACATACATTTTTCACAACACTGAGATGTTTAAGAAAAGTCCTCTCTTTTTGATGATCTGGATGGATTATTATTGTTTTTTACAATGTGGGATATAGCTTGAGAGGTCTGTTGATGAGTGTGTTTCAAAATATATAGTCTGTTTGTGCTTTCAATACATTAAATGGCCAATCAGAGTAGGCTGGAACTTTCAGCACTATCTTCCACTTTTTCTGTTTTAGGATTAGGATCAAAACTATGAAATCATACAGTGACTCTCTCGGCAGTAGCAGTGTCAGTAAGTGTTGTTGAAATGAAGGACAGATTGTAACCCTTGAGAAGTTGTCCAACTTTTACCTGATTCAAGTTGAGTTCCTGTCCCCCTGCTGTTGCCCCCTCTGTCCATTAACTGGCCTTCTGCTTCTTGCCAAACATGATGTGTTTGCAGGTGCGTTAGTTCAACCAGCAGGGGTGTATCCAGTCTTTTTGACCGTGGGGACTAGCCCTGATTTGTGCGGGGGTGGCATGAAGTTTGTGTACATACATAAAAAAGCTTCTCATGTATTTACCTTTGTTAACAAATGTTATAAACAAAAAATGACAGTAAAAATGTCTTTGTTTCGGGGTGCTTAGGGCGTAATTTTTGTTTCCATGCACCCCATGTACCGAGCGGGCGATATGGGTTCAGATCCAGCATTTGGCTCCCTCCTGCATGTTGTTCAAAGCTCTCTCCATGTTTAACTTTGTCCCTGTCTAAATGGGGGCATGGAAGGCCCAAAAATAGATCTTTAAAAATAAATATTTATTTCAAGTTAAGTATGAAATAACAAGTATGACGAGCAGGTTTCGGGAATCCCTTCAACATAGTAACATTAGCAGTCTAATGAACTTCAATTATCATATTTATTAATGCCTAGTAATACGACATGATGAGATTATCAGTTGTAAGTCCCACAACAGGGGGATTTGCATTGTTTCAGCAGTAAAGGCAAAAATACAGAAAAAGTTGAGCTGATTCAAAAAACGTTAATAATAAGTAAAAAACAAAACTTAACACAGACATTAAGTTGTCTTAATGTAGGGAAACTAATTCAGTTGTTCACTTAAGAGACCCATCTTGTTTTTTTTGTATATTACCATTGCTTTTGAATAGAGCAAATTATTTTTAAGGGCTGCTCTTGATGACAGACTCTTTAGCAATCCACATCAGGTCCAGACCATTACCATGTTTTATTAATTACAGTCCCTGCACTCTTTTCTTCCACCTGAAAAAAATGAGCTTATATTTATGCAAAAATGAAAGTTTACTGAGAAGTTGTATTTTTGTTTCAGACTTCAGTGTTTGTCACAGCTGTAACATTAGTGCTGTATCGGGTGCTTTTTTGCTCCTGTGCTCACAAACATCTTCAGAAGGGTATATTGGTGAGAAATCATGGTAAATACAGGAATTTCAATTCCCGGACTTCCTCTTGGATGCCTCTGTACTTCTGTTTGTGCAGAGGATTTGTCTCAGTGCACCATATAATGCAGTGCTTATCTGAGAGCACCTTCAGGATCATAACCCTGCTGGGTTGTGTGAATGCGTTCCTGTATCACGGCTCGACTCCCAGCGAAGAGAGCGAGCTTTTTATCTCTCCACCAATTTCACAAATAATTCAAGAAGTTATAAGGCAGCGAAGTACACATAAACAAGTTCCTGTCTCCTCCCATGTCTGTCGCCATCACCCATCTCATTACCTGCAGCATTATTCATCAATACCCCCACCTCAATACCCCTCTCCCTCCCCAGCAGCACACATATACCCCCACTGGGAGGCATGGCAGCCTCTGACAAGCCCAGAGTAAATGGGAACCTCATCTTTAGTGTGTTTGTGTTTGTGTGTGTGTGTGTGTGTGTGTGTGTGACAAGTGCTGACAGTCCAGGAGCCTGGCCTCGTACAAGGTCAGCATCTGTGAGCTCCATCAGTGTGTACGAGTGTGTATAAGAGTGTGTAAGTGTGTGTGGCTACAAACAATATACCACCTGTGCCCCCCTGCCATGCCCGCACCCAGCAGATGCTCTGAAAGTCATACTCATACAGTCTTATACACACACACACACACCACACACTTAGTCATGAGAACCATGCAGAGTTATCAAAGTCAGCTGAGGTTAGTTGTTGTGTTCAGTGTGATAAATATGATAAAATATGGACCATAAATTCGGCTCGTATGGAGGGAGGACAGGACCTACAAGCTCTCTCACACACACACACGCACACACACACACACACACACACACACACACACAGGCAAATACAGTCTTACAGATGTCTGTTGACAACAGTGATGGCTTTGGACTTCTATGTGAACAACATTTTTAATCAATTGTTCTTTCCTTGCTGACCTAAAAGTCCTTAAAGCTGACATGATTATTTTAGGACCATTTCAGGCTTCGTCCATTCATATTCACATTCTGGAGCAAGCAAGGTAGTGACAACACCGATCCTACTAACCCTACTGCGCGGCCCCTTCTGGTCCCCCAGACTCAACCATGGAGACTGATACCTTGCTCAAGATAACAGCCATTTAAAGTCTATTCAGGATAACACCCTATTTTTGATTATCTGGAGTGGATTATTATTTGTTTTTCATTGGTTGTCGGAAGTGAGAGAGGGCATCGATGAGCGAGTTACATTGACCTTTAATGAGAGAGACAGAGAGAGAGAGAGAGAACAGCGCACTGTGCTGTTTGTTGATGAGCTTGTCTCAACAGAAACCGCCTGTATGCTTTCAAGTCAATTTAGAGAGAATCAGACCAGACAGGTCCTATCACTGAACTGTCTATACTGCATGGATCCAGCTGCCAAGCAAAGTAACATGACATGCATGCGAGTGCACAAGCACTATAGCCTTGCAAGCCTGGGTAGTCTTTGGGTTGTCAAGACTTCACATAGCAATATAATTTTCCCCCTCTTTACATTTTTCAAAGGAAGACTGTTTTTTATTTTATTTTAAGTGTTGAATTGTAGTCAAATATCAAATTTGAAGAAGTAAAAGAAGAAGTAAGAAAGTCTTTGTTCTCCAAGTCATTTAGGTTGGGCCGGTTGCCCAAGTGGGCGATATAACCCAGCTATAATATCACGGCTGCTACAGACGGTTACCTATAAGACAGCTGATGGATCTTCATCCGTTCAAAATGTTTTAAACTTGGATCAAAATATGTCCAACATTAACTTGAGGGTTTGAGCCAGTGCACATGATGCTTTATTCATCCAAACTTTCATGTTTTCATAAAGAGCAACAAAATATAGCTTGTTCTAAAATTGTCATCATTTTCACTTGCAAATAAGTATTAGACCAACGTCCAAGAATAACATTTTAATATTTGAGTTTTTATGTATAACAAGCTATTTTAATTTGAATAAAGTCCATATTTAAACCCCCTCTTACTTTAAGTTTTTTTAATTCTTTGTTTTCCTGGCAGGTCTTGACGAAGCTTCCTAAAATAACAAAAATGAGTTACAAACATTGATTAGAATTGCATTAACACTTCAATAAAAGCATCTGGTATGTCAGGACAGAATGTCTGAATGTTAAACAGGCCAAAGACAGCGAAACACAACAGGAGGTGATACTGTGGCAGCAGAGCCAGAGGGAGGCTTTATTGTTATCGTCTCCCTTGGTGGTGACTCGCTTGCAATGTTGCGTTGCTATTAGAGAGCAACATAAAAATAAAATCAGATTAAATGCACATGTCAGGAGGCAGTCTCCAACCGGAGTCGGGGTTATGACAAGCTTTTGTCATTTACTGTGACTGCATGATTTATTTGTCCTGGCTTGGAGTGGAGGAGGCAAGCTGGGAGGTTTCTAATTCCTTTCTCCATCAGCCATCAGTCAAAGCTGCAGAGAGCACAGGCTAAATATGAGTGCTCGATAAACGGCTCGGTAATGCTGCCAAGCCACATGTCCACTGTTTGTTATTTAAAGCCTTGTTGGAGAGTTACACTTTTAACTTTCTGTATTCCTATTTTCACCTTTTAGAAAGATTGATTGCTCAGTTTTTTCCCCTGTTTATTTCCCTCTGACATGCTGGGTGGTGCGAGAGGTTAGTCAGCAGCTCAGACCGCCAGGAGACCTAGCTGGAATCATGGAAAACAGAAGCCTAATTTGCCCTTTCATCCCATTATATCCTGGGCAGGATGCAGCATTTACAATGCAGAGTACAGCCTGATATAGTTAACTCCGCTCCCAACACTCCTTAACATTTGGTCATAGCAAAAAGTGTTCTAAAATCTACAAAGTAAAAACATGTTGGTATAAACAATATGGAGTGCAGGCAAAAGAGTAAGAAGGGGAGTGTTATATTGGACTTAGACAGACTCACAATATGGACAGAAACAAAGTCTTGGAGTAAGGCCATGTAGTGATTTAGTGTATAATGTCCGTTATTGTAATTGGATACTGGCTGAGGTGTGAGAGCGGGGTTGCAATGTCTAGATTTTCAGTGTTTCTTCAGTCTTCGGAGTCAGAGGCTTGCAGGGTTGCAGATGTTGAGGTCCTGTAATACAAAATAGAAGGCTGGTGGTGCGACAATCTGAACTCAGAAGGACAAGCACTGAATACCCTGGTGGGTAAACGGACGATATGGCGTTGAGCGGAGGACTGAGCCAAGCTTTTATACTGTGGAGTGTGTAGGTGGCTTGATTGCAGATGAGCTTGATGGGTGGCAAGGTGTGTGGATCCAGCTGAATCACACACACACACACACACACACACACACACACACACACACACACACACACACACAGCAACTTTAAATGTAGGAAAAAAACCCTTCATTACCTCTTACCTGACCAGCTTTCACCTCCTATATGCCCAGAAAATATTGTATTTTTTACTTAACACACACCCCAATAACATACTAGGAATGAAATGGTTCTTAATAAAATATTTAACCGTTGGCATGGCATCCACAGTTCAATACGCCCTTGTGGATTGCGGCAGTTTTGGTTTTGTGTACAACAAGCTTCCTTGTATTGTATTTCTTTCGGAATTGGCTCTGTGTGTGCCTGTAAGTCCATGCGCTGGGAAAAGGAAACTCCTTCCTCTGAATTAATATCCAATCAATATGCGCTAAAGTTGGGGGAAGCTGACAACACTGGTGTCAGATTTCACACATTACTTTTACATTGCGAGCAATGAGGAGAGGCGGCAGTATGAGGAAGCACTGCTCTCTCAAATCAGTGGTGTGGGGTCAGTGGGGACATTTTGGTATAGACATGAGCCGTTTTCACATATGCACTCCGGATAATATCTAGATATTTACAGGAGGACTTCTCCGGAGATTCTCCCGACCTAGCCGTTCACATATGCTCCTCACAGCGGGGGACTTTCCCTGTCAGAGGGGAGGGGGGGCGGGGGATTTCCCGAGGTAAGACGTGATGTAAATAAACAAAGCGGAAGTAGTGGCCGTAGCAACAGAGTCCGCTACACAACATTATAATGAGAATATTTTCCTTTATATCAATGCTATGTGTAATCCAATGGAATGACAACATCCATACAAGAGTGGAGAACAACATACTGATGAACAGAAAACATAATGCAGCCGTTTAATTACGTGCACGGAGATCGTAGTGGTCGCGTGCAGACACTTTAGGAAGTCACTGTATAAACGTCATTCTCTTTCCATTGGCTCAAATTGAAATCTCCGGAGAATATGCTGCCGCGTTCAGACATCAGCTCACTGGGACTTTCTGCGGAAAAAATACTAGGGGTCTGCCTCGAGAAACTCCGGGTGAAGTCTGCGCGAAAAATGCGGCTGTTTGCGTTCACACAGAGCCTAAATCCCCTCCGGGTAGCCAAATCTACAGAGTTTTTCAGGAGATTTCCATCTGTGTGAAAAGAGTTTATGGAGTATAATGACAAGGAAGAGAACATTTATGTATTTTTGTGGCTTAATCTTGCCAAACTGCAGTCGTTTTCTATGGCTCTTGTTGCACAATGTTATATATTCTCTAAAGTATCAACACCTGGTAATAAGGACTTACAACTATATCAAAATCAATCTTTAAATAATCAAACTCAAAATAGTATACATTCTTCTCTATGCATATATATTATTGGTTCCAATGTTCTTAATTTAAAGCAGAATGTCTTAAAGTCTTAAATTACCTTTGGAAAGGCAAGACCCCCAGGGTCAGGAGAGAGGTTTTACAAAGGCAGAGATCTGCAGGTGCATTGGCACTCCCTAATTTAAGAAATTATTACTCTGCAACTAATATTCACAAAATGTCACTCTGGGTCCAGGAACCAACATTAAGCTGGTGTGAACTTGAAGCCAAATCCTGCCCCTCTACCTCACTCTTGGCTATGCTAACATCAAAACTTAAAATACGACCAACCCAATTTATGTGTAATCCAATTGTCACTTCCACTCTAAAAATCTGGACTCAATTTAGACTGGCCTTTGGGCTCCAGGGATTATCTAACCATAGCCTGATCCACAACAACCATCTCTTTCTCCCTCCTGGCACTGATATGGCCTTTTCTTTATGGCAGACCTCAGGTCTTGCCAGACTAAAGGATCTTTATGCTGACAACGTCTTTTGTAGCTTCAGTGAATTGCGTGAAAATTTTAACTTCCTTTTCGATACTTCCAAGTCCGTAATTTTGTTATAGCAAATAATGCCTCCTTCCCTAATACTCCTCCTACCTCTATAATCGACTCAATCTTGGATATGCCCATGAATCAGAAAGGCCTCATCTCAAAAACCTACACTCTAATATCCCAGCTCAGAGAAACTTCTCTGGACAATATTAAAAAAGATTGGGAGGAGAAACTTGGTAAAGCTATAGATGACGATGACTGGTGTAGTGTTTTAGCCTGAGTGAATGACAGCACGTCTTGTTCCAGACTTAACCTGATATAACTTAAGGTTGTCCATCGCTCCTATTTTACAAACTATAAACTCTCCAAGATGTACGCCAGTATCTCAGACACTTGTAATAGATGTCACATGTCTCCAGCAAACATGTCACACATGTTTTGGTCCTGTCCCCGCTTGCATGGCTTCTGGACAACTATTTTTAAACACCTTGCCACGACTTTAAACATGTTGCTGACACCGTGTCCAGAAATGGCTATTTTTGGAGTACTGCCAGTTAATCAAATAATCAGTAGAAAAATAAAGGACTGTTTTGCCTTTGCATCTCTTTTCCCCCCAAAGCTTCGGACTGGTTAAAGGACCTCATGATGTTCTTAAATTTGGAGAAAATTAAGTACAACTTCAGGGGATCATGTGAAAAATTTGTATCTGTCTGGGGCCCTGTGCTCAATTATATAACCAAATTAAAGACACTACAGGACAGTTGATTCTCTAACTATGCTCTTTATAACAATGTAAGAAGGAAGGAAAAGACACATATCACTGTTATATCGACGTTTTTTATTTTAATATTATACTTTTTTTTATTATTATTATTATTTTTCTTTAGTATTATTGTATTATTTTTGTGTTTTCTTTTTTGTTTGTTTTTGTTTTCTGCTCGTCTTTTCTTTCCCCCCTGGTATGGTTATGTTATTGTAATTAATGTGTCTATGTGTGTGTGCGTGTCTGCGTGTGTGTGTGTGTATGGGTGGTGAGGGGGGGTATGTGACATGTTACCAAGAAAAAATTGTTGTATGACGATACCTGTCAAATTAATAAAGAGATATTTTAAAAAAAGAATGTCTTAAAGGGCTACTTAGAGGTCATGAAATTAAATTTTTCTCATGAAAAGTGAAGGAGACGACACTGGAAAAAAACGAAACAAAATTAATTCCTAGCCTGCAGACAGAGATTCTGCTGAATACATTGACTAAATAGTAGAGTAATCTACAGAAAACACAAAAGAATGGAGAAAAACAATGCATGTATGGAATAAATTATTGTATTGATATTCAGCATGTTAACCAAAGATAAACCAAAGCTTCATTGTCAGGAAGAGAAAGAACTAAACTAAAACTGCCTGTGTGATGTCCTTAGTTTTTCATGGGCTGGCACCACCTGCGCTAAATGATTGTATCAAACAGAAGACAACCAGTGACTCTTCTAGATCCAGAGCCCCACTTAGAGGTGACTGTGAGGTGCGGAGCACCTTAGACAATCCACCTTTGAAATCTTCTATTATTGGACGCCGGTTAATGCGCACGCCCCATGTACGGAGGCTGTAGCGGGCAGCCTGGGTTTGAATCCGACCTGTGGCTCCCACATGTCACCTCCCTCTCTCTCATTCCCTGATTTCAGACTCTATCCACTATCCTATCTCTAAATAAAGGCATAAAACCTGTCTGACCTTCTACAAGCTTTAAAAGTGATCACGAGTGTGATTTGTTCTCTCCTATTGGACCTTATGAATCTGGCTGCAGCATTTTGGATAAGCTGGAGTTTGTATAGGTTATGTTGTGTAAGACCAGAGTACAGGGAATTGCAGAAATCTAACAGGGATAAAATGAATGCATGAATTAGTGTTTTTCCAAATTATTAACAGATAAAAATTACTGGATTTTTATGAGTTTTCTTAATTAAAAAAAAAAAACATGATTGAACAACTGAATTATCTTGTTTATCAAAACTGAGGTGTGAGTCAAAAATTATGCCAAGGTTTCTACAGGAGTCAGTGATGGTAAATGCAAGGGGACCAAGATGGGCTGAAGAATTCTTTTTCATTGAGTCTGGGCCTTTGAGAACAATCTCAGATTTTTCTGAGTTTAATTGTAGAAACTTAGCTGGCATCCAATTATTAATATCTGCAATGCATGTGTGGAGGTTATGTTATTGATTTGTGTCTTTACTGTCGAAGGAGAAATATAACTGTGTATCATCAGCATAGAAATGGTAGTTGATATTGCGGTTTGTAATGATATGGCCAAGTGGTAGCATGTAAATTGAAAACAGTAAAGGTCCAAAAACAGAACCATGTGGAACTACATATGTTAGAGGTACTGCAATATAAAGCTGAGTTAACATTAGCCTGCTCACACAACAATGCAGGCCACAGGCAATTGCAGCTCAAGCCGAGGACAATTTTGTCCACAGCTTGCGCTCAATAGTGCTTTTAATAATGGTGCCTTCTAATTGATAATTCCTTCGTGCAAACATAAGTGGAGAGGGGTTGGAGGTGTGTTTTAGCAATTTTGTCGTTAAAATTAAAACGATAGAATCATACTTCAAATATTTTTAGAAAATGTTATCATGAGAAAATGGTGTTGTGAACCCTGTATCCTGATATATCAAATTGTGACTTAAGGGGATCGTTGTTTCACCAGAGAGGGCTGATGTCATACTTATTGTGGTGGAATTTCTGTACCTATTTATTTAGATTTAAATGTACACACATCATTATGTTTATTCACTGTTCTCTGATGTCAGTCAAAGCTGATAGAGTTCAGCTAACGCGTTTTGTTACTCAATCTCTCCTCCGAAGCATTCTTGTATAAACTCTCTTCAACTTAATCCATATGAGTCTCCTGAATCTTTCTTGTGTGAAGTCAAGTTCTTACTAATTTCCTCAACACTTATCACACCTGAAGTTTTTTATTTGTGACTTCACCCTTTGCACAAAATTTAACAGGTAGAATCCTTCCTTTTGAAATCATATTTATGTTGATAAACATACAAAACTAACTATAGTTCTTATTTTTATTGCAGGAGTGAAGGACAGAGTGAATAAAGGTTCTCCTCCCCAGCTGCTAATGTACATCTGGTACACACTCTGTGGCTTTGGTATTCTGTTTTAACTTCCCCACCATCTCTTAGTGTCATCTCCTGCTGACTTGACCTCATATCAATAATTAATTTATCTCAGAAAAACATCTCTGAACTCGCTTATGAGCTTAGAACTTTTAGTTCCACTGTTAGCAGTTTTGCTGTGACCAAACTTTAGCTTTAGATAAGCGCTATTTCCTCCTGATGTCAGACACAAGAACTCCATGGTGCTATCTAGTGTTTTCTTACTTTTACTTTAACACCCCATTCCCACTTAGGCCTCAGTGATTTGATCCATCCCCTTGTCTAATTATTTCTGTATCTATGTGTTGTCTAACTGCTAAAGGCGCACTGATTTTCTGTGGTGTAGTGTTGGTTGAATTCGCTCAGCCTACTGGCCACGTTGGCGGGTAAATAAGAGTAATATAAAAAAAATGATTTGTGACAGAAAAAGGTAGTGGGTATACCTGCTGAAGGTGTGTTTGAAATGATGCCTCGCTTGTCTTGTGGCTGTGGCCGTTACTCGCGGTCAAAGGAGCGGCTGTAAATACTGTAACTCCCTATGTGTTACCAAAAATCACATCTTAAGCCCTATTCGCACGGGACTAGTATCACCTGGGGACCTCTAGTAATTTGTAATAAATGCGGAGGTCATCTGTGACCTTAATCCCGTGCGAATCTTCCATGTCCGTAATTTGTAAAGTAAAAATTCCACCGCAAATTACCTAGCATATTTCACCAAACACAGAGGTTATGTGATAATATTAGTCCTGTGCGAATCGGCATCTCTGTGATTTGGGGTAGTTTTTTGTTTTTGTCTTTTTCCCGGTCGAGAATTATGCAGGCTGCGTTGGCAATTATAAATGAAAGTTTTGGATAAAATTTTGGGTGTAAATTCAGGAGGCTCATCTAGCTACACAGCATGGAGACCCATTCGTAGAAAGAGCAAGCTCAAATCCATCAGAAGAGAGAAATCTCCAAAGATGATAAGAAGCATTACATGCGTGGAACATTTTTATACCTTTTACGCACAGACAAAAAATTGTCAGCATCTGAAGTGTATGTACAGTTCGAGCTCTGTGTGCGTAATAAACGGCCCGACACTTCAAGTTACAAGCCGGACTCTCCGTGTCTGTTAACAACTTGCTGCACCCCAGTTAAAGTGAGGGCTACAACTTCGGCCCTGGAGCCGAATCAGCCAATCAGTCTCCCCTGTGCGCTCCGACCACGGTCGGAACGGCGAAGCAGGAAAGGTTAACACTTGACATCATATCGGGGGATAATGACAGTAAATTCGAGTGAAAACACAGACTTCGCTTATCCCGTGCGAATGCGCCGCACGAAACACAGACGTGGTTTGGTCATTTGTAAATCACATGAGCTCCCCAGGTAATACTAGTCCCGTGCGAATAGGGCTTTAGATGTCCTCTTTAAATGATAAACTGCACTACTTGTGGCTGGTTTTAGATGTAACAGACCTTTGATATTGTGCTTCAAGTTTTTGTCTTGTTTTAGAAGACTATCAACCTCTGTAGCACTAGCGCTATGGACAAAAACAGTTTAACAAACAGCCCTGACAGGAATACACTCACTCAAAAGCTGCCTTGTGAAACTGAGCGTCTGCCGCCGTCATCCCAGTATTACTTGGGTCAGCAGCAGCAGCGTGGCTTGCACGATTACATTTTACAATAGTGGTACACACAGACTCTACATGAACAGCCATCAGCGTACTCGTACTCTGGTGGGGATCTGCACATGCGGGATAACAGATTTTTTCTTCTGGATTAATAGTGGAAAACGAGAATTAGTTTTCCTCTTGCATCAAGCAACAAAAACGTAGCAGCACGACTAAGGATTTGGTATCAAGAACAGGTATCTTTTGGTACCTGTGCATGATTGGTCAGAACCGAAAGTACAGATAAGCTCATGGACAAACGGCGCTCCTATCGGTTAAAGCCGGTGCTTATGGAAAGTAGAGCTTTCCATAAGCCTTGTACAGTTGGGGTTTCCAGGGTTATTTCAACTGTCTAGGGAGTTTATTGAAAAGGGAATTCGTGTGATGCAACAGATCACAAATCTCAGGGTTTCAGGGTCTCAAGGTCAAATGCTGGCTCAGGTAAAAGATAAAAATGGGGGGGTTGTCTTCTGAAATTTCATGATTTATTCCTAGTGTATATACCTTAAAACAAAGTTATTTATAAAATGCATGTACCTTGCCTTTGACTTTTTACCTTTGTTATGCAGCCCCAATACTGCCTAAACAGGTTCACACCAGCACTGACACTCTCTTTTCAAAAACCTTTTTTTTTTTAGGTGTGAAACATTGAAAGGAGATATTGAGAGGAAGGAACATATCAAGATTATCTGAGATATTTCTCTCCCTTTTTTCTTCTTTTATAAACAGTTGAAAAGGAATCATACCGAGATGTTAAGCGAGAAAACATAATGCAGACCTAAAAATCAGCCTGAGTGTATATGTGAAGGTTAACTGATGGTAGCATCTGACAGGCAGCTGCTTCAGCAAGTCAAACTTTCTGAATCGTTCTTGTATTCTGCTTTTTCCTCAGCAGAAAATGATGGCAGGAAGTGCAGACATCTTGCCTCCTCCCCTGCTGCCAAAATCTCAAAAGGAGCTGACAGGTTAACAGAGGGTTTTTTTCCCCCCTGCAAGTTCAGGAGCTGCTTCTCGTGAGTAGATTTTACTTTTGTTTACCAGCTCTGGACTGCTGGTAATTTAGCAGAGTGAATGTATGAAAAACAAACTTGAACAATTGCACACACACACACACACACACACACACACACACACACACACACACACACACACACAAAAAAAAGCTTTACTGCAGAGTGCAGACTGGAAAACTGTAGATGTGGGATTGTGTGTTTGTAAGAGTCAGTGGTGCTGCAGTCTTCTCACAAATATATGCAATATCTGCCCAAATGCAGCTCTCACTTTAAATAAGAACATCTAGGTTTAAGTTTAGGGTGCAGTGTAATGGAGGATGGTACATTTTCAATGACATAAAGTGTCCTCACAGATACTGTAATGCAACAATGTGCTGCAGGTGTACGTGCAAGTGTTAATATTTCTGTGTGTGTGTGTGTGTGTGTGTGTGACAGAGCAGCATATGGCCAGCCCTGCATGTAGTGAAATATTAAAAAGCAGTGTCAGCAAGAAGGGCACAGCGTGTGTGTGTGTTAGTGAGTGTGTGCGTGAGTTAGTGTGTCTCATGGGAGGTAGAAATCTGCCGGACATAGACAACTGGGCATGACAACATCCCACTGTCACACACACACACACACACACACACACACACACACACACACACACACACACACACACACACACACACACACACAAACTTTCTCTCCTCTGTCTCTGCCAACTTGACCAGTTGGCCTTATGTGCTGGGGAGACTAAATGTCATCTCCCTCTGTGGTACACACGCACACACACGCTTGTGAATATTGAGGGTTTCATACACACAGTGTTCCTTATATCAAAAAGTGTACATCACAGTGAAACTATTCAGTATGCATCAAGTGGAGTAAACCTGTGTGTGTCTGTGTGTGTGTGTGTGTGTGTGTGTGTGTGAGAGAGAGAGAGAGAGAGAGAAAGAGAGAGACAGGCCATTCCTTTTTTTCCCCCTCCTTTCTTCACCTCTGCGTCTCGCCTGTGACTCACACACTCCTGCCTTGAAGTGATATTTAAAAAATCTGTTCATACCGGATCAGTTTTGGGTTGAAGGACTGTTTGTCACCATTTGGTTTCTATTTTGAGGAGATGTCACACTCCGACCAAAGTACATGCCTTGCCTCTGTTTGCTCATAACGCTTGATTCATGATGAGAGGCAAAGCGGCTCTTCAAAGTTTTTTTTTTACTTGAAGTTGTTTGACTCATGTCCATCTCCATCTTTAAACAGGTGTGATTTATTCATGGCACATAATCTCCTGCTTCCTATGTTTTTTTATACTCCAGGGAGAAAAGACAAAAATAAACAAAGCTCACAAGATACTGTTTAGTTTTAATCAAAGAAAACAAAATTGAAAACAGCTTGTACTCTAGTATAAGCCCCTCGGCATATTTAATCAAATGTTAGAGGAAATCTGGATCAGAATGAAATAATACATTTTATACTGAAATAAAGGATGTATGCCTGCAATTAACTGAAATTGATAAAAGTTAGAATTAAAACAACTTGTACCAAAACTTGTATGAATACGCTGGAAACAACCTGTGAATGCTGTGGTGAAAAGTGATGAATATGTTTATTTACCTTTATTGTTTTTGATTTACTGTTGAGCACATGCCTCATCACCCTTGCTTTAGTGATTATTATAGTTTTTGGAAAGGGTTGACAGCAGAGACATGCAGTTAACACGCAGCCTGTCCAAATACCATGACAGCGCAAAGAGGAGCTGTGACACGCTCCAGCCAACACACAATCAGTGTGAACCTTACTGGCAGTTTCCATAGGATCCGTGTGCGCTGTGTTCCCTCACCATACGAGGCTGATCCCGCCCTCTCTAGTCAATGCTCATGTTACCTGCACGCGTTTAAGCAGCGCCACTCTGCTCTGTCCCGTTCCAAATACATACCATGTCTATTCATGAAAGAGCCCAATGCAAGGGGGCATCATGCTGAACTGAGTAGATCGACCTGGACAGGAAGTCAGACAAGGGAATGCTCAGAACATCCAGTCAATTACAAAATAAAACACAATATACAGACTTCTAATAGTATATCCCATCACTTTATCAACATTAATGTCCAAACAGGCTTCAAATGAAAATTGATTGGGATGCTGGTGAAGCAGTGGTTAGTATGCGCCCAATTTATGGAGGCTATAGTCTTCCAAGCGGGCGGCCTATGTTCAAATCCCACATGTGGCTCCATTCCCACATGTCTTTCCCCACTCTCTCTCTCCCTGATTTCCAACTCTATCCACTGTCCTATCTCTCCATTAAAGGCCCAAAAAGCCCAAAAATAAAAAATCTAAAGAAAATTGATCAACCGTGGAAAGATACATTTACGTGTTGTGTGCATGTTGTTCTCTATATTCCAATGAAACCTTGTATTTCTCCTGTGATCTTGTGAAAGTCCAGCTGCTCATGGCTGCGCTCTGCTGCTCTTTTGGATTTCTGTGGAAACCACCAGTTTCTGTGTCGATAAAAGTGGTTACTTTCATTACATGGCAAATATGTTTGAGAAGAGTTACAAAATACCAAGTAGTCAGCATTTTGCAGTGTCTGCAAGATATGTATATCAATTTAAGAACAAAGTCTGGTAGTATCAGATCATACCGTATCATTCTTAATTTTAATGAATCATCCTTGAATCAGATCAGCCTATGAAATGAGATCTGAAGCAGATTTTCTTGTGATGCACTCATGTCATTTCATTACAAAGTTATCCCAATATAGCTCAACAATTTGGCACAAGACAAGACATACACATGTTGCATTATGCTTATTAAATCAATTCCTTGTTTTTACAAACAATTCCAAGATTTGTTCCAATCAATTCACTTCTATTGGATTATTTTTAATCAATTGTGCCCTTCAGTGCTTATGATGGATAGTCTTTGTAATATAGCAATAAGTAAGGTTTTTTACCTGCTTTTTGTAAAGTGTCTCGAGATAACACTTGTTATGAGTTGACGCTATACAAATAAAAATGTATTGATTGATTGATTCAGGTAGTTCAAACTTTTTAATGTCATTAACAAAAAAAAAATCTTAATTTCCAGATAGAACTGTGACCAAGGAAACATAATAAAGAATAAATGCATGGGCGGGGACACAATAATTTAAACCTATTGTGCACTTTTTCTCTATCAGTAACTAATCCATTCATTTGTACGAGAATTTTCAACATCAAATGGGAACGTTTTTTTTACTCTCTTTCAGTAACAGTTTGTATTTACAGCAAATCTTTGCTACGTCAATTCATTCAACAGTGCTTTAAATCAGATGTTGCAGACATGTCTAACAATCAATTCACTTCAATTCAGTTTAAAGCTCTTTATTTGTCCCGGGGGGGCATTCGCATGGGATCATAGGGTTGTAAAATTAACAAATGAAGCTGAAAGATAGACGTAAAAATGCAGCATTGCTAATTTTGAGTGATGCAGTGAAAAATATCCTTATAAAAAATAATATAATACTATGTCAATGAAGGCATAATAATATTATAGTGCAGTAAACACAGCATCCGTATTGATTGTTTGGTCTATAATGTGTAGGTGCATGGTTGTTTCGTCGAGCCTTGTGCAGGTCTCTGTTGGTGTGTGTGTGTGTGTGTGTGTGTGTGTGTGTGTGTGTGTGTGTGTGTGTGTGTGTGTGTGTGTGGATGAGGGATGATGGGAGTTGAAGAGCTGGACAGCCTCTGGGACAAAGGTTGTCCTTCTCCTCGGTGTCCTGAATCCACTCACATGCAGGGGGAGCAGGACGTGTGAGCTGTCCTGTTGCACCCTGCCCTGTGACCTTAGCATCTGCTGCTCACATTGGCAGAGGAGTCTCTGACAGGGAGACCAACAATTTAAGGGCAGACTGTGTGAAATGAAAGTGGCTTCAGAAATACACCAAAACAACACAACAAAGCTCTGCAGTGAAACAATATCCACATCACATGTAGTTATTATAACATTATAAAATATTGAAGGATGAAGAGTTGGATTTGTCTTTTAGTCGATAACATCAAATTGTATCACCTGTAAAAAGGAAGTGTCCCTAAACTTTTCCTCGCCCTCTCTAGTCAATGCTCATGTTACCTGCACGCGTTTAAGCAGCGCCACTCTGCTCTGTCCCGTTCCAAATACATACCATGTCTATTCATGAAAGAGCCCAATGCAAGGGGGCATCATGCTGAACTGAGTAGATCGACCTGGACAGGAAGTCAGACAAGGGAATGCTCAGAACATCCAGTCAATTACAAAATAAAACACAATATACAGACTTCTAATAGTATATCCCATCACTTTATCAACATTAATGTCCAAACAGGCTTCAAATGAAAATTGATTGGGATGCTGGTGAAGCAGTGGTTAGTATGCGCCCAATTTATGGAGGCTATAGTCTTCCAAGCGGGCGGCCTATGTTCAAATCCCACATGTGGCTCCATTCCCACATGTCTTTCCCCACTCTCTCTCTCCCTGATTTCCAACTCTATCCACTGTCCTATCTCTCCATTAAAGGCCCAAAAAGCCCAAAAATAAAAAATCTAAAGAAAATTGATCAACCGTGGAAAGATACATTTACGTGTTGTGTGCATGTTGTTCTCTATATTCCAATGAAACCTTGTATTTCTCCTGTGATCTTGTGAAAGTCCAGCTGCTCATGGCTGCGCTCTGCTGCTCTTTTGGATTTCTGTGGAAACCACCAGTTTCTGTGTCGATAAAAGTGGTTACTTTCATTACATGGCAAATATGTTTGAGAAGAGTTACAAAATACCAAGTAGTCAGCATTTTGCAGTGTCTGCAAGATATGTATATCAATTTAAGAACAAAGTCTGGTAGTATCAGATCATACCGTATCATTCTTAATTTTAATGAATCATCCTTGAATCAGATCAGCCTATGAAATGAGATCTGAAGCAGATTTTCTTGTGATGCACTCATGTCATTTCATTACAAAGTTATCCCAATATAGCTCAACAATTTGGCACAAGACAAGACATACACATGTTGCATTATGCTTATTAAATCAATTCCTTGTTTTTACAAACAATTCCAAGATTTGTTCCAATCAATTCACTTCTATTGGATTATTTTTAATCAATTGTGCCCTTCAGTGCTTATGATGGATAGTCTTTGTAATATAGCAATAAGTAAGGTTTTTTACCTGCTTTTTGTAAAGTGTCTCGAGATAACACTTGTTATGAGTTGACGCTATACAAATAAAAATGTATTGATTGATTGATTCAGGTAGTTCAAACTTTTTAATGTCATTAACAAAAAAAAAATCTTAATTTCCAGATAGAACTGTGACCAAGGAAACATAATAAAGAATAAATGCATGGGCGGGGACACAATAATTTAAACCTATTGTGCACTTTTTCTCTATCAGTAACTAATCCATTCATTTGTACGAGAATTTTCAACATCAAATGGGAACGTTTTTTTTACTCTCTTTCAGTAACAGTTTGTATTTACAGCAAATCTTTGCTACGTCAATTCATTCAACAGTGCTTTAAATCAGATGTTGCAGACATGTCTAACAATCAATTCACTTCAATTCAGTTTAAAGCTCTTTATTTGTCCCGGGGGGGCATTCGCATGGGATCATAGGGTTGTAAAATTAACAAATGAAGCTGAAAGATAGACGTAAAAATGCAGCATTGCTAATTTTGAGTGATGCAGTGAAAAATATCCTTATAAAAAATAATATAATACTATGTCAATGAAGGCATAATAATATTATAGTGCAGTAAACACAGCATCCGTATTGATTGTTTGGTCTATAATGTGTAGGTGCATGGTTGTTTCGTCGAGCCTTGTGCAGGTCTCTGTTGGTGTGTGTGTGTGTGTGTGTGTGTGTGTGTGTGTGTGTGTGTGGATGAGGGATGATGGGAGTTGAAGAGCTGGACAGCCTCTGGGACAAAGGTTGTCCTTCTCCTCGGTGTCCTGAATCCACTCACATGCAGGGGGAGCAGGACGTGTGAGCTGTCCTGTTGCACCCTGCCCTGTGACCTTAGCATCTGCTGCTCACATTGGCAGAGGAGTCTCTGACAGGGAGACCAACAATTTAAGGGCAGACTGTGTGAAATGAAAGTGGCTTCAGAAATACACCAAAACAACACAACAAAGCTCTGCAGTGAAACAATATCCACATCACATGTAGTTATTATAACATTATAAAATATTGAAGGATGAAGAGTTGGATTTGTCTTTTAGTCGATAACATCAAATTGTATCACCTGTAAAAAGGAAGTGTCCCTAAACTTTTCCTCCAATGGCCCTCTTAACTTGCCATACACCACAGTTTTAAACACACTTTAAAATATATGGCATTTATACCTGTGGTGTAGTCTGCAATTATTGGAAAGACCAAACTTGAAATAGCCTCTTTAAGAACAAACAAGTTACAGATGAAGCAACAATGACAAAAATCCCAAGTTGCATCTTTAGTAACGTTTTGGCATCTTAAGAGCCTTATCATTTGTAAAAAAAAAAAAATCCACTTTCTCTGTTGATGACACTACAGTGAAACTCAGTGAGGGTCCTTAATTGAAAGAGATCATTCTCTGGGGGACACGAGTGTCCTCAGTTAATGTCTTACCAATCTGGTCAACAGATTTAAATATTTCTTGGGCACGATTGGGAGTTTTCGGTAGGTCAGGGGTCACCAAAATCATTAGGAATTATCCTCTTGGGACTGTGAATATTCAGAGCAAACTTAATGGCAATCTGTTTTTTTGGGGGAGGGACATCTTGCTGTGGCCCAAAGCGTGACAGACGGACAAAACAACTGACAGTGACATCTGTTGGCCCGTCTGCTGGCGGGGCCGCAAAAACATGATGGCCTGGCAGAAACAGGAACACAGAAAGAAGGAAAAAGTTGAACAAACAACACTCATTTTTAGTGTGTTTTAAAGAGCCCATATTATGCCCTTTTTGGGGTTCGTATATTTAATCTATGTACCTACTTTTGTACGTTCACAATAGCTAAAGTTAGAAAAAAGTGTCTGTTTTCATGTACTGCTCCTCCTTGCACCCTCTACGCTCTGAGTCTGTCAGCTACGCTCTGCTGAGCCCCCACTGTTAGAAATAGACTCTGCTCCGTTTCAAATACAGAGCGAGTCTATTTTCGCTGGAGTACGCTGCAGGCACGCTGCAGGCACGCGTCAAGCTGGACAGAATATGACAGCCCGGACAGGAAGTCAGACAAGGAAACACACAGAGCATCCGGTCAATTTCAAAATAAAACACAATATACGGACTCACGATCGTATTTTTCATCACTTTATCAACATTACGTCAAAACAGGCACCAAATTAACAACAATGCATCCTCAGAAAGACAAAGCAACATGTTGTTTGCATGTTTTTCTCTTTATTCCCGCGGGATCTTGTGGTTCTCCTGTGATGTGTCATGGGTGAGCTCCGCTGCGCTGACGTCCCAGAAACGGATCCAGTGTGAGTGGGCGCGAGCCGTCCGACGGAGCAAAACCGTGGCGCTGACGGACCGTGGCGCGCACGGAGTATGTGTGAATTGGGTTTTAGACCCCACGTGGGCCAAGTCTGCTCTGAATGGTCTGCCGAGCCGCTCTGTCATTATTGGTCAATTGCTCAGCACGCTTCTCGGAAATTTCAACATGAGCTGCAGGGCTTGCCACAGCAAGCCAATGGAGCCAAGGAGGTAGGAGAAGCCACCTTTCCGCACATAGATGTGCCTAAACATGCACAGGACACATGGAAAACACACTAAAGGGCATTTAAAACCAGAAAAAGCATAATATGGGACCTTTAAATATTAGATTTTGGCCATGCAGAATGCCACATGATTTGAAACCAACTGATCTGTAATGGTAGGCAGAATATGACAAGGCCTTTTGCAGGTGAAATGGTGAAAATGTCAGAGTGTTGTGTCGATTATGATAATAGACCTCCTGTTTTGCAGGTTTTGAGAGCACCAACAAAAACTGTGGTTTGAATCACAGCCCATGTATGATGACGGTAAAATTAATAAATCTCTTGCATCAACAACATGGTAATCAATACGTGTCAGCATGCAGACTTCATTATTTCAATCTCTCTGCGCTTGTACAGAAAGCTTGATAAGTTGTCACCAGTCTGGTGTTTACAATTTGTATTTCGACTGTGGTAAAACAGCATGTGGCCATGAGGTTAGAAGGCAAGAGTACATGTATGGTTATGAAATGTAGCAGATTGGAAGTTCATTAAAGAACCATGAATAGATGTTTGTAGCGCTCTAAGCCATCTTCTCAATAATTTGTCATAAATCATGCTAATGTGACCTTATGTCTTCTTTGTAATAATCTAGGGGTTTACTGGTTTTCTGGCTCTGGTTCAGGGGAATTACTTCCTAAATAAGTGGTGGTGTATCGATCCCTTACAAATCAATACTGCTGATACAAAGTCTTGTCACGAGTATTGATGCCGGCATCAATAGGATCACCAGCAAACAAAATTAGATCCATCACATGTTTGATTACAAATGAAACCTAGTGCAGCGTTATTTGCATACAGTGATAACTAATTTAGCTATGAGTTTGTTATGTAGCATTAAAATCTGTCTTGTCTGTGATTACTTAACGTGACAAAGTTATTTAAACCCTTGTTAAGAGAGGTAGGCCTTGTGTTTCTAAACAGGATTTCATGGAAATTAGAATATTCAGAAGAAGTCAATTAATGTAGAATTTAGGAATATATTTCTTTGTCTTGCATGAGGGCACATTAGCTACTTATAACTGTAAAAGTATTTATACTGGTAACATTGTTGGTTATGCTTTTGTTAAAGGCTTAATATGTGGTTTTTCACACTTAAATATAATATAAATCAAGTATATCCTCTGAAAATAACTCTGTGAGTTATGACTGTCTACAATGGGTGTAACACCCGAGTCCCACTGTCTGTGATGTTTTCCGAGCTTTCCTAGCCGTAGCTTCACTTTGTTTACATCCGGCCGACCGGCTGGCTCATCCCCTCGGGTATAAAAGTTGTTTAATTGATGGACTAGAGAAAAGAAGAATAACATACTGCACTCACTGCTTAATTGAATGTCACATAAGCGTTTCTAGATCACGCTCATTCCGGGTAAATGTACATGCAGTGTGAAGATACGAGCATAATAAAGATAGCATTAGCTTGCTAACACCACAATGCAGCGCAAGCTGTTTTGGTTTCATGCTGGTGCTCAAGGGCGACATAGGCTGGAGCATAAAATCGTATATCAAGCCTTTAAACTTGGTATATCAAAACCAAATTTTGGGCCACACCTGATTCATAATCTGATAACTGAGACCAGTTATAACGTCATATTTGTCATTGCCATCTTGTTGTCTTGGAACCAGACGTTACAAGGGTGGACATTTGGATGTTACCTACGGCTTTATCCTGGTTGATAGGCTATGGTGGTAGTGACTTGTCACTCATGAGGTAGTTGGGCCCTAGAACTGTTTTCTTCTAACTATAAATGGGAGCATAATTACTAAATGAACACCATGCTGTATGAGAGAAGACCATAAACTAATTTTAAAAAAAGAGGAGGAAAAAGGATCTTTTCTCAAAAACTTCTCAAAAATCAGACTTCTTTTTGACACCAGTGGAGTACCACCTGCTTGCAGTTAGAATTTCGCAGTAACATCTTTTGACAGCCTTTGGTTAAAAAAAGCAAATGTTTGTGATAAAATGAGCAGGTGGCCTCATTAAACTGATCTTGAGACATAACTTTAGAAGACGTCTCCGCGGCAACAAAGAGAAAAAAATAAAATAAATGTCCTTACGTAAAATGTTAAGTTATTAAAATCTCATTGGAAGATGAAAGTTTGGCAGACCTCTACTTCCGTCAAATGAGAAGAGCACAAATACTGAAATCTCTGAAAGTGTACGGTTCACACTCTTAACAACTGTTGCACCCATGCGAGACTCTTAAGTCGAAAATAATGTTTCCATTGCTTTTATTTTCTTGTATAACCAAAAACCGTGTATCCACGGCGTGTTGAGAAGGAAATACCTGCTCCTGACTTCAGTGTTCAGTGATTCTGTAAGCATAGTTTACAGACAGCAGGAGCCTCTTTCTTCTCTAATGGTAGCAATAACTCACACACATACACACACAGGGCTTAATGGCTTTTCTAATGAATGGCCTAAGATAGTAGGCTAAATGGTGGTTGCCATAGTGATAGGGTCAATCGATCAGAGAGTATTGATTGGCCATCGATAAGTTCCAGACGGCAAGCTACTGGAATAGAGAATGAGGAGGTGTGTGTGTGTGTGTGTGTGTGTGAGAGAGAGTGAACTGTGTTTGTCCTGGTGTGTGTTCTGACTGCATGTGTGTGTGAGTTAATGCTCCATGTGAGTGTTGAGCAGACATTCCTCTACATTAGTTTGGATATTGCTGTAATAGATTCATGTGTCATGGCATCACCTCCTGAACTCTGAAACTCGCTGACGTAAACGGCGACATCAACTTTCATTTTCTCTGTTGGTCACCCTCCTCGCTCAGCTCCTGATAGGAAGAACAAACCAGGGATCAGACTCTTTAAGTCTCAGGGAACAGAGTATAGACCTGGCCAAACAATGAATCATCTGTGAAGATTTTACTATCTATTTTAAACTGTACTGCAAAATCCAGAGCCTTGCTGGCTGCTTCAAAACATTTTATCTAAAGGATGCATGTTTGTTTGTGCTTTCCTTTTGTGAGTCCTAATTCGAATGTTTGTGATAAACTGAAGGATTAAGTGTTCTTTTCAAGGTGGAATAAATTCTCCTTTTTCTTTGAAAGCTAAAGAGACGATTAAAAAAAACAGAAAAACCTTTTTGATAAGCTGGAAAATACATTTTCACAAAGCAGAAAACATGGCTGAGCATTTTGAAAGAAAACCTTACAATACAATGCTTTGTTGTGGATCATTTTACACAAAAAGTACAACAAATATAGAATCTAAAGCTGTAAAATGCAACATAGATCTTAATACAGAAGCAGTATAATGTTTTACAGTTACATTGCAGATGACCAGAGTACATCTTTTAAGACAATACCTTTTTAGATAAGATATTCAAAGACATTGTTACATAACTATTGATCTATTTGTCAAGAAAATAAGTGGCATATTAATCAAGAATGAAAATATAAAATTTATATGAAGGACAAAATCCATTGCAGGTAGTTGGATCCCTCATGGCTAGTACAAAGTTCAAGTACTCGGGGGAAAAATGCGTCATGTCTGTCTTGTTTTCATAAAGCTTTTACAGCATACCACACGTGGCTCAGTGGGCGAGAGAACAGTAGACCTATTTCCAGCTTCATCTCAGTAGCAAATTAAATATAAAAAGTCAACCTCTGCTTCTCTTCGACTGTTAAATGTCAATCCGTATTATTCATAGTTATTCTGCAGCGCTGTAATTAACTTTATCGGAGAACAAATTCCCCGGAAATTTGATCAGAAATCATTTTATGAACCTTTGAAATTTAAAATGTTACTGAAACATTACAAACCATTACAAAGCTTCATAACCCATTAGATCCTTTGCATATTTTTTTTGTTGTTGTTGGTTTAGGAGTCTGATTTGAATTGTTACCGCTAAATCCTTTAGCAGTGGTTTGAAGTAGTTTCCATTACAGGGTGCATTGGTTTCTAATGCTTGTGATGATTTCCAGTAGATCACAGGAGACAAGCCAAAAAACAATCAGGCTGTAGTTTGTGGGGGTTTTCCTGACTCAAACTGAAGTGGAGGTGGTACCATCCTTACCATGTACACACTCATGCAAGTGTACCGTGCATACTGGCCTATGAGCAAACACCTTTAAAAGCAATATAAGTGGTTATATATATTACATGTGGTATGATTTAAGGAATGATGGTTCTCACATTGAATACTGTTTTATTAAGAAATACATGTGCCATCTTTGAAATTATATTCAGTGCAACTCGTTCCGCAATCACCAATGTGTGACCCTGTTACAGGGTATTTAATCCATGTTTTCATCTACATACAGTAGGCCTTCAGTCTGGTCGGGGGCTTTGATGGCGATTGCAGCTCCAAGGCTTAGGATTGGATACAGCTCTCAGGATTCTGGATATACAAGCTAGTACAAGAAGGATTTGTTCTATCGAATAGCAAAGTGAGAAAAAAGAACCTATTCTTTAAAACCAATTGACTCTGTTGGTGGTGTTGTTGGTGCGCCAATGTTCCTTCAGAAATTTGATTTTCAAGGAAAAACCCCTGGTTTGTCCGAACTCAAGACAATTATGGATACGCCATACAGGCATTAACATTTAATTTAAGAGGTTGTACTCCGCTACAACGAGTTGCATGAATAGACAAGAAAAGACATAGAAGTACCAAAAAAATAACAACTGATGTCTTTGTAGCTCAAATAAAGATTTGCCTGTCAGAGAGTTGAAACAAATAAGAATTTGAAAGGGTATAGACAAGTCTTGTGTATATTTTAGCCTTTGTACTGTACATCCAAACTACACGATTTTACCATTTCAAACCAGAAACCAAATGACATATATTGTTAAATATCTTTCCATTTGCAATGTCTGTCTGGTTTATGATTTGGCAGGCATTGTACATTTGAATAAAGATTCAAAGAGTCTGCACAGTGATCTTTCGTTTCCAAGCTACATTGCTCACTGACTCACTGACTGACAAACTCCTGTTAGTCATCATTACCTGCATTAGGGCTTTTGGTTACATCAAAATGTTTGTTGAGACAGTCATTATGCCCTGAGTTTTTCTTTGTGTGCTTTGTGATCTCTTTGTATCTTCAGAAATGAATTATCAATCCTTTGACAGTTTATGAATAAATAATGTGTCCCTGATGTTGCTGGGTGATCAGTCAGTCCAGCATACACTAACCTCCTTCCATGGGACTTTGTGGTGAAGGCTCTTTGTTCGGTTGTAATAAGATGTTGAGCGTCACACTAGAACTAAAAGGTTATACTGTTTCCGTTTTTCTGACGCTGGACACACACTTTGCACATTAATCTTGTGTTAACTCACAGCACATGTTTTGATCAGCCTTGGCCAAAACATATGGCAGCTGTATTCAGAGTAAACATAAAACAACAAATTGGTTTCATCCACCAAATGTTCGCTTTTCACCTTCTTGGGTTTCAATCAGATGGTAAAACAGCCTGCTATCTGTTGTCTCACCAACATTCATAGCTGCAAAAGGAGCCAGCTGCAGTACACCTAACACTGGAAAAGATTTATATTATGTCCATAATTGTCCAAATTTTCTCAACAACAGATGGAATGATATCACAACTGTATTTTCTTTGTAGGCAGAAAGGTTGCTTTCAGGCAACAAAAAGTCTTGGTTGGTTAAAACTTTTTTTTTGGTATAAAGAAAACTTTTCTTCAAGGAAATAATAAAAGTTAGTGAAATCATGTGTACCTCTGTTGGTTGTAACATAAGTCAGTAAAGCAGCTTACCGTTACCTTTTTTTTTTGGGGGGGGGGGGGGGGGGGCTTTTTGTGCCTATATCAGAGAGATAAGGCAGTACAAGTCAGAAACTGGGTTCGTTGGGCGTGCGCACTAACCACTAGTCTACTACCTGAACAGGTCTTTTAACAGCAGCCATGAAGGAAGTCAGATACAAGAACTGAAAAGTCTGGACTGGCTGAAAATCCATCAGACCATCTGACAACCAGATGGTTGATTTTTTAGACGATCAATCAGGGTACATACCTGATCATGATACCATACCAATGAAACCACAAGAGATCCAATCTGTAATGGGCTGTCATTCACTTGCAGCTGTTCACTCATACATTGGGTTTGTCTGAATGACAGCTCAGGTGGCAACTTACACCGTTCTGTAGCTGAATGTTAAGTCAACAAGTCAGCTTTGTTACAAATGTCAGTGGGCTTGGGCCATGGGCTTAACTGCCACAGTAGAACAAACCCAGAGTCACACCACATCCACTTCAACTAGCATTGAACACCCCCTCCCCAACCCAGGCTGCTTTAAAATATACCAAATATACCAGACCACTGATCAAATAGGATAGCTTTGTACGTGTCCAACCCATTAAAATAACTCTATAGGTTCCCCTATAGCATCTTCTCTGGATCCTGTCCTTTGGTTTATTGTGATGATTTGGTGTTTAAGTCAGGTGACCATGTGAGAAGAGCATGTAATTCCACTTTGGGTTGTCAATGGATGGGTTAAACATCTACTTACATCCAGGAGACGACAGGGTTCAATTCACATGTAAAACAAATAGGCTATGTTGACTTCTATTACTTCTATTATCATAATATGAAGCATAGGACCTATTTACAGGCCGCTATCATTGAAGAGTTTAAACATGCACCAGTTCAACAAACAGAGTTGTGCCCTTGACTCTCTATTTCTTGTCATTGCAGGACTGTCACTGTCTTGTAACTGAAATTAAGTCCGTCACGGCTTATTCAGAAGTCTAAGCCCTGCTCCTGCCTCACCTCAAAGAGGCCTGAGCATTGATCCGTGATCAGGTTCTGCTCATCAGCTGTTTTTGTTGGGTGTCAGGGCAGGCAGCAGCCGAGCAGCAGCTCATTTAATTAATGCGGATTTGACTGGTCACGCTGCTGCTGCAGATTCACGGCTACCTGCTGCCACCGAAAAACCTTCAGCCGTGTCACAACACCACATCAAAGAGGTCTGAGAATTTCTTATGTAATTAAATCGGACCTCTCTCAGCGCGGCAATCAAGCAGCTCATCGTGCAGCTGGCAGGAGAGTTTTGTGATGTTCCCAATGGCCTAAAAATCACCTCGGTCCTGTCGTTTTTGACAGCTGCCTGAGTTTGAGGGACTTGTACGATAATTGTCATCTGCTATGTTTTAATAAAGACACAGATGAGCTGATGTTCTATACGGTTGACTTGTTGCCCATCAAACTGTCTGCTCTCATTTGTTACTGGCCTGTATAATCATTCGCTTAGGCACCAGTGATTTCAGAATCAAATTAGTACGGCCTGAGAGAAAATGAAACAGAAAAAATTGAAAAGGAGAAAATGAAAGAATAAAGGATATAAAAAGAGGCTGAGGGAAGAAGAAATAAAGAAACAGAGTAGAGTGGAGACTTGAGGTAATTTGTGTAATTCTTTCAGATCTTTTTTTCATAAATCCTCATAAACATTCAAAGTATTTATAATTATTTATAAACATAAGTTGCTTGGCTAACTCAGTGCTGCATGATCTCTCTTTCTATAGGTCACCATGGTTCTCTACTAGTCATAAATATTCATAAAAGTCTGCTGATGCAAAAATTCTGTAATTTCTGTATAGAGTGTACTTAGATGAATCTATATCTGTATTTGTGTGTGTGAGCGAGCCCTCACCATATTGCACGTTTGATCCTGATTACTCGGGCACCAGCTGTGAAACTATCAGGGATTTTAATATTTAGCATCTCTTGAGATTATTTTCACGAGCTTATTCCACCCTCTCTGTGTCCATACATGTCTGCTGTGGGAGAATCTCTGCTATATGTTTGTGTGTGGTATTTTTTTAATCATCTTTGTGGTTTGTTTACATGTTCTTACATACAGAGCATGCCTTCCTGCATACAGTACGTAGGTGTAAGAGTATGGTGTTTTTCAAAAACAGCATGTGTCTATAATTTTAATTAACCTCAAACTTACCAACATATTTAACTAACAAGGACCACCAACACTCATGGATAAACCTCCACGAGAAAGTGTTGTCATCGGAAAATGTTGACTTTTTTCTTATAGTCATCTGGTGAAAAAAAAAAGTTCTCTTTGGAAAGTTGATCTTAAAGGTATAATATGCAGAACTTCACATTCATTTTTACCATAAAAATCTCCATTCACTAAACCTATGTTATATATATATTTTTGTTGAGTACTTACATTACCTCAAATATTTACAACAGGTATCAGCCCCCTAATATAATGGTAGGGGAAACACTGATGTATAGGGATACTGTTAGGTGGGGGTTATTTCTGTAGTAGATGGACAATTATGAAATCGTGAAACAGACTGTGGATCATCTTAGATTTATTCAGCCATGGTCAGACAACACAGAAACACAACACACATGGCTGACAAAGTGCAGACCATCGCTGACCCATGCTGACCAAGATCTCACAATCATTGACAATCATTGGCAAAGTGGCCATCATGGGCAAAATGGCAAAATGGCCAAATCTTCATCACACAGTGTGGCTTATATTCTGCTAGAAGGTACAGCCCACAAATTCCTTTCCATTTGGGTACATCATTATAAAACAATAAAGATGACGTGACACTGATTTGTATACGTATCAGATGTAGACTCTCTGTCTAGCAAACAGTTGCTGACAACATATGGTTGGCTCCTATCCATATATAGATCTGCTGCTACTTAGGTGCTTCACCCATATAAGGTTACAGCTTCAGACACCCAAAAGTAGAATTACTGTGAGATGGTTGACACAATTTAAAGATATGTCCACAAAATTATCAAGATGAATGAATCCATGAAAATACGTACTAACAGATACCTTTACATTGTTGTGGCTGAATGGACATTCTGTCAAATTTAGAACAAGAAATGATGTGGAGCCAGCTGTGGCAGAGCAGCATTGCATTCTGGTAGTAGACACTACCGGAAAACTGGGCCTTCCAAGTCAGATATGTACGCACTGGGGATGACTTGCTTTTTGACTGCATTTACCATCAATTATAATCAATACCACTAAACTGAGCAGACACTGGTGAATATTACAGAGAATATATCTATTATCCATCTGTGCATGCATACACATCTACATATTTATGGTTATTTTAGATGATCTCTGATATAGCAGCAGGGAAGTCACACTTCTAATTTCTCTGTCACAGAATATTTCTGTTTCCTTTTCTATCTCTTTCTCTCCCCTCAACCATGAGATTACCTGAAGGGACAGTGAGCTATCAGTGGGACACACGCACGCACGCACACAGACAGACAGACACACACACACGCACACAGACAGACACACACACACGCACACACACACACACACACGCACACACCCCCGCTGTGTGTGATGGCTTTTCCATCTAAATGAGTGCAATTCAACTAACTTCTCCCACAGGCTGTAACTGCCTGCCTCTGCATGTGTGCCAGTGTGTTTCTGTGTGCGTTGGTGTGGTTGCACCATGCAGAGCTTTGGGAATATGACACTATTACCTGAGAGAGTCTATGAGAAACTCTGTAAATATTGACTGAGCCAGGGCGAGCGAAAGTGAGAGAGAGAGAGCGAGATGAGGCGCAGATATGAACCCTGAGGGGATTGTGGGATTGATAATTTAATGGTTTCACTGGGAGGGAAGATTGGATGTAGAGGAGGGAGAAGGAGAGGAAGGGATAGGAGGTGGAGGAAAGGAAGAGGTAGGATTTGAACCCTGCACTGTTGCCATGGCAGCATTTGGCTTTACTATGAGGCAAATGTCAGCAGTTACAGAGAAGTTGTACTGAAAACACTAAAATGGGTTTTGAGCATTGATGTCAACGCTGTGGCAACCCCATGGCAATTCAAACAGCGTTTCCTGGAGGAAGACTTTTAACTGTAAACATAATTAACTTTTCTTAATTTAAAATCAGCCTTTGTTGCAAACTTCTAGGAAGGATGCTGCAGGACTTTAGAGCGTTTGTGGGTTTATTTGTCAGGTTTAGAAGAAGAGTTTTATGCTCCCTGTAGTAATGACTAAAATTGGGAGTAAAAAGTCCCTCAAGGGATATTCAGTTTTCATATTCATTCAAGCACAACAGGGGGTCACATTTTCAGCGACAATTATCCTAAGGCCTGAACAGTTTAAAATAATGTAGATGTTTTTCCCCTCTAATCTGTTATGCCTGTCTATTATTTGATCAATTATTGCATGAGTCAAACCTCTATGCATATATATATTTTTTATGTGCATGTGGATTAAAACCTTATGAAACATTTTCCAAACTGACCATTTACTAACTGGGTTTGATATAATTGATATTCCTTAAATTAGACATTCAGTGAAATTTCTTTAAACACTGATAATTTAACAGCTGAAATGACGAGTTCTGAGACTAAAGGATTTCTCTGAAGATGTATGGATTTTTTTTAGAGGTGATACACATGGCGTTTGATGTTATCATAGGTCCAATATGTTGGCCCCAATAGGCCTGACACACAGATTTTAATTTTTAAAAACAAGAAACACATTTTAAACTGAAGTAAAGGATAAAGTGCTTAAGGTTACGGCCTAGTTTTGAGCAGATTGCACAGAGTTTAATCTTTTATTACATGTCTGCTAAACAATATTTGGGTTGAAAGGGGATATAATCCCCCAATTGTGCTCATTGCAATTTCCCTTCTGTCCCCTAGAGGTCCTTGGACTTTCTCTTCTTTCTCCTGTCCTCCCAGCCATACTCTCCTGGTCCCTGATCAGTTTCACCCCATTCTAGAGTATTTCCTTTTTTTCTTTGCTACTAAATCCTAGTTGCCATGTGCCTGGCTGCTGTCTTGCTTTGTTGTTGTTTTTTATTGGGGGTTTGGTCCCAAAATGTGTAGCTGCCTTGCACCTGTTAACCTGTAACTGATCTACCTTGCTACACCACTAAACAGTACCTTTAATGTTAGGGCGTACTCAAACTAATCCATACCGTGCCCAAGCACACTTCACCCCTAAAGACCAGTTCATTTGACTGGTGCTCTGATTCAGTACACCCTTGGCCCTGGCATGCTTGGAAGAGGTGTGCTTCGGGATTGTACACTTCATGAATATGGCATCCCATGTGACTAAACTTTCAAATGATCTAGTGGCAGGTTTGAAATCAGAAGGCACATTTTAATAGCGCCTCAGCTCGTCGTGAAGTCAGTGGGGCCAATTATAATTGTTCTTTGTTTGAGGTTTGTAGTGAACACTCAGTTCAGATTAAAAAAAAGTTTTCTCCTTAAAGTCTAGTTTTCAAGGTTGTTCCCTTTAGCCTGTGCCTGAGTGCCACAAGTACAAAATGTTTATATATTTTTACGATTAAGTTTTTGTGGGTCTTTTGAATAGGATTTTGCTGTTGTATCTCTGCTATGATATTCCCCAAATATTTGCTATATGGAGACGATGCTTCTGTCTTGACATAAAAGTGTCTTTTAGATGCTTCAGTGCCATTTACTGGATTGCTTGAGCTTTACGGGCCTATGTAATATTGTCCAAAGCTCTTAAAACCATTTTAACCAGAGATTTCGTTCAGTCATTTGCTGTGTAGCACATGTATGGCATGTTTTATTGTTTCATTAAAGAGCCATTACCTTTCACTCCCCTGTAGTTTCAGAAGGTATAATTAGCTGGGGAACGAGTGCAACACATCTGTGCAGTTTGTCTTTTTTTGTCAGGCTTAAAGTCTATCAGCTGTAGTTTTAATGATTCACTTCTCTGTGCTTCTTTCCTACCTACCAGTCAGTGGGCCGGTCTGGGTGTCGTTTCACATCAGCAGCTTCTCCACTAATGAGCTGCTGCTGTGATTGTCAGCCATAGCACAGGCTGAAGCGCTGCACTGAGTTAGAGCTGAGTGGTCGATTTCAGGCGAGTCGACACTAACACTGCAACAATATCTGAAATGTTCAAACAACAGGATTTCTTTTTTTATGTTGGACACTTTGAGGACATAGTGATGAATCAGCTTTTCGGCACAATGCTATAAAACGACAAAAGTATCAGGATTCGTTCCATCTCATAGGACTTGTTCTTGTGTTTCACGTATCGACCGTAGACTGTAAATATTAATGGACGAAGCCTGAGTGATGTCAGCCATCTGTTACGGCAGGGGGCTCGGGAGGCTCATCAGCAGCAGCAGCAGCAGCAGCCGCCATGTTGGAAATGCTGTCTCACCCTAACTTTCAGTCAACCTAACGACAGGCTTAGAGCCAAAGCTGAGGTGGGTTTTAAGCCTCTTGATGAACCGTTACATCACGCCCACCTGTCAATCCTGTCAGCTACACGCCTAACTATGGCTAACACGTATCGTTTTTGAAATCAAAACAGAGCCGTTAAAAAAAAATCTCCACCCCGATGTACAGTGTGTGCCAGTGAAGACAATAACAAATCAGACCTTTTTTGTTTTTTGTACCAGGCTTTAAACATATATTTTTATATATGCTGTAAAAACAGCTTTTTTGCCAGTCATGTGTATGTGACTTCCGATGTTTCTGGAGCCATTGCACATCCACATTGGCTTCATTTTTCAAGACCACAGGTTGTAGCTTGGTATCATTGAATAATTTTAAGAAATATGTTTCTGCAAATAGTTGGCTGATCATCAGTCTCTTAATGGCAAATTGCAGTGAAACATGCCATACAGTAACACATTCCTAGAGCTCAATGTGATCAATTCAAATTCCCTGTTTGGTCTAAAACCTGAAGATATAAACTTTAATTAAGAGAAAGAAACATCTTTCTGTATTACATAAAATCAAGGTACTTGTGTATTGCAGGATGTTTGTTTATTTACATTTGGTCTTTGAAATTTCACTGTACAATGGAAATGTTTAAAACTTTACAGAGCCCTATGTGATCTGTTCAGTTGACCCTAATTCTCAGAAAAACATACTTTTTTTGAAAGATTAATTTTTAGAATGGGCAGTGGATAGAGTTGGAAATCGTGGACAGAGAGAGAGAGAGAGAGAGAGAGACTGGGGAATCAGAAGAGCAGAAGAGGAGACACAGGTCGGATGCGAACACCGGCCGCCCGCTTGTACATCCTCTGTACGACCACTTCAGGACACCATGACCCCCCCTGAAAAACAGTCTAAATGTGAAAAAAGACATTGAACTTAGAATGAAGTAATTTGAGAAAAGTAGATAATGACGCAATTTGTGCAGCTGGAAACAGAAACTGTTTGCCAATTCTTCTAATTATTATCACAATCACATGCTTAACACATTTATGCAGAGTGACTCAGCATCATTTACTCAATGACAGACAAGTCTCAGGTGCTTTTAATGACTTCAGTATTTTAGTTTTATTTTACTTTCTACTTAATGTTGCTAGTGTTAAGAGGCTAGATTGTACTGTTGTATTGTTTTAGGCGACTTAGAACCTTTAATAACATACTAATACATTACTCATTTAACAGTCAAGAGGAAAAGAAAAAACGGATGCATACATGTATACCTTAATTTCTACATGTGGATAGAATGAATCCACATGTAGAAATGAAAAAAACAAAATACACAAAAAACAACAACGCACATATAACAAAGGTTTCACTATTTGACACCTAATCAATGGTGCCCGAAGGCTAGCATTGACATGTAATACTGTTTATGTAGCATGATGGAATATAATGAAACCAATTTAAAGGTTACAAGTCGTCAGTTGCTAGAGGTAATGTTTCCAAGTAGTCAATAAAAGTTTGCCAGATCACTCAGGACTTCATAGGCGTTTTTTTACGGATTCAGTTACCTGATTCTTTTTTAAAGGCATTCAATTTAGCTGCTGGACTCTCAAACCAGCAATAAAAATAATTCTGTAACTGCTATTACAGTGTTATTCTTTTTAACTTTTGGTTGAAACCAGTAGCTAACACAACATTGACACATCCTCAGCTATCGAGTTCATACAGCTATCTTGTTAGTACACTGTTCCCTATTTACAAATCCAGCCAAAGGCGTCATTTGCACCAAGAATAGAGAAGGCATGTCACTTCAACTTTTATACCTGCCCACATTCCTGCCAATATAGTCCAGATAATGGAAGAGAGCAGCAAAAAAAAGTGAAACACTAATTTAAGTATGTCCGGTCTGCCAGTTTGCCTGTCAGGCAACAAACATGTGGCCCAACAACCTTGGCTCCTATTGGAAATGGTTGTTGCGACGGTGTGCATTTTAAAAGGAATACCTGCAGACATTTTTCAAGGCTAAAGAGGTCAGACATCTGTTTCCAACTTTAATAATGATTCAAATTTTCTCTTTGGTACCAGAAATATTAAGAAAACTTAGAATGATCTAAAGTTGACATGCTTTGTTTCTTTTTTAAAGTGCTTGTTCTGTTTGAACTTGGCAGAAAATGATTATACCACTATGATTCCTGAACTGCTAACTGTCCATCCTCTGTTGAGTGCATTGAGAGAACATACGATTTTAAGAGCTTTCTCACGAATGGCAATGCAAACTGAAACTAAATCTAAAGCTAAGGGGAACTTTATTATAACACGTGACCTCTTCCTCATTTAAATTTTATGTTTTTAATCATGGACTGCAGCTGTTTAGTTAAAATTTTCCTGGAATACTAAGTTAAATTTAAATGCAGGGCAAATAAAAGATGAGTTGTATCTTCTTTTTTATTGTGATACACACTCTATCCTTCCTATCCTGGCTAAAATAAAACCTTCACTCTTGTTTTACATCTCACAAGCCCACTTAGCATTCTGATGTTCTTGCACGTCTCTGTCTTGAGTAGCAGTGGACAGATCTTGGAAGACAGACACTCAAAAAAATCTCACACAGAAACGACGAGCATCTCAGTGGAAGTGTGATGGCATCAACATTGTTGATTTGTCATTTGGTTGGTTACACGGCGAGTGGCTGCCAAACAGCCTCTGATACGGTTGCCATGGAAAGAGCGCTGGTTTGGTGCATGCGAGGCAGAAATCTGATGTTCTGCCATCCTGGATCTGGTTCATTCTTGTGTTGGAGATTCACTTGTCGTATGCGAGCAAAAGGAAAGAATTGATAACTCCTGCTATCTGTCAGCCTATTTATCATTCCCCAGCAGTACAACCGTATCATTTTCTGTCCTTTTACACTGTAGTTTGTCTTGTAAGATGTAAAAAAAAAAAAAACTGCTGGAATCCTCATAAGAAAAGAATCACATCTCACTTTCTGTAAATTCATAACAGTGTCACTCTATATTTACCTGTTAAATCTTAGGTTTCATATTTAGTACATGTTGACGTTATTATCACCATAGAAACCAGACTTGGTGAGAAAATAAATCAAATAAAGTGTCACATCTTTTTCACAGCTTGCCTCCTCACTTCTCTAACTTTCCATTTTCCAGAGTATTTCGTCAAACTTCCAGAGCAGAAGTTTGAACTTGTAGCATTCAGCTTTTTCGTTTTGAAGCAGGACATGAGAGGCTTGTTTTTCTTGTCAACCAAAGTGAGACATGTGTGCTTCACTCGAAACACAACTTGTGGCTGCACTTTACTTTGTGCTGTGGAGATGGTGGCTGTCAGTGGAGGAGTTGTCTCCTGCTTGCTGTGCTGATAGATTTCTCACTGAATCAGTGCTGAGTGCTTGTTTAAAAATCATGTGAAACTGTTGGGTGAGCTTTTGTTTGGACGAGGCGCTCAAATTTTGAGATTGGAAAGCAATGGTTTCAGTTTTGGACTGAAAAATACATCAGATTGAAACTAGAAGAGCTCTTGTAGTCCAGTCTTTCATGGTATGAAATGTAAAATCTTCTCCATCTGTATGGATGGATTTCCAAATATGTACCAATATGCTTATTTACAGTTGATATTTTAGTATCTCAACTGAAGCCAGACATTTTTAGTTGAATGTGAGTTTGATCTTCTATTAATTAGACAACATTGTTATAATTTGGCATATATAATTATATAAATCTGGTCCATATTTTAACATGTCTTTCCTTGGCAAATGCTACACCCTCCAAGTTTCATTAAAATCAGGCCAGCAAACTAACCAAAGAAAACAGGCCTGCAAAAATCCATTAACTTTTTGGATGAAATGCCAGATGAAGTGTTGAACTCACATCCTGGATTATTAAGATAATGGCACTGGGGGAGAAAACAGCGAGTTAGCCAGGATTGTAGCTTTTGTTTTGTGCTGCTGTTTTTTGAACACACATCACACTATCTTTGCGGAGCTTTGTTGTCTTTAAAACCACAGTTTTTGCATGTTTCAGCTGCTATTGCAACTAGCGATTATTTAATGGACATTTTCTTTTGATTAACAAAATGTCTGAATAGTGAACAACAATTCAACATCTAAAAATGTTACTTTAGTTGTCATATAAAATGTCAACATTTCATAACTCAGAAACTAGAGATAGATAATGTTCCACATTTCAGCATTACAAACTCAGTCATAATTGATAATTTCTCTGTCAATTGTCTTCATGAATTATTTAGTTCAACAGAGCTTGTATTGAAAAACCCTGAATTTTCTTTTTGCTCCTTATTCCAAATGCCTGTCAAACATGTTTTCACTATATAGGCCTCAGCACAATTTGAAGGTGCAGCTATATTCCACTTCCATGAATCCCTCGGGCTCTGTGTACCGAAAAGAGAGATAATGGTGTAATTTGCTTAAGCCTGCATGTACAAAAGGAGCTGGGAGTACAGTGAGTATGATGTCAATCAAACATTGTCTGTGTAGTCATCAGACTAGCTCGGATCAGCCGTTAAATCCAGTCACTTGTGTGAGTGTATTGTCAGGGGGTGCAGGTGTTATAATGAAATGCACTATTAGGTAAGCATATCTATAATATTACCACAGAAAGACTCGATGTGGATGAATGGATTTCAATGGATTTTTTTTTTGGGGGGGGAGCATAACCTGACTGTTATCTCCTTTTTTTCTGTTTTTAGATGAAAAGCTAATGTATCCATCAAACTTTTATCCAAACTGATATTTCTCAATAACAATAGGACTGACTCACCCACAGGTATGGTCTCCAGAGTATGAATCAGAATAACTGTAGTCATCCTATGACTTCTCCTTTCAATAGGTTTCCAGTACATCAACTATACAGGTGCCAAACAACTCCTGGATGTGTTATCATGAAAATTGGTTCACACATTCATGCCACTCTCAAGATGACGATGATGTTATCATGTTGGTGCTTTGCAGACTGCAACAATGCAATGTTCCCACGGCTGTGCTTTGTGTTTGATGCTAAACAGAATGTTTTAGTGCTTTCACACTTGCACAAAACTCCTGAAAAGCTCCTGAAGTTTTTGTGTGAGCTGCATGTGTGAAAAAGGCTAAAAGGGATACTTCACCCTTTTGCATGAAGCTTTGTATCATTAGAAACCTGGTAGTATTTTTGAATCGTCGTGCATCCCGCCCTCATTTTCCCCTGAGACGGGATTTTTTTGTATTTCTTGTCTGAAAAGGAGCTTCCAGTGACGCAAAAATCATCATTTTGCTTCATTGGCGGCTGCTGTTGTTAGCGGGGGTGAAACTACAACGCTAGTTCCTCGTATTTTCGACCACTGTAGCTACAGACCTATCACAGATCAGTGGGTGGGACTTCACTCCCAGAATCGAAACTCGGCGTCCGCCATGTTGCTCTATGGAGAAAGCTGATAAGAATTGACAATGGTGAAAAAGTTATGTTTCAACTTCAAACTGATATGGATGAAGGGGATTTTGAAGGTCTTGTGCTCGAATCGGATGTTCGTGGCTATCTCTACCAGCCGCAATATAGCGGCGAGGCAGCTGCTGCTGACAGGCGGGTCTTATGCCGCAGCTGAGGATGAGGAGCCGGGGTGGACTGGTGGTGTAGGTACTCTCACTGTTTGCCTATGGACACAGACATAGAGTCTGTTTGCTGCCAGGAATTTCCAAGATGCCAATTCCTTCTGGAAGAAATCTCGGAATCAGTTGAGGAAACGGCCTTATGTGTTGAAGTAAATGTCTGTAAATAGAGTGTCAGTGGGAGTGGCCTGCGTTGCTGTGCATTCTGGGAGTTGGTGTCTTTCATCCACATGAGCCAAAAATACACTTTCTGCCTTTTCTCGGTCAAGAAGGCACCAACTTAAACATTTTTTTTCAAATTTCTACTACATGTATGATCCAATGTCAATACAGATTCATGTTTCAACGGGTGAAGTATCCCTTTAAGCCTTCGAATGTAACTTAATGGAAAAGCTTCTGCTACACGTTTAATTAAATACCCCTTGAGGCTCAGATTTTTGTCTCTAATAAATATCTCAACTACTGGATCGACAACATAAACATGCATTTTCTTCATCAGAATAAATTGTGTTTCTGAAAAGTTACTGCAAGAATAAGGACTGTCCCTTGAGTGGTTGTTGTGTCGAGTCCTACTTCGAATTTTCATTCTAGCAAACAAGGAAAACGTGAGTTATGGACATTGTAAACTATTATAACCTTACAATGTCAGCATGTTGCTACTGTTAGCATGTTAGCATTCTAATGTCAGCATTTATTTATTGTTCAGGTAAACATGAGGACTCTGTTTATGTTTTCTTTATCATTGTCTATAACAGCAGAATTTCCCTATGAGTTAAGAACTTGCAATTCTGCTGCTAAAGAAAACCCATACTTAACTTACCGATGAAACGGCAAAGATCCCTCTACTCATCTCAGTCCACAGAAATACAGATTCTTGTGTTTGTTTGGAGAAGACACTCACAGTTATACTGTAGCAGAGCTCGTTGCATTTCCTCCTGTCGTTTCTGCTATACTCTGCTAATCCAGAGTGCTGCAGGAGCCTCATTTATAAACAGAACTGCCAATCATGGCATTTTATTCTGCTTTATGGCATCAATAATAATTAAAAAGTAATCAAGAAAAATATGACTTGAACACTAATGGCCATGGTGATAACTCCTTATCATGCTGAAACCTTGTTTGAGAAAAATTGATTTGATGTGCGTTTCGATTTTATAGTTTGACCCATGTACTATCTGTTAACATGGAGAATGCAGGGTTTATCACTTATACAGCAGCCAGTTAGCAGGGGGAGCTCAAAATGTGTGTGGCTTCACTTGAGGTGAGGTATTTATCTGTCCATTCTATAAACAGCTATGGGTTTAACAACAATCAAATGTAAACATATTTCATTTTCCTCTATTTGTTAACAGTTATTACGTTAAGGTAACAGACTTCTCCAAACCCACAAAGCAGGAATTACAACAGGCTCTGTTACGCTGCTGTAATTACAACAGTGCCTGTAAATAGCTTTCTTGAAGAAGAAAAAAATTGCACAATAACACAAGTGTCAAAAGAAAATGATATGATGCCAGAAAGGAATAAAAGAATTTAATGGCTCATTAGACATTGATTTCTGCCTGCACAGACTCCACTTTCTCATCACCTGAGTGTGAAAACATGAGTGAGGACGTGGTCAGGGTTAATGACATGTAGCGGCTGCAGCATATCCAGAAGAGATGCTTTGCACACATAATGATATAAAAATATATCTGTGCGACAATTAGCAACACTTAAAGTATTCCATATTGTTGTCATGACAACACTGAGACAATGTCGTTTAGGGTTCAAGCGGTTACCCGACAACAGAAGGCAGTGAGGGAAAAAATATCAGAGTCAGAGAGGAGGAGTCTCACAGACAGATGGAGCTTAGAGAGAAAGAGAGGAGTCGTTGGATTTTTTTAGAGTTAATTAATTTTACATTTAAATAAATGGTTGTTGTGGACATTCTAGGTGCAACAGGTCAAGGGAAGCAAAAGAAAAGAGGAGCTAATGGATATGCTCAATAGTGAACTATAAATAGCAATATATGTTAATAATGTAGAGGCATTACAGATTTGTTCAGTAATTAGATTAGCAGGTTATACTTCATGAATGTATGGAGTCCAGTGCAAAGGGCTTCTATACTTAAATATAGAACAGGGTGAGTCAGTCTCTGTCCACTCTTGAATCATGCTGATGAAAGCAAAAAAAAGTTTAATAAACTTCTCAAGTAAGTTTCAAGAGTGTCAGAGCATTATACATAATTCCTGAGGCTGTAAAATGGCAAAGTGAGCAAATGCAGGGGGTAATATAAGGTTGTGCACACAGTGTAAAGCAAAGTGGGATTGTGCAATTACTGCCTCAATAGCACGGAACAGCAGGGGAGCACTGCCACAGGGGGTGGACACAATAACACGAATACCCGTTCAGTCTAATGTATAATGCAACAATACGACAGCTGTGCAGCTATGCTAATACTGCAAGCCTGTAATGTGCAGTTTTGGTTAAGACTGTGTGACACAGAGGTGATGATGACTCAAATATGCACTTATTCATGAGTTTGTGCGTGCTGTTGTAGCAGTGGTGGAGGAGGTTTGCAGATTCATTCCTGTTCAGAACCCAATTGTGCTCCAAACACAAAGTTAAATGCATCTATGAATTAATTACACAATTGTACTGGGTTTTTTTTCCTTCTGTCTGAAGGAAAAAAAACTGTATAATTTTGTAATACTGACAGAATCAGAGCCAAAGACTCAACCTGTTTGTACGAATTTGTCTCCCAAAACTTTTTTCAACACAATACATTAATTATTAAATGTTTGATTAATAATGAATTCAAATCATTAAATAAAGTGATGAAAAAAATATAAAGTTTAAAGTTTTTTCATTTTATTTGAATAGTTTATTTAATGAAGAACTACAGGCTCCCAAGTCAAATCACTGTTTACATAATCAATGGGATGCATTGTACGCTATCTTCATTCGACCATTTTTATTCTTCTTCTATTTTGACATTCTTTTACAGCAACACATCCAATGCACCGTTATGTTTGAAAAGATAACTGGGTTAAAACATTATCTGTTTTATATTTTGTATCTTGAAATTGACCTCTCATTTTGATGTGCTAAAAGCAGGGTTGGTCATTTTCTCCAGATACCCTTTTTTTTTTTTTTTTTTTTTTTTGGGGGGGCTTTTTGTGCCTTTAATGGAGAGATAGGACAGTGGATAGAGTCGGAAATCAGGGAAAGAGAGAGTGGGGAACGACATGCGGGAAAGGAGCCACAGGCGGGATTTGAACCTGGGCCGTCCGCTTGGAAGACCAAGGCCTCCACACATGGGGTGTGCGCACCAACCACTGCGCCACCAGCACCCACAGATATACTTTTTAAGGTGTTGGTTGAAATTTTCTTTAGGTCCTGATAATTAATAATTCATGTTCTCTGAAAAAGGAACAAAGAAAATCCGTCTTTTGATATACTTTATTAATCCCTGAGAGGAAATTCCTGTAGCAGTTTACAGCAGCCTGTAGAAACTTTGACCAATGTCCGCCACGTGGTCCCAATTTGATGAACCAATCACGTCTCCCTGCTCGCTCTCTACCCCTGCACTAGCCCACACTGGAAGTGCATCATCGATGACTGAGTTTATACTGTGAGTTTTTCTTTGGCCGTTGTGGGCAGTAAAATAGTTTTTTTTAAACATGTATTATGGTAAAGTTAAGTGTTCACTTACCGCTGAAGGAGACATGAGACAACGTAGTTTCTACACAATGTAAGCGATGAGCTGAGGTCCGCTTCTTGAGCAACGGCGCCTGTGCATCTAAGTGAGGGGCGTGGCCTTTGAGGGAGCACAGAGGGGATGGGGTGGGTGTAGACGGAGCACTTAGGGAATGCTACTTTCAAAATCATGCTAGTTACTCTAAAAAATACCAACCCTGCCTTTAACATCATGATAACACAATGTAGATACAAATGACAGTATCTACTTAAAGAATAGTTTAAATGTATTACAATTTGTCCAATTCTTTCCCATTGTCTTGTTTGCTGCCGTAATGGCTGAAAAAGGGGAATGTGGCTCTACTGCAGTGTGATTGGCTTATAGTCATCAAATGAAATATTTTGTACATTTGGTTGAAGTCACATGGGCATAATTATAAATACAGAAATCCTAGAAAAGATTCATTGAAATAGTCACTTCATCATAATGGCTTTAGCAAAAGTACCAATAGCATGGTGAGAATACTTTCCAGAAAAAGTTGAATGTTGTATACGTAGGGGTATATCAAGTATCTGAAGAAGGAAATGGATAAATTGACTTCTGTTCCCCTAATGATTTCTTCTTCTTGTTTTTCCATCTTGTTGATGATGACCACAGTATGTCTTACTTTGGGTTTTCTAGTTTGCAGGTGGCTGAACAGGCCAATTGGAGCCATAACAGATTTTACACTGCTGCTTCTTCAAGGCCGCACAGGATCCTCTCCTGCTCTGCTTCCTGGATCATCTTCCATAGACACTGCCCTGGGCGAGGGGGTTCCCAGCTTTTTTTTCAGGGTCAAACCTTAAAATCTTTTTAGAGGAGGCTACAGGGTTTAGTTGAAGTGACTCTAAGGTCAGTTTTCGGTTGTTTTGGCTGGCTTGTTTGTCGGGTGGAAAGTCTTCATGCTCTTCATCTTTTGCAGTGTCATCGGAGATCTCAGGTGGAGATGGTTTCATTTCCAGGCATGGCGCTGATTGACCGCCCAGGCTCCTGTTCCTTTAACAAGACTTGATTAAATACAGACGGGAGACGGATTAAAAGGGAGAACCTGAATAAAATAATTTTTCTCCAAGACTGTCAGATACTCCTTTTCTCAGGGCATGTGGGCTTAATGATGACTGTGTTCTCCATTCACATTATCCAAGCAAAGAAAGAGGTTATAGAGACTCGTACAATCACTGGCAGGCTACATTGAAGCTTTCTTTGCAGCCTTCAGTGTTCACACAGCCATTGAAGAAATAATAGGACTTGATGTTTCGATCCCTGTGGTAAGTAGTCACTCTTGATGTTGACAGATTGATGTGATAAAAGGGAGGAGTGGGTACGTCATTGGGGTCATCAGGTGGGCATCTTCCCTCTTTGATGTTTCAAAGATGAACCAACAACATCTCTTGAGGGTTCAACAGAGACAGCTGGTGTCCGTGGTAACCCCCCCCCCCCCCCCCCCTCAGTTCTACACCCAATTGAAAGCCATTTGCCACTTTATCCTGCTGCAATCGACAATGACTTGATTTCTTGTTTGAAGAAGTGACCCCTCACCTCAGTGTTCTTCAATGAACTGGTCATGGTTCTACAGCAAAAATCATTCCTTCTCTTTAGACAGCTTCACAACCCTCTAACTTTCCCTTTTGATGTTGTGGAGTGGAAGAAGAAAGTGTCCTAAATAAGAAATACTGAATAAACATTTTTTAAATCCTTTTTTGTGTAAGTGCTCAAGTACATTCTTGGGTGCTGGATATCCTCGAGATAGAGTATTTTTGTGCATCCCATGTATGGAGGCTATAGTTCTTGTTGCAGTGGCCGTGGGTTCAAATCCAACCTCACCTTGCTGCATGTCAACCCCCATCCTCTCCTCCCAACATTTGCGGTCATTCTTCAGTTGTTCTACCCAATAAAGGCAAAAAGACCCCAAAAATGAACTGAAAAAGACGTTCGACCAAATGATGTTGAAATATAAACTCTCAGTCTTCCAAGAACTAGTTATTTTTGGATTCAAGGAGGAGAGTTGGTTGATTCCTGTTTACTGGTGCTACAGTGAAACGTAGCAAAGGCCCTTTGCATTAAAGGGAAGAATCTGACTCTACCTTTAAGGCCCTTTAAAAAGAGAAGGACAGCCATCAGCACTCACTTTATTTCCTGTATTGTGGTGCGTTTTGTTTTTGTAAAAGGAAAAAAAAATTTGATTGATACATGTCTAGCTTGTACCTCCCACATGAATTTTCTCATTTCACATTAGTGCCATCGTTCACATGGAAGTTTAATGATGCTCAAACAAATTAAAAGAAAAGTTTTCTCCTCCAATGTATTATACAGATATATTAAATGGGGATTCAAATTCAAATGTGAATGTTTTAATCCAGAAATTCCACCTATGAGGATTCATGTTGTATTTTTAGCGCAGTTCTTTTCTGGCAGAATGGACATGTGCCTTTTTCTATACCATCCCCATACAGGCTTGAAAACACATTTCAAGCTGTTTCCATGACCACAAGCATTGTGTAACAAAATAATCTGATACATGTAACCCAGTTGAATAGGTTCATGAATGAATGTTGAAACAAATGATTTACATAATTTACAGTTACATGTGTGAAATGACTTGCTAATGCTAATGAATTGGCATTATTTTGGTGTTGACATAAAATTATTTTTAACCTGTGCAGTGTTGTTAGGTTTAGGGTGTTCTTTACCCTTTGTATTTGTAATACAGTTAATAGGCCTATAGCAGTAAAAGTCTCAGTTAAAACGATACCTGCTTAGGTCATGATTGAAGCTTCTGATAGCTAACAGGGATCCTGACTGTATGTGTATGAACTCTTACCTGACTGATTCTTTGCATTACTCCTAACATGTCAGAGCTCTCTAATCACATGTTACACACTGTAACCAAGTTGTGAGGGCGCTATATATTAAATAAATAAATCTAATACATTTAAAACGATGCTGTGGAGAGAGCGAAAGACAGAAAGAAAAAGAAAGAGTACTATAGGGACAGAAGTATGAAAATGGAACATTTGTTCATGAATCCTGTTGTTGCTCTGTTTAGCTCTCAGATGTATCTGTGAAGTGAGAGAAATTCATTTCAGTCTGGAGTCTTTTTTAGCAGACACTCAAGTTGACAGCTGTCTCTTGTGAACCATCCTTATAGCCTATATTTCAATTTTTTTGGACGAAATCATTGGTGGCAACAATTCAGTGGCAGCTCAACACTGGCGGGGACACATTCCCACCACCCCCACCCAATCCTATGCCCTTGGCAATCAGCAGTCAGACTGGCAAGCACACTCTCTTCTAAGTATCTCATTTTAGATGTTGACTTCTTAACTTCCACTCATATGTGTTGGTAAATTATGAAACATGCATGTTGGACAAAAGGAAGGTTAATTTTGCTTTAATAGGTGTATATATATTTTTTACCTCTTTCTTGATATCTGGAGAGTTCTTGACTTCAATACTAATAATTAATGCATGTATGTCATTTTAATGATAAAAATGTAATTTTGATAAACATTTTTTAAGTCACAGCCAATTCTAGGACACATAGAGGTTGTTTAATCTTCTTCTTCTTTTTAATTTGTCTTTGGCCATCAGATAACAAGATGACAGTCCTACAAATCTATCCAAAAAGAAGCAGTGACCTTAAAAGGAAAACACATCATCAAAACAGGATGTTGTGTGCTGTTTTTTTTTGTTGTTGTAGGTCTTGTTCCTTTAATAGCAGAGCTTTGCCATTCATGTAGTTTAGTTTCAGCAATACACTGTAAAATCCTTTGATACAGTTTGAGCTGCAAATGCCTCCAAATTCTAATCGGTAAAACAATAGTTGTCATCATTTGTCTTATTTTTGAACACATTGAAGAAAAGGACTCTGCAGTGACAGCGTGTAGTTGACAAAACTCTGCCAGTCCATTTTCTTGCCATGCATGAAGCCCTGAATATTTTTCCAGGTTTACCTGTTTGGGTCAATCTTGTTTTCCTCACAGAATTAAAACTCTACAACTAGTGAAGTGGAGCAGCCACCTCACCCAAGTCATTACTTCTTCTATTTCATTCATTGAGTTGTCATACAGTATGTTCACGCTTGAGTGCGACTCCTCTAACCCTGGTGGGCCACGGTCAGGTAGATGCAGAAAGCTCGGCTTATGGCTGGGGCGGTCAGGGAAATACAGTGTTTTTGATAAGAAGCGAGGCTGCAGCTTGAGGAAGGCGTTGAGACCACACAGCCAGCAGAAGAAGAAACTACTGCTCATACAAAACAAGTTTTTCTTTATTTTTGACCATGAATCCAAACAAAAAATCTTCAATAATAAAAAAGGAATTACAAAAAATTGGATTAAAATCATCAATCCAGAAGAGCCTGAGTCAACTCACATTGTACAGTTTAGTAATTGTAGTTTTGCTTTTAATGTTGCCCCATTACCCAGATCTAGAAACGGAGATAGCAGGCAATGAATTTAACAATCCAAGTCACGAGAAAGACTCTACAGTGTTCATCGTTTATTTAGGTCTTAACAGGAATTGAGTTATTCACACAGGTCTCCTCTTATCCCAGAAAATGTATAAATACCAAATACAGCAGTTTCACACTAAAAAAAAAGTGTCCCTGGAGTGCCAGATATTGTCAACCGGTTATATTGCACTTGCATTTGAGCTGCCTAAAATCATTACTGTGGTTAAATGACTGATAAAAACACAAGTGATGTGCCTTAAAAACATCAAAGAAGGAAGTAAGCTCTAGTGCTGTAATGTATGACGGTCCACTCTGCATCCTCTTTGCTTCTTAGGAACTTGAGGCTCCTATAGGCTGTAGGAGTTTGGTGTGATGTTAACTTCTAAAAAATAAAAGTATAAAAAAAACTCAAGGCTCCGCGTTGAACCGCTAAATCATTTTCTGCTAATAAAATCGTATTCAGCTACATCAACAGTTTGAATATTTACCGACTATGGATGGACAAAACCTCTTTCAAATGCTTGATTTGCATAACACCATAAACAGCGAGTGTGTGTGAGGCTGTCAGCCAGTTGTATGGGAGGTAATATCGAGTCCAGATCCTGTGGAGGTGTGCTGGGCGCTGCAGTGGAAGCTGTGCTGTTTGAGGAGGTTGACAGAAAAGAACAGCACATTTCCACAAAGCTCCTCTCTATAGTTCTTACACACAAAGCAACACAATGTTTCTTTCAGTCCTCAATTGGCTCCCATTACCCACCACCTGACAATGAAAACACCGACTGTCTGCTACGATAAATCACTCCCTGTTTGTGTTACGAGCCGCCTGAGCTTGAAGAAATGAAGTTCAGAGACATATTGTAGACGCACTAAAAGTGAAGTTAGACTTCAAGAGAAACACAACTTCTTAAATGTGCACAGAGAGGAAAGTAGATAACGGGGATTATCTAAGGATAGGTTTGCTTTAACGACTAAGGTTGGAGCTGCACAGTTCTGCACGTTCATCTTATGTTTCCTTGATTAATGTGAGGCACTTTATGAATTCTGAAGTGTTTGCTGCCTTTTAAATTGACCCTAGAGTATCTTCGTTTAGTATTGAGCACATTAAGGGTGCTTTTTAAGTTCTTCCTTTCCTTGATTATGATAACAAATAGTTGGTGCTGTGAGAGACTCATAACAAGTGGAAACAATTGAGGGAATAATAAAGTCTGCTTATTATCATCAAATCATAGCATGATTCCCACATTTATGAGATTGATGTGCAAATTTAAAAAAAAAAGAAGAAATAAATTATCTATGCTTTAGGGATCTATGGTGGTTTGATTTTTTAATAATTACAACAAATCCAACAGATAAATCAGTAGTACAGTGTTTTTGTAGCCCTGTGGATCACATTTTCAGTTTTCTTTTCACACATTTGATCTATTTCAGATGTTACATATGCTATGCTATTTATTCATTCTTGGCCAAACTTCAAATAACCTTAGAGACACCCTACATTTTTCTTTGATTGCTTTGAGAAATTACTTTTACAAACATCTTAACAACTATTTACATGTACCCTGAAGACACGACCCGACACTGAAATCCCATTGGGTTCATATTTCTGCCAGTATTACAGAACATTTGCATCCTAACGTGTCGTTCCTGTCTTAACTGATTGCTTAGCATGGTGTTAATACTCAGGAGAAACACCAAGAGAACGCTCAGGTGAGAAGTGACGTGGAATTAACTCTGGATTCTCACACCACAGATGAGATAGGATGACATCATTTGCTGAAACAATCTTATCTTTGACTTTTCTTGTCTTAAACAATTTCAGATTGAACATTTTTGTGAGGTTGAAGCCATTTGCAATCAATTCCCAATGTCAGAGTTTCAGATGGTTTTGGCTTAGCAGGAGAAATACGTCTGTATGAAGACCTTTTGGTTGAAACACATCGGCCTTGATGCAAATATTTAGCTTTTTATACATCTCTAATAAACTGACAAGAAATTGACAAGATCGTTACATGCTGAAGGTGCGTGACCAACTCTGTGTGTGTGTGTGTATCTATCTATCTAAAGTGGCCAGCAGCCTTTGTCCCTCAGCACTCAGACTTCCTGATTGCTGTTATTTGGTCAGCCATGGCACCCGCTCGCTGCAATTTACAAGACTCAAGAGGTTGTGCGTGCATGTCTGTGTGTGTGTGTGTGTGTGTGTGTGTGTGTGTGTGTGTGTGTGTATTTGTGTGTGTGTGTGTGTGTGTGTGTGTGTGTGTGTGTGTATTTGTGTGTGTGTGTAGGCTCCTGTAGAGGAGGAGAGGAGAAAGGAGAAGATGAGGGAGAAAGGGGAGAGGAGGAGAATGTGGCAATTTGGAGTAAGCAGAAGTGTCTCTAAATGTGTGTGTAGACAGTTCAAGTAGCAATTTGGAGTAAGCAAGTGTGTGCGTGGCCATGTGTGTTTGTGTGTGTCGTCAGCTCCAGCAGCTTTTCGAGTGGCTACTTTGATGTCTGACCCACTTTGGCTGTTGCTGAGTATAAAGCTATTTATTTAGTTTTTTTTGTGTGTGTGTGTTAGTGTGTGTCCGTGTGTCTGTGTCTGTGTGTGTGTGTGTGTAAAGCTATTTATCTGGCAGTGGACTGTGAGAGTTTTGCTGTGTGTGCTGTCGGACCCCTCAGCTCCTGCTCGTGGAGACAGCAGAACAGCTCCTGCTCCGTCTCCTCCTCCTCCTCCTCTTCCTCTTCCCTTCTCCTCCTCCCATCTTCGCCCATTTTCTCTCCTTCTTCTCCCTGTCACATCCTTCTCCGCCTCGCTCCTTTAAAATATATTGTCAGGCCTGGTTGTTTGCTGTAGCTCCATCTTCCCCGTGCCATTAACCTTCGCTAATATAGCGGTTAGTTAAGGCTCTCAGCTCTGATTGGCTTAATCACCTACGAAGCATTAGCAAAGCACAAAATACATCTTGTTTTTTTTCTTGCCACCAGACAAAACCATAAAGTGTGTTTTTGAACTGAAATAAACATAGCAGTCCATACTTGGGGTGATGAAATAATCTTAATGGCTGACCTTGACCAAATAGTCGCCTAGTAAAAAATATTACCAACCTGTCTACCCTTTAACCCACCTTAAGGGGTAGTGTCTTTACATGATTTTATTGAATTGTTCTACCATAAAAGACAAAGTCAGGCATTTCTGTGTGTTTAAACTATGTGCTTAAAGTACTTGTAAATCTCTTTAAACTTGTAACTGAATAATATCAATGTAAAGGATATGGAATTACAACAGATTGCGTCCCTGCTGTCTCAAAGCCTGCACATTCATCTTGAGTGACTTTATCTTGATCCCCATCAGAAATGTTTTTTTCTTCGGGTGCACTCACACAAGGCACAGTCGACCCGTCCCATGTCCCTGCACCTCTAGTGCCAAGCTGGACTGCGTTAACATTGCTCCAGGACCGACCCATCCTGAGCTCGGTTCCCTCTTGCACATCACATTTTAACACTAGATTCCTCTAGATTTTCCTGAGTCCAGCTGACTCTGAATATTTCACATCAGTAAACCCGAGTAAACCCTCCACCTCCGCATCGAACCAGCCCCAGAACCCTTTGTTGTTTAAAATGATTGTCGAGAGGAACGGTCGCGCCAATTAGGCTAAACATCCCATCCATCTGGCATGTCGTGCTTCATCTCCTGTATGAGCAAACAAACAGTGCTGAAGCCCACTTTATCCAGCTGTGCCAGGTCAAAGGAATTGTACCATGCTTAAGCATCGTACAGACACTCACACTAGTCAAACAACGTACGTAAGACGTGCTCGGGCAAGGTTGTGTGCCTTTAGTGTCTGTGAGTGTATCTTGGAAGAGAGAAACACTAAAGGCCAAACATTAGTGGAGCTGAAACCCCTAGCTTAAGAAATAATCACGTGATTAATTGTTTTTCAGTCAATAAAAGTAAAATATTAGCTTTTTAATATTTGGCACCATAAGGTAAAGAGGGTCGGAGGTTCATTCCCTGCATTCCCAACAAAGTGAACCCAAACTTTTGCCCGTCAGCCGTGACCACCTTCAACCAACAGAGAAGCCCACTGGTATTCCCACTCACTAGTGAGTTTCACTTTAGGAACCTGGGAGCCCAAATCCTCAGCGGGACTCTGGGTTCTTTGAGCAAGGGAGCCCATCTGATCCAACCGCGTCAAAAGTAAGAATGCTCCAACAGTTACATGTCTGATAGAGCTCTGATCTCGGGATTATTTTCAAAACCTCTACCTGGTATTCAGTCAAAGGTGATCAGCTTCCTTAGCTTTAACCCTGTTACTTGACAGTTTCATTTTCTCTCACCGTCATTTTTACATTTTCAAGGTTCTAGTCATCTTACTTTATTTATTTTGTTATTGTTTCATCTATTTACCTTAAGCGGATGTTGTTTCAGTTACGCATTATACTTGCTGATCTATTCACTTGTTATTCCGTCACTTGTATGTCCTAAATATTCACCTGAAGTCAAGTATTTTAGAAGAAGATGAGATCCCTGATGGAGGACTTTCACTGTTATGAGATTGATTGACATACTCTCGTATCATAATTGTGTGTTTTGTGTCAAAAATAGTGATAGAATATTGTCTGTCATGACATTAAAATCGACTGGAAGCCTAAATCTCCACATGAGTAAAATAAATCATGAAACATTGATTTCATAAAATAGGTATCTTTCCACACTACACCATCAAGTCAAACACGGTGGGTTAAATTGTCGACAGCAAACTTTGCGGTTGAGGGAGAAAGGTAGCAGTTTGATTGAGTTGAACCTTTGATTTGAAATGGAAAACTTCCATGATGATGGAAACTTTCTTGGCGTGCATTTGGATTTAACTCAAGTCAGTGCAGCTGAAGGTAAATACACACTTTGATCCACCTGCTCGGCCTCCACACTGACTTGGCACTTTGTAATTTCACTGTCAGACCTCTGACTGCTGCATGTTCTGCTGCCTGCTTCATGTTCTGCTTTTCATGTCAGAAGGGAACATATTTCTCTCATTTTTCATGCATCCAGAACTTTTCCACCATGCTGCTGACCCTCAACTATGTCCATAACTGCTTTTACATCAGTTAACAATAGAAAGGTATATTATAATTTATAATGTATCATTTATACATACAGTATATCAGCATTTTAAATGTACTTTTACTTAATAATTCATAATACTGCAGTCCTTTTTACGACACTGGCGATAATAAAAGCAATAAAGAAGCAGTAAGCTACTTGACAGCTTGATGTTAAATCAGCTAACAGGATTTTAAAAAAGACAAAGGCTTTCCTTCTGAAATGTCGGAGGCCTCTCGTGGCTTATTCTTTAATTTTCTGCTCCTCAGGTCTCTTCTCTCTGCTCGCTCCCTCTTTTTTTTTTTTTTTTTTCCCTTCCCTCCCCCTTACATCTCCCTCCCACTCGCCTCCTCGGCTCTGTGTTTTGATGTAATTGAAGAGGAGGTGGTGCGCAGTTCTCCCCCACAGCCAAGAGTCCGGAGAGCGAAACCTCTAATCAGTGATGTCAACAGCTCAGACTTTGCAGCGCTGCACCACCAACGCTGAGAGAAAAGACCACATTTTTGAACATATGAAACGATTGTTTGAGCTCCTGACACGCTGACCACACTTGTTCCAGCAAGAAGAGGAAAGGGCAGGAATTAAAAAAAGTATCTACATTCCACATTCCCTTTTCACTCTTTGTGTGACGGTGGTGGAGGCAATGAAAGCCAGAGTACTGAGGCAATACATGATGCCTGCTTTTCATTTCTTTAACACAACATGGCCTTACACAGAACAGCTCAATAAAACTCCTTTCTTCCTCTTTATGATATGTAAATGCTTCAGTCGAGAAGTTTAGCTCTAATTATGATACAAGCGCTGATCTGCGTTTGGAGCATTAACATTTAAATTAACATTTACCCGGTCACAGGTGCGCGTTTATTGGGCATTTAACAACACATTCAGCTCGGCCAATCAGAGCCGAGGACAGATAGTATCCATTTTACAAGTCATCATTAACATCACAGCGTGGCACAGATGTCACATTCCCTGATGTTTCTCAGGAGCACAAATCTATTCCTGACTATCCAACGTCTCATCCGAATTCTAATTTTACACTTAAACGTCAACACTGCAACCCTGAAAACACATCAGGTTTTTTCCCCCCACTTTTTCGTTGTGATAGTCTGAAGGGGAAAAGCTGATGAATGAACAGAAGCTAAATGAGAGCCAGAGCTGAGCACCGTCATCTGTAAAGCTTTAGCTCGGATGTCACAGTTCAATCACTATGGATTACTGCTTTGAGAGGGGCAGTCTGCCAAACTAGCCTCTGTGTGGATTTGTGTGTTTTTGTGTGTATCCTGTATAAATGCTCTAGAAAGTAGGTTTTCTGTCTATGATGTAGCAGTCTAATAGATAGCACATGGATTATTCAGAGATTTGTAAGGCAAAAAATAAATATTTTAAAATGGAGACGACACAAAATACATGCATTAATATCAAATGTGTCGTGTTTTATCGAATTGGCCTAAAACTTGAAACTTGCTGGGAATAAACTGAATAAAAATAAGAACAGAAATTTAGACAACAGAAAACATTTTGAAAGACCTTTATAATTACAAATTGAAATGTGCGATAACATGGCTGAACATATAAATATGACACAATCAATGCCAGAGATGAAACTATTGTAAAGAGAACAATAATTAAAAATGTACTGAGCCCATAAAATAATTTAAAATTGATGTCGACAGTGCGAGATAATACGATGTATGTGGTATAAAACTCTATATAAACCTTATAAACACATAAACACACAAACAGTCATTTTTCTGGACCTTTAAAACAGAGTGTTTTATTATTGTTTCGGTGACTAACTTCCTGTCCCGCTTGTTTTTTTCTGTGTTAAATTGATGCATTGGGCTCCGGCATCAGGCAAAAATAGAAGTCCTGCGTACCTGCTGCAGAGGGCTTCCGCCTGCCGGAGCTGAGACAGAGCTGAGACGCAGCGGAGCCAGTGGAAGCACATACATTGAATAAAGTGAAAACCTATCACCTCCGCTGCCGGAACGAAACGGAGATGGACTGAATACGCATCTGGTGGAAGTTGGCCGTCAGAGAGTTTTTCTGGGAATTTGTTCCAAAAGAGCAAGCCTGAGCTCAGGCCCTGATGTTGGACAAGAAGGTCTTCAAACCAGCATCTTAAATCCTTTAAAAGGTGTTCAGGTCAGGGCTCTGTGCAGGGAAGTCATGCTCCTACATGACTTACTTTTTTAACTATGACTACATGGATATTTATTTTGCATGGGGCACAATGATGCTGAACCGTGAAAGGGTCTTATCCAAACTGGTCTCTTAAAGTTTAATTGTCTAAAAGTATATTTGTACATAGAAACATCTCTCACTAAACCTAACCTAAACCCTGAAAACAGCCCTGAACTGTTACACCTTCGACAACAAACTTTACAGAAGGCACCATGTATTTCAGTTGGCGTACTTCTAGCATCTGCCCAGATTGTACCATCAGATGAAACATGATTGATAAAACCAACGGACATGTTTCCACTGCTCCAGACTGCAGCAGCATCTCGCTGTCTCTGCTGCCACAGCCAAAGCTTTACATCGTACATGAGTTTGCTGTCAGGGCAGTTCAGTAATCTGAGGCGAACTATGCAACATTTGATAGACCCACTCTGGTCTACCAGGTTCTACCACTTCACAGTAATATAACATTGATTGTTGTTAGCTATATCAAGAATCGGCTCATGACAAACAGCATCTTATGATATTGACAGGTTTAATGTTACTGTGCTCTCTACACATTATTCAATGTTCTAAAATCTAAATGTTTGTCCTGAGAGATTTCTTAGCCTTGTGTTAGAGTTTGTCTGAAACACCTGAACTCAATAGTTATAGGGTTTTCCACTCACTCATTTGTGTGGTCAACAGACCGAAGGAAAAGTTAGACATGTGGGTTTAAAGAGAGAAACAAGGAGAAAGAAAAGCTGAGACAAAGCAAAGTGAACATGTTGTGACCTTTAAAGATTTTGAGGTTGAAAACTTTTTTAGTTAAACGTTCGACACTGGAGCTGTGTGGAGGTATCTCATGTGATCATGTAACAACTCTGATGTCTTACCAACAGAAATGGACAATCCTTAACCTCGTCAACAACACCTACAGGGTGGGACACCTACAGCATGTAAAACCATTATAAAACACATTGCCAGTCATTAGTTACCAATTGGAAACTGGTCATTAACAGGATTATCATGGGAATTTCACAATTTGACGGCCTTAGTGGCATCTTTTCATCCTCCTAGTTCAGACCTTCAGTAATCTAAGATGTTCCAGATGATAGAGCTTGAATAAAAGTGACACAGAATAGAGGACACTGCAAATGTCTCAAGCCTTAGAGGTTATGCTCTCTGACTTGTCCTATGGGAATCTTTTTTTTCACAAAGCCACAATGTAAACTGGAGGAGTCTCACATCAAAGTCCTCTGGTCTAGTCCTTCAGTTTGTAGATTCTTAACATGGAAGAAACAGTTGACTGTTTTAAAGTGAAAGTGTCACAGACAGAAAGCAGTGTCGTGTTTGTGAGAGGAGAATCACTGCCAGCACTTAACAGCCTGAAAAACAGAGAGACTGTGACTGAAGGATGAAAGCAGTGGGTTAGTTTCCTTGAACCACATTATAAAGCACTCAGAGTTCCAGTAATCAGAGCGAGCATCAGCACATTAATGTCACACGAGGTGAAAGCCTTTCAGACTGAACCTGAAGCTTCACTGGACTGACGTGCAGCTCTGAGCCTCGTCCAGCTGATCCGCTCAGCTCCTGAACTGTAATCACTCGGCTGCTGCTTCCTCTGCTGCTGGCTGGCCGCTGCCTCAGCCACCTGTGCTGACAGCGTCTGGCATGCAGCTCGGCGAGCGCAGCCAGGAAGTGCATCAGCACTCCATCACCAAACTGTGATTGAAACACACGCTTTGACTTTATTTCATGGTGTGACAAGGTGTGAGATCTTCATTTCACTCAGACAATTTCACGCACAAAAAAAAACAAGGCTTTTGGTTCACAGATTAAACGTGACAATCGACAGTTTCTGATGCATCTTTCAGTATTTGAAAAGGTTCGATAACACCTAGAAGGTGATCAGTGTATTAAATCAAAGTGTTTTATGAAAAAATGAATCCTGATTTTAACATATCTTACAGTGGATTTACTTTCACTTTTCCCAAGGTTATAGTGATTGATGACAAATATGATTCTCAAATATGATTCAATATGATTCAGAATATGATTCTCTTCTTTTATGCTTTTCTCTTTTTTATTTTCTTACAATTTCTGGATTCAGAGTCTTTAAGAGTATTTTAGATTTCAAAATGAATTTGATATTTTGATAAAACTTTGAATAGGGTTGGGAAATATGACTAAAAATGTTATCATGATCATTTTTTTTACATCAGTCGATATCGATAATTATCACAATAAATGTCAAATCCTTTCTTTCTTTCAAATTAAAAAAAAAAAATAATAATAATGTAAAGGCTGATTTTTGCTCCTGCGTGAAAGTTGAAGAAACCAGATGTTTAATTGTGGTTTAATTATTGTCAGAACATGACAAACTATACTTGAACAGAGGAACAGTTCACAATCATGGTGCACAGTGCTTGAAAACACTGAGAAAAGTTATATCCCAATAATTATCATTATCGTTTTATCACCCAGGCCGAGCTTTGTAGTGATGTAGTTTGACACATTTGTAATATCACTCAGTCTAATAACACTTGTTGTATTTACATTAAATTATATATATTATATATGTGTATATGTGACTCTCAGTGTGACTCTCCCTGCAGCCAAATGTACCTACGAGTACAGATAAAGTAACTTGAACCTGAACCTCAATAAGTTATCAGGAAACAAAATAATTTGTATTTGTTCATTCACATTCTTTATAACATAGAGATCATAGATACTTCTCTGTTACTCTTGTTTTATGCCAGCCTAAGTTAATCTTTAGTGCCTGAAGGGAAAATGCTGTTGATCATTATTATTCATCCCCTTATTTTTAATTAAAGTTATATATGTTAATTTTTCCTTATCTTAGATATTTCTCTTAAGCATGTTTCAGAACTGTTCAACGTTGAGTGTGAAAACATTCTTATTTATTATTTTCCACATACGGTGAAAATGATGAAGGATCTCTTTGTGTAGGAAGCTTTGGTAAAAGCAGTGGTGAGCTATTAAATCTGGAAAAAATAATATTTAGTTTCACTTAAACCGGACCAACAAAAAATAAACAGACAAGAGGTGAGGCACTGTAGATGGCCTTTATCTCAGAAGGGAATATACCAACAACTCCAATAAAGCACAAGGGTTTGAGGAGAGAGTTAAAGTGTATCATCCTTGAATCTATTTTGTGCTCATCCAAAAGTCAAAAAACAAACAAACCTTGAAGCATGTCAAACTTGTCTCAGACACTTCTTCTGTCAAACAGCATAAATCGACCATCAAGATCCTACCAGAGACTTGTCTACTTTCAGACTGCAGCTCACTGTCAGGAGAATACAATCTATATTTACCAGAACAGAAGACACCTCTGATCATTCAGTGACCGCCAGTCTTTTTGAATACCTGATTCTGACTTTAAAACAAGGTTCTCTTTGGTCCCTGAAGTCTCTTCTCTTATAAAAAGAGAAACACAGACACAAATCCCTCATTTGTGTCGTTTGTCAGCTGCTGACTCTCTCCTGTCAGCTTCTCACTCATCGGATCATTCGGAGCTGCCTGACAGCTGATTTGGTCATCATCGTGTTTCTTTGGGAAAGAGTCGACAGAGACTTCCACATTGTGTTTACTCATCAGGAATTCAGGACGCGAAACACAAAGTACTACTAGTGGAATGTCTCTGAAACTTTCAGCGTATAGGTCAATAAAACACAAGAGGTGGACTTAATTTGAAGATTTCATCTCTTTTCATTAGGGTCACAGTAAAGGTTAATTTAAATATTAAAAAATTAAAAATAAATCCCCTTATCTGCCAGGTCTGTAAATTTGAAATAAGCGCACATTGTACACTATGCAACATATTTCACATACATATTTTATTTGAATTATTTTACAACCCTTTTTCTGCCTCTAATCCCTCTCAAGAATAATGGAGGCTGTGTTAAAATAAAAAAAATGGAAGTTGTGACAGCATTTTGAGTGTTGGTCATCATGTGCTTATCCAAACCCTTCTAGTGATTTCTCTTTTTTTGCACTGCAGCTCGACATCTAGTCGATCTCAACCCCTGAAACTCTGAATTTGAAACGAAACTAGATTGTATGAACTGTGGTTATGACTTCACCTGGAGAGAAAAAAGTTTGGTGAGAAAAGTTTTGTGGTTTTAGTTATTTATTTTTTGTGTGTATTTCCTCACATTATAGAGATATTTGAAAGATAATGCAGCGGATGATGGCTGCATAAAGTAGGGACATTTTTTTAATCTTTCAATGGGCACAACAGATGCTGCAAAACCAATCCTTCACAGAACCTCAACACCATATTTAAGGGATAATGTCAGTAAATCTGGGTATAATACCGGCTCTGCTGGAAAGTGGGAGTGCGATGCAGAATACTTGTTGCATTGCGTAATCCTAAAATAGAATATGGCCAGACCTCTTTCACGGATCAATAGGAATATGAATGGATGCAATTCAAATGACCTCTCTGTACGTGCTTTTAAGACTGAGAACTTTCAGAATGGGAGAAAAAAGTCAAGGGTATTATAAAAGCTGAGATTAAGTCCACAGTCTAATTAATTGTCCGTAAAGTCTCCTGAGGTCAGCACATTCCCCTAATTACCCTTCTCAACAAAATATGTAGTCACGTTTTTCTGACATATTCAACTCTTCCATGAATAGACATATATGGCATATATTGAGTCATGTTTTTGTAATGTTCATTCATTTTATTCCTAACAGGCCACTAAGGACCTTTAAAGATTTGATTTCGTGACTCTAACACTTGAAAATATTTTCTCTGAAGAAGAAACGATCTGATTCCATCCCTGGCTTTCAGAAACTTCCTCAGTCAAGAGGGGTTTGTGGATCATATCCAAGTCGGTATTCTTCTAATGATTTCTCTTGTGTTTGACTGTAGCTGGATGTCAAATCAATTGCAACCCCCGAAATTCTGAATTTGAATCTGAGCCAGGTTAAGCGAAGCTGGGATTTCGACTTCAGGTAGAGAAGAAAATATGTGGTCAGATTCGTTTTCCTCACACAGTTCATCCCAGGATGAGACTCTGCAGTTGTGTAAGCTCACAGAAAACACCACTGTTGTGCTGATTAAGGATGATGAATCACTTTATGCAGCCAGCTTTTGAAAGTGCAGCGGAGAGGAATACAATCGAAAATAACCTTTTGTTTCACCTAAACACGAGCGACAACGAAAAAGCAACTCCAGGCGGGAAGTGAGACACAATCAGTCATCATAAATGAGCAGAAAAGTGGAGAGGCTGAAACTACTTTTCAGTTCCTCAGCACTAAAACATTGTCAGCTTTGAAAGTGGAGAGCAGCAGTGTTGACAGTGCGGAGAGAAAAGGCCCATCAGAGATTCCACTGAGTCAGACGACTACGCCGCGTTTGAAGCATCTCTGGCATCCGTGACCTATTTCTGCAGCAGCAGGAGTGATCAAAAATGTTAGAACAAATGTTATTGCTTTCTTTTGCCTCCCTGCGGTTTGGGTCTTTCTGAGTCTTGACTTCCTGCGAGAGGAAATGTTCGCCCATCCTGCAAAGCCATTACAAACCATGCAGAGTGTGTCGGTGTACCGCATGCAGACAGAGTGATGCCTGCAGGATCCCACAGCTCCACCACATCCCTGAAGTTAATGTAGTAATGTATCCAGGGGAAAGCACCGCATTACCAGTTTATGACGTTTGTACTTGTTAAAATTATGCAATTAGAAGCTGTAAAATGGACTCGAGTATAAAAATGAGAACCTGTTTGATAGAAAATCAGTCAATGTCACTGTTTAAAATCCTTGAAATGAAGGCCGTGATCGTCGGCCGTCGGTCCTAGTTAGACCGACAGTGAGCGATCGTCGCCCTAGTTTTTGCAGTGTGTCCAGCCCTGTTGCCAGTCGGGGCTGGACTTGTCGGCCCCTGTCTGCCTTTTTTAGCCGATTCGACATGCCGATTCGGTCAGTGTCGGCGCAGTTGGTGAGAGGAATCTCTCTGGTTGGCTGTTCGGATGTTTCATTTGACTCCAGCTTGACTACAGCAGGTTTGGGAAAGGCCCTTGAGCCTGCCGCTGTAGTATCCATGCTTTCACCAGCAGATCCATTTTCAACTTTTTATCAGACATTATTCTCGATTAGAAGTACTTATAGTGGTGACTAGAGACTGTAAACACAGCATTGTGAAAAGTACGTGGTGGTTGACCGTCGGCTGTAGTCTTTGCGGTGTGTTCAAGTGCAACTTTTTGGCCAAGACAAAAGCGTTGTGAGGCACGAGACAATGCCACAGTCGGTCTTCATCACCACTAGTTCTTTGCCATCTACTTGGTGTGTCAGAGCCTTTAGAGAAAATTAAATAATTGAGTTAGAATTTCTTTCCATTAAAAGTAGGGATTACATGCTTACTTTACTGGCTGAGAAAACTCTAAAACTGAAGATAACGTGTGAAAGACGTTGTCATTAAGCTGAAGGAAGACCGTTAACCAGAAATAATTTAAAAGTTTATCTTTATTAAAAAACAGTTGTATCATAACTCAGAGGACTGAGCCAGAATGAGCAAAATATAACTACTCTTCTGATAAAAGACAAACAGTACCTCAAAAAGCCGTATTTGTATAAAACACCTTCCTTTACCCATCCAACTGTCTCTGTGTGTTTTAGATCTTCACACAGAGAATCATCTCCAATTAAAGAACACTGAAATGCTTTTGGTGCAAGACACAAAGAGTATGGAACTGTTCTTTCTCTTGAACCATTCAGCCCTTCAAAAGTAAAGTACAAGATTAGAGAATATCTCACCTGCTTTCTTTCTTCAATTTCACCCCTTAATGTATCCTGGGAAAGCATCTTTCATTCATAGTCTGCTTCAAATCTTCTTTTAATAAAAAAAAAAAAAAAAAAAAAAAAAACACAAACCTGAGGAGGAAAGTTAATTTCCTCTAAAATGCCGCCTGGTTGTTATTTTAGTCTTGTTGGTGTTGAAACATCATTTTGCATGTGACCTGGGGTCTGGGCTTTAATCACTCCGCTTGTGTGTCTGATTACATTATGCAAAGTATTAACAGACAGTGAGCAGAAACACTAAAACACTCTGTTGATGATTTAACTTCTGAACTCTGTCAAAAAGGATTTTAAGAAGGTGCATTTTTGTATTTTCTAAAATAGTTTTTCATACTAAGCCTGTTTACACTAAATTTTGGGATGCTGCTTACATAAAGTAGAATGTAATGAAGGTGACTTTCTTGTTCACCTCATTGGCTAGTCTTTATTTCTTCACCTTTCATACAGAGATTCTGAAACAGTCTTGTTAAAAAAAGCTCCTCCTTTGTCTTTTACAATGAAGCAGACATCGCTGTCATACTGCTGTCCTAGCGCGTGGGGCTAAAGGTACACACAGAAGTCATTTGGCCTCTGTTAAACATCTGTTACCTCAGCTGCCCGATAAAGGCAGAACAACTTCGCCCCACCATTTAGCCTCTGTAAATATGAAACAAAATATAGCGCTGCAGACTCACCTTGAACATGCTGTGTTACAGGGGCTATTGTGTTATTGATCTGTTAGCTGCCTTTAACACAGTGAACCAACAAATCCTCCTCCTGGTTGCTGCTCTCATCAAGTTTAAAACACTGTTACTCACTTACTAAACAGCTACAAAACAACTCCTGCCTACCTGAACTCGCTCATTAAGGTCTATTTCTCACAATCCCCCGCGCCCACTACCCTCAAATGATGAGAGGCCCCTGGTCCTACCTTCACATCAGGGCCCTAAGTCACTAGCTAGACTCTTCTTCTCGGTAGATCTTCAGTGGTGGGATGAATGAGCAAACTCTATTCGGTCTTAAGATTCCCATTCCACCTTAAAAAAAATTTAAAAAGTCACACCAAGCTCTTTCATGAACACCTCTGCACTTAATGATATTGATGCTACTGATGATATCTATGATAATGATATTGGATTTTCTGGTTCTAGTTTTTCAGTTGTTGTTTTTCTTCAGAACAACCGCCTTACCGCCATGCTGGAAAATATAATTCACTCTTCCAATAATACTGGTATTGACAAGACAGGAATCTAGATTTTACTTGAGACTTACTGAACAGTTGCCTCAAAATACTTTAACAGCAGTAGCAGCTTTTGGCAACCCCTCCATACTGTCCAAACTACTTCAGCTGTTTCTACTAAACAAACCTCTGCACTAAGTTAGTCTTTAGTTAGGACTGTTGCTTTGTCAATTTTAGAGCTTCACTTATAGTGATCACCTAAAAGTCAAAGAATAAGCCATGAGAACCTTGTTGGCTGATGTGTTAAATGAGTCCATTTTAACTTTCTTGCCAAATGGCCTTGTCAATGTTTCCTCTGTGGCCTCAGCACTGACGCTTCCATGGAGGCAATGCAGAGGTTTAATTCATGTCGACGGCGGCTTTTTGTTCTCTCTGTTGTGCGTCTTAACATGGCCTTAAAGTAAAAAGATGTTGTGTCAATACTCACAGAAGACTAGCAGCTTTTCTGAGAGAAACAAATGAAGTCTAAGCTAAATCTTTTTCTTTTTTAAACAACAGGAAATGCACAAATACCACTATTGTTTCAAAATTGAAACATTCTGGACTTTTTCCCCCCGATGTTTGATTCTTTTGGTCCTTTATTAGTGCCATCTCTCTGTAAAATATTCACACAGGCCACCAGCCATATCTAACAACGCAATTTTCCTTCTGTCTACCTGGAGGCTCTTTTGATACATAAATCATTTTAAAGTTATTTTTGTAGGAAAATATCATAAATCTTTCAGCAGAGTTTGTTTCCCGTTAAGCCCCGTAGAGAGTGACAGCAGCCATAATGGCTCATTAATGGACGAGCTTTGTGTCTTTGCTGCTGATGAGGTACACAGCAAAACCACCGCTGAGGTTTTCGCAGCATGTTTCTGAGTAGTTTCTGCGGTTGAAGAGCAGGGAGCAAACCGTAATGCGCAGCCGCTGGTGCACCGACGAGTCTATTAACTCATTCACCGTAAAGTGCCGGCCTGAGTCGAAGCATCCGTCAACCTTTCTGCAAAAGTGTGCGGAGGAAAAGACTCACGTAGACGATAAGAAGCTGTGTTCAGGGCCAAAAGTCACATTCCCACGTTTGAAACTAATCTCACACAGTCAAGTTTTAATGTCAGAAGGTTTCTCGTTGGTTTTTAAAGGTCACCGAAGCAAATGACTGAGAACCATTGATTCGGTTATAAAGTGAACTTGGCTTGTCACACTCGCTGCATTTGATGCTTTTATGCCCCTAAGACACACACTTTAAATGCACGCACACACTCAGTCACACACTCAGACAGATGGAAATATTGTACGTACATATAAAGCACACACACACACAGCCCCAGGTGCCGAACATGTTGAGTTTTGACGCTATTTTAGTCATTGAACATGATGGTCCCAGCTGTCTGAGGGGCTTCTGGAGGCACACAGACACAAACACACACACACAAACACACACGCAAGGTCTCAGTCCCAAAGCATCTGATCATCACAGGGAATGTGTGTGAGTTCACTGTTTTCTATTTTTACCTTTTTTTTTTTCTGTTTAAAAAGTGAGTCAATATTCTCTGAATTTACTTATTCAGTCTTTCTGCATTTTCATGGATCGACTTTTTATCTGTTTATCAAGGACATGTTTGAAGGGGAGTCATTTTCAGGTGATGCTTTCTCTTTAGATGAAACACAATGACAACATAACACAGGGATGTTTAGTCTAATGATTTATTTTCATTTTCAGAGTGATTTACTTTTCTCCATGGATTTCATTGATCTATTGGTAGGGATAACATCTGCGGTTAAGAGTCTGCTCAAATTAGATTACACTAAAAATAATTTGCTAATTATTTGTTCACCAGATCCTCAAGACATTTCTTTGACAAAACTGCTTCCTGAAGTAACTCAAACATGGTGTTTTATACCATTAATTGATCACAAGGACTTTTAAAGACACCGTATGTACAACAGCTTTACAAGAGGACAAACAAAGTAGAGTTCATTTACTCGCTAAAATAGCATCAGAGTACATGATACAAAAACTTTGCCTCATTCAATTGAGACTGCTCTACAAAAATACATCTAATAACGGCTTCTGTTCTTCTCTAATTTAAACAGTTTGATCACAATAATAAATAAAACCTATGTCTTAGAGAACATATGGTTACAAACCCCTCGAGGTACAGGGAGGAGATTGAGCGCACAGTCATGCTGGCTAAATAACATTCTTGTGATTTCTTGCACTCAGAGCCATAAGTAGGAGGATCATTTGTAGGTTTTATGTTGCTAACTCTGTTCAGAATCACCTTAAGAAGCATTTCACCCTGGGGCCCACAGTGTAACCATGTCGTCATGACAAACAGAGCGGCCAGAGCTGCAGCAGAAAAACTGTAATGTTGAAACACTGTGTTCGAGCCTATGGCATCAATAAAAACCAAAATAATTTACAGTGCTCGTCTGAAATCCAAGCGAGAATAAGGATGTGGATCCACCCACTATATCAGCATCTTGAAGACCGTTTTTCATGCATATATTTTTTTATGTTTTGGTTTGTTTTTCATCGCCTTCTGCACCAGGATAATCTATAGTCACTGAGATGGATCAGCGCTGCCTGCTATGCCCCAAAGCCATCGCAGCCAGATGTTCAACTTCAGAAGCGGGAGAGAAAACAGAGGAGAAAAACAAATGAGCGGGTAAGTGTGGGAGTCACTCTGCTCTTCCCTCGTTGTTTCTCCTGCCAATCACACCACTAAAAGACTACAAGATTCCGAGGTACTGTCACATTTTATAAATAGTCAAGAATTTCTGCTGCATTTACTATACTTACTATACTTTTCTGCTGCATTTCCCAAAAAGGTAGCGTTAAAACCCAACTGAGGACAATTTTGAACTAAACAGAAGGTTTGATCCACACTTTATACTTTGTACTTTTGTCCTAACCCTGAGCTTTAAAGATGAAGTCCAACAAGTAAAAATGCTCAGATATAAAGGAACTACTAAGAATGAGCCATTTTAAATTCAAACATGTGATGTCTGCTGCTTCAGATTTTAATAAACTCTATGTATTTGACCGTTCACAGCCCTATTGAAGCAGTGTGTTCCACATGGCATGCTGAATCACTTGCCGGTTGGGCTTTGGCCTTTGTTTCCATGGATGACTCACTGAATGTAAAGTTATCCTCATTGGGGTATTTTTAGTGCAGTGGAGTGAGATTGGCAGAAAATCAACAGCCTGATACGTCAAGAGTAAAGGTTAGACGCTGCCGTCAGTCCCTCAAAAGAGCAAAAGATGTATTTCTAAACTTAAAATGTTGCCCTGTCGTGCAACAGTCACACCAGAGGAAGAGGCTGAGATACAGTTCATACACTAATGACAGCATCAGAAGGCGTGTTTGCTGAGATAAGACAATCTTTCTTCCACTTCAACTTACTGATGGGGCAGGTGACATAATAGAAAGATGAAGAGGGTCTTTGTAGCATAACGATGTGGTCTATGGATGCTTCAAGTGGGCTCTAGCGTCTAGGGCTAAAAGGCAAGCTAATGAGTAGAAGTGCCTTAATTATACATTCATAGGGTTAAGCAGAGCACACTCTGCTGGTTGATGAAATAATTATAGTTCTTGATTCTTCTAAAGCCAATGAGGAAGTGCAAAAAACTGCAGTTCAAGTGTCCACTTGAAGTCCTAAACACACCCCATATTAAAATGTCTATTTTGACAGCAGAAATAAAAATGTTTACAGCCGGGTACAAAAAAAACATTTTGGTCTGAATAGCCAATGTCTTTATTGGCACACACGTAAGAGTTATTCATAATAAGTGGCGTGGCTGATTGACTGTTGGGCTTGTTGTAGCTGTTTGTCAGGAGGCTTCAGAAATCAATAGACGGCTTCACTGAGAATAGGTCCATGTTTTATACAGCCTATTGAGGCGATGCAGGATACTTGTGAATATGATTAAATTTGCCATTTTCGGCACATTAAATATGTCTTTGTTCATTGAAGTGAAGTCAGTCAATTTTTGTGTGCGGGAGGCATGCGCTTTACAGGTCTGTAGTTCTCTAGCACAGAAAAAGATGCATTCTCACTCACAACTTATCAAACTTGTTCTTGATTAGTGCTTCATTATGAAGTTAGCAGTAGTACAATGAATGCAGTTGAATGATACAGTTTAACTGTTGGTGACCTTCCTAATGCGAGTCAGTTTTACCCCGTCATGACAACAACCATAAACATGAGGTTATCTTTTGGAAATGGTGGCATTGATTTATTTATTGATGGACATTTTAATTCTAACTCATACGTAATGGTCTTATCTCACACTGCTTTTAAAACGTCACTTGTTTGTTGACTACGGTCTGTTTTATAGCAAATATCATGGGTGAAAGAAGTTACAGAAATGCAGGTCGTCAGCTAGTAACTTTCTGCTGAGAGCAACATATCGCTGTTGAAAGTCATTCACAGGAAATGAAGGAAATCACTAACTGAAGTAGGAGGCTCTTAAGAGAAAAAGTGGAAATTTAACCAAGATAGAAAATCTGAATATCTTATCATAGAATGAAGATTCCTGAGGGTGTACAATGATTGATTTGTCCTTTAAAGTCACAGACCACGGATTAAATTTCCAAAAAGGTTTAAATCGAGCATGGCGCTTGTTGAACATTCAAAGCAGAAGCAGCGACTGATTTGTTCCGAATGAAACGAGCCCAGCTGTGTGTCCCCACCCTGATTTCTCTGGCTGCACACCTGAGGCTCATTTGAGCAGGATTGCAACTGATGAAGATAATTAGCCATCGTTTTTCCTGATGTGTGAATCAGTGCTTGGAGAGGTTTGACAGGTGATGAAGTTACCAGGGGTTAGGCCTTGAGAAAAACATGGCGCTACTTTACTCAGGTCTAAGGAAATTATTTTGCCTTGCATTTCAGACGAGCAGATGTGCAGAAAAAAAAAACTGCTGTCACCAGATGACCATGAACTCCTTTCTTTGCTTATTTTTTATTTCTTTAGAACAACATCTGTAAGGGCATGACTGCAGGATGGGGCGGGGGATACAAAGATGGGTGGTGACTTTGCAAGGGGTGAAACGCTGTTGCTAGTGGATACGGATGAGGGGCATCCAAGAGAGGCATAGGGGATGAGGCGTAGAAAGAAGCAGGAAGAGGTGGCGGAGGTGGCGGGGGAGCAGGGGTTGGATTAAGAGCTAAAGGCGAGAGATGCGGCGAGAAAGAAGGGAGAAAATGGGGGTAGGAAGGGACAGTTGGGTGCGAAGAAGGAGGGAGGAGGGAGAGGTGGTGCTGGATGATCGTTTGATGGAGGGAGAACGAGGAGGAGGAGGAGGAGAGGGCAGGCTGGAGGAGGAGAGGACTATAGAACGGGATGCAGTGTGGAGGGAGGGTGTGAGGAAAGCGAGGCCTCTTTTCTGCATGAAGATGCTCAAAACCCATCTCCTTCCTTCTCTCCCTATTTTCTTTTTCCTTCCTCCTCACCCACTCTTTCTCCCACTCTTCTTGCTTCTCCTTCACCCTTTTTATCTCCATCTGTTTCAGTTCCTCCTCCTTTTTCACCCTTTCAAGATCTCTTACTTCCTCTTTCTGCTCCTTAAGTATGCTCATAAGTGCGGGAGTGTTACTCGCGCTTCTTGCGATACTCACACCAACACCATTCAGCCCACAGCGATTACAATCAACAACATGATTATTGTGGAAATGATTACACTGACCATTGTCAATAGCGTCACAGTGATTTCCGTTGCTTTGATCAATACTCCTTTTGTGATCAGTTTCTGAATCAGAGAGGTTGTGACTCTGCAGTTTGGCTTTATCCACTTCAATGGAGCCATTTTTGGAATTTGTTTTGTCTGAATGATTACTGGCATTAGAGTCAATTAACATGTTTTTGAATTGACAATGGTCAGTATGTGTATCATCAGTGCTACAGGTAAACAGGTCTTTTGCTAGTAAATCCACAGGTGCGTTCGTAATGAATTCGTCTCTTCTTTTGGCTGAGTGCAGTTTGTTCACAAGAGGGGTTGGATGATCCTTGGAATTAGTCTCTGTACCATTACAGGGGGAATCGTGCGGGTCGTTTTTGTTGCAAATAATGTCACAAGTAGCTCTAAACATGCCACAGTCACCGAGGTTTTTATCCCGGTCATGGCTTTCATCACACTGCTTGCTGTCATTCGGCATGTTACAAGGGGTACAATCGCTGATATGTTTCTCATCGCAGCACTTCCTCTTTGCCTCGCCTCCAGGGGAGACCGGGCTTAATTGTCTGTGTTTATCAGCATTGCAGTTGCCATCTTTACTGTCATCACGGCGGCAGTTAGTACTCCGTATGTCAGTGGAGTCACAACTAAATGTTCCCTCTCCATTATTTGTTTTATGACACCCTAAGTGTTTTGTCGTGTACAGGACGTGGCAGTCAGTGTTTTTGTCAGTACTGTTGCCCTCTTGACTGCACACAGTTGCACAGCTACTGACACAGTTGTCCAGAAGTATTCCTGCTTGCCTACAAGAAGCCTGATCGATACCAGACTCAGAAGTCAAAGAATCACAAGGTATTCCCTGTGTCTCGGCACAAGTCCTCAACATACATGTGAGTCCACTTGGTTGTCTCCTTCCCCTTTTTAGTTTCTTCGTCGGTGCTTCCCCAGCCTCCGGTACTTCTATCTTCCTCTTAGCTGTTACCGTCCTCTTCGACATCACTTCCTTTGAATTGGGATCACCTGGGAGCGACGTGTCTGCAGAGGCCGGTTCAATTCTCAGCTGTGTTTCTGTCTGCCGTGCGGAGCAGCTTGGGGCTGGGCCTAACACTGGATTGCTGTGTCCTGCAAGTAGTGTTTGCCTTTGACTACATGCTGTTTCTCTAAAGGGAGCAGGGACAAGGCTAATCGCTGTATCGCATGCTGGTTCCTTGTGAGGTGCATCAACAAGACAAATTTCAGGCTTGCATGCTGCTTCACGACAGGAAAAAGAGACACGGCTAATCACTAGGTTGCACACGTTCTCTTTTGAATCCAGAACAGTTCTTATCTCTGTCTTCTCTGGATTCCTTTGCTCCTCATGTCTCTGCGATTCATCCTTCCCCACGTCTGTTTTTCTGTTCATCTCCCCCGTCTCTCTGTCATTCTGAACAGGGTCGGGTGTAATTGCAGGACAGCGTGGCATCTCTAAAACAGATCCAGGGATGGGGCTAATCACTGAGTTACATGCTGCCCCCCTGCTGAGGAGCTTTCTGAGCCCCTGGTCCCACCCCAAGGTTGATTGCTGGGATTGATGCTCGCTGGTCTCCCTTTTCACCTGTAGACACAGCTGGTTACACCGATTACACCGATTCACAGGAAGATTACTTAATAGCTCTCCTCTCTCTTCGTCATTTCTACCTGCCCTCTCGCGCTCTGTCTGATCTCCTCTTATCTTTCTCTCATCTGCCCTCATCTTCTTTTCTCTCCCTCCTACCAGCCGATGCACTGCAAGATTACTTAATAGCCCCTTTTCTCTTCTCTCATCTTTTTCTGTGCCCTCTCTTTTCAACCTCTCTTCTGCTCTCCCCTCAAACATTTGATTCTCAGAAAGACTAGTTGTTGTCCTTTTCACTCTCTCTGAGTCCTTTCTATCTTTCCCTTCTCCTCTTTTCCTTCTCCCCCTTTTTCTTATTCCTCTCCTTGCCCCTCCTCTTCTTCTCCTCCTCCTCTTTCTCACTGTTTTTTGAAGGCCTAGTGTTGGTGCGAGCTGGCATTCTGAGGAAACGGGAACAAGTTTTAAAGCATTTTCATCACGGTAGTTGATGTTTTCTGGAGCTGCGCCGACACTGTTATAACCAGCAACAAGTTCCACAGGATTTCCTGCCTGTCTTCCTTCATCCTCATCTTCCCTTTCATCTATCTTCCCTTCTCTTTCTCCCTCCATTACTTCCTGACTTTGTTGGTTGTTGGCTTGTTTGATCCCAGGTGGCTTTGTTCTCTCCATCCTTTCCTCCAGCACTTCTTTCTTTTCCTCACTCCCTTCCTTGGTCCTGTTAAGTGCTCTAAAGTCATACAATAGAGGGTTGATGCTGTAGGAGATGGAGGGCGAAGTCTTGGTGTAACTGACCATCTCTGACGGCCAGAGAAGAACCCTGGTACCGTCTCGGCTTAGCACAGGACAAAATGGCTCTTTGGGACGACTTGGAGTCAAAGAAGTTGAATCTTTGTCCCAGTTTGATGTAGAGGAATTGGTATCTTTGGGCTGTGTTTGGATTGAAGACTCTTTGGTCTCATTCAAAACAGAAATTGATTTTTGAGGCTGATTAGTTGAAGGGCAAAGCAAATCCCTCAGTCCATGGGTGGGGTTCATCTCACTCCCATTCTTCACATCGTGATCCATTTTTGTCTTAATGCCTCTGGATACCGAATTTTCAGTCACAACTGTGCTCACAATATCAGAAACCTGTCCTGATATCCCACTGTTTAAATAAAGATGAGATCCAGTCCTACTTTCAAGGCCAACTTGGTCTCCAGTCCCATTGTCATTACATAAGGAAAACTGGGCTCTGTTCCCAGTCATAACAGAGTCTCCAACTCTGATCACACTGGAATTACATAAAGAAACCTGGGCTCTAGTCCGAGAGACCGCTTCAGTTCCACTCTCAGTAGATATACTGGCTCCAGTCTCAGAGTGTTGGACCGCCATTTTACTGTCCACACTGCAATGGTTTCCAGTGTCCCACTGATTCACACCTAAATTGGCAACATTTGCAGGTACTGGAGATCTGAGCCGCTGATGATCAACTTTCTTCTCCAAATCTTTGGCTTGTTCTTGTGTCTTAAACCCCCCCTGCTTCCCCGACAGGTCAGAGCTTCGCCCGGCTTGGATGAAGACGGCAGCTGATTGATGGAGCAGGACGCAGCTCCTTTTGGGCAGTGAGAAGGATACAGGACGGACTCTGCTAAGGACAGACTTGATGCCTCCTTCTGGTCCACACACTGCTTTGCTACTGGTAACATTAATATCGGTAGTGTTTGTAATGGCAGCTGTGGTGGTTTGGACTTTGTTGCTGAAGTTGGTAACATTGGCTGTGTTAAAAATGGAGCCATTAATGGCAGCCTCAGTGGCAGTTGAACGGATGTTATTGGGAGTAATGGGGTTGCTTAAATAAGTATGAGCCCAAGGGATCTTGTTAAACTGGTGGCTTTTGTTAGAAGTGTAGAAGTTTGTTGTCTTATCAGTGTTCATGATGTTGTCACTGTTGCTATTGGAAGTAATAGCTGCTGCTGTCAGGTCGTTGTAGTCCATTTGGGTCTTTTTGAGGATGCAAGACTCGGCAGCAGTGGTAGCAGTGTTGTTGGCATCCATTTGGCCATACCCCCATTGTGTGTTGCTCAGGAGTCTGGTTTCCAGTGCAGGGTCCAAGGGAAGGAAAGGCTGGATCAGTTGAGTTTGAGAGTCTAAAGGAGGAGGAGAGAGCAATGAAAGGATTACACCAGATGACACTGGTTACATTTACATGCAAAACTTAACAGGATTATGTGCCTAACCTGACTCTAAAGTAAGGAGTATGAAAGCATACATGTTAAAGAATAGCTCTCATCTTCCAGACTCTCCATACAGTAAGCTGCTTATGCCTTTATTCAGCTTGCTCACTCTTTACCATTAATCTTTTGTGCTTTTAACATATCTGAATATGATTTATGGGTGTAGGATGCACTTGAGTAAAACATAAGCACTGAGCTGATTGTGTGGTACACTTACAAAGAAAGACACTTAGATTAAGGAATTTATTTTTATAACATGAAACATCAATATTTCTATATCCATCTTAAGCTAAATGTGCTGCCAGACATTCATCTGTCTATACATCAGCAAGGCAGATGATTCAGACAATTATTCCCTGAGTGAAAAATTTAAGATGACTCATAACTTTAAAAAGTTTTCATTATGTGCCTTCTTCTGTCAGATCAGAAACTCCCTTGTGGTTAACATGTGAGTTTGAGAGGGACACCTGCAAATGTATTCTTACTCTTCCAGCACTAAATGTGAAAATACATTGAGCACTTGGGGATTGTTGATTTTAAATGCAGCTGACAAACTTTTTCTTTCACTTCAACTTTGAAATGAGAACAGAAAACCTTACTGAATAGTGAGGGATGTAGTCTCAGAAAGATAGGGCTGAGAGTTGATTGTTTCTTTAAAACCCACATAATTGCTGCTGCCAGATTTCTTGTTCAAAAGGAATCCATCTTGCACCCTAAAATACTCTCGAGATGAACTAGATGGAGCCGTTATCACCTCCTAGATTAGAACGAATCCAGACTAAAAGACAAATATAACTGGAGGAGTTTACTCTTAACTCAAGTGTTTGTAAAAAAGTGAGATTGTTATGCTCAAATTTTGCAGCTGAACACCAAAAATAATCGAATGCAGTGTGACATCCCTTAAATAAACATGTTCTTAATGTTTAGTTCCTGTTGAAACCCCTTTAAATGAAAACTTTTAACAATAAAACAGCTATACACTTCTTGTGAACATTCAACCATTCAAATTCACACACCCAGCCACAGCAACTTATGCTTGTTGATATATCTTCATGAACATTTTGAGGCCTCATGTTGTGGCGCTATTGACCTACACTGTTAAATAAAGAAATGCTCCCAATATAAGGCCGACTGCACTGATATAAAAGGGGTTGAGAGCAAACTTATTGCATTAGTATAGCTTAATATAGCTATATGAAGCATGTCCATAGTTTGAAAGCTAATGTAGCCTGTATGTCAGGAATAATGAAATAAATAAATAAATACAAATATTTCAGTGATATTGTGCATGAACTCTGCGATTTAAAAAACGCTGTTAGAAGAGGAAGTGGTAAAGCGAGTTTTTGTGCAAATCCTTGTGAAATAGAAAAAGTTGGGTGCTCTTAATGTACAGCCATGATCTTTTACACATTTGGTCATTTAACAGGGCAATAAATCGACAAGTTCATGAAAAGCAGTGTTGTGACAGATCTTGACAGCGTAGGCGAAAGTTGTCCTGTTGTCCTTATTATTTATTCAAATTAAAGGACAACAGGACGGCTCACCAAAAGTGAAGGCAAACATTTTTGAGCTACCCTATACTACCCGGCTGCAGTATCAACATGTCTCAACAAATGAGACATGGCTCAAAACACATTGACATGCTGATTTATGTGTTTATTTTAATGAGAAGTTTAGTTTCAATTTGTTTTTGATGCTGTAAAAAAAAGGTATAATGCAATGATTGACAGCTCTATTGACAAATGCTGCTCCTGCGGCTCTGTGTGCACCGGATAAGCAAAAGAGTAACATTGAGAGGGAACCTGAGAGATCTTTGTTGTTTTATTGGTAAGTTACATGTGTGGTAATGGATGGTGCAGGACTCTCATATTGCCACTCCACCAGCCTCCTTCATTTTTTGTACAACAGGAGGAGTTAGAGACGTGTCGTCCATCTTCACATACAGTCAGTGGATTAAATGTGTTTCTGTGAAGATAATCATTTGTAACTTTCTCTTCACTAAAGATGCTTGTCAGCTATGTCACATCCTGCAGCAGCTATGGTATACAGGCCCTGTAACGTCTCCCCGTATGGCTGGTGCAATGCAAGGAAGTGTTCATGTACCGTTAACTCCTTACTCATGCCTCTCTTTTTGTGGAGCACTTAACATAGATCTGGGTTATGCACCTCTGCTCTTTTTATCCTGGAATCTATAGCTCTGTATTACCTCAAAGGTCAGTCCTGTCAAGATTGTTTCCAATTGGGCAACAGCAGGAATTTGTGGAAGAAAGTTCACCCAAGTTGAACAGTGCACTGATTTATTACAAATCAACTACATTTCTGCTCTTCTATTGAAATCATTTGGTTTCGGTCTGAATTCTGCCCAGTGCAACCGAGGCCCTAGAGCCAATTTTCATTTAGCGTATAATTGCCTTGTACATGTTCGTGTTGTTAAGTTGTTTACCACTTCTTCCCCAAACCATAACCTCTCATCCCCATGGATTTTATCTCATTTAGGCAAATCCTATGCAAAGATTTCAGAGCTGTTCATTTCGTCTCTTAAGTCTGCTGTGTGATGAAAATGTTCCAGCATTACTGCAGCAGACCACACTCTGTTTAATCCCTCAATATCAAGAGTGATATCTCCATCAGCAAAACCAAACACACACTCATTAACTATTTAAGCAGCTCACTGCTTGCCTTTTTAGGCTGATATGATTCTTACTTGTTCCCAGTGTGGAGCCGCTTGTATGGATGTCTGCCCAGTTCTCCATGAAGGCTGGCCTCATCTGGTTTGTTGGTTCGACTGCCACTGTGGTGGACCTGAACATGGGACCAGAACCTGGAGCACTGAGGAGAGGAGGAGAGAAAAGGGTGGGGGATGGGAGACCAAATTTAAGTGGGGAAGTAAGTAAGCAAAAAGGGAACAAAGACAGAAAGAGATGAGGTTAGGAGGAAACAACGACACAAGTAACGATGAAAAGGAAAGACCAAAGAGGAAAGGAAACAAGGGATGAAATAAAAAAGGAAAGAAGTAAGGGATAAAAGAGATGGGTGTGGTTGGGTGCAGGAGGAAAACATTTTAACAGGTGCAAGGAGTGAAAAGGGAACCAAAAGGAAAGTAAGAGAGCCAGAGAAAGGAACCAAATATAAACAAAGTGAGGGAAGGGAAAAAAGGGGAAAGGGTTTAAGGATAGGAGAGGAGAAGAAGAAAAAAAAGATAAGAAGACGAGCTGAAATGAGGAAAGAGGAGAAAAGGAAAGTGTGAAAATAAGAGAATGAAAGTGTTAAAGAAAGTAGTAAAGGAGAGGTGAAGATGAGGCAAAAGTGGAAGTAAGAATTAATGGAAAAGAAGAGGGTATATATAGGAAGAAGTATAAAAGTGGGGATAAGGCTCATCGGTTGAAGGAAAGAGGGAGGTAAAGGGTATTGAGTAGAGCAGGAAAGTGATGAGACACATAAGGACAAAAGTAAAGGCAGGTTAGAACATGGAGAGGAGAGAGAAACAATACAAAAAAGGAAGAAAAAAAAAAAAAAATGACCAGCAATGGGGAGAGCAGGAGAGGACAAAGGGAGAGAGGAGAATTTTCAGCAAATGGATTCAGAGGAAAAGAAAAGGTGAAAGGAAACATATGAGAAAGGGGAGCATAGGAAACAAGGAGACAGGCAGATAGAGGAGAGCAGAGCTGAAATCAATTTGTTCATGCGTTTCTCTCTCTCTCTCTGTCTCTCTCTCTCTCTCTCTGTCTCTCTGTCTATCTATCTCTTTGTGCCATGAGCCAAACTGCATTGTTACAAATCTGAAAATGGCGATGACAGCCGACACGATACACAAGTCTGTGTGTGTGTGTGTGTGTGTGTGTGTGTGTGTGTGTGTGTGTGTGTGTGTAGTGAGTGGGTTCAGCTGCTCAACGTGATTGGTCAGAAACACTTCATGACCTCACTGATTATCCACATTAAACACAGCAGGAAGCTTTTTATTGTTTGCCATGCTAACGCTCATGGTAACCTAGGTGCCCGTTGGTGATTTTCTTCTGTGTTATTTTCTCTCATGTTCAATTCTGTGAAACAAACATGTCAGTCAGCACATCGAGTGTTTTTTTTAAATATAGGTTGGACCAAAGTGTGCAGGCAGACCTACATTTAGACTCAAAGTTTCATGCACAAATTTAAAAGTCATGGATGTTTGATCACGTCTTCAGGGACTATTTTCTTGGCGGAGACTTGCGCTCTTTTTTCTTTTTGCGTGGGCGTCTACAGGTTTTGACTTGCAGCTCTGAGCTCAAATCTTGCATTCATGTGGTATCGTATTTTGGGAAAGCGAATTTCGTTTGGTAGGTCGCCAGATGAACTCTCTTCATAGAAATGAATTCCATAAAAAGAAGAAACCAAAATACATCATCATCATCTTATTCTAGATCTTTGTTTGTTTATTGTTTGTCTAAAAGGTTTGTTTTGCTCTTCTTTCTAATTTCTTTTCTATTCTTTTTTTACTGTTTTTTATAGGCAAAAACGAGAGTGCAGAACTGTTTGGAAGCCCGATTTTTACTCCCAGACGACCAGAACATGAACATATAGCGGGAAAAAAAGTGATATAAAATTTCCATCATCTATAAAGTCACTTCAACAAACATATTCAAAAGGTTTTCTTGTAGTTATCAGTATGAAATCTGCAATGTGATGTTCAAAACTTAACGGAAATGAGAGAAAAAACTACACAGAAAAAGTGATATTAAACACATCACATTAAACAGAATTCTGTGTAGCTGTTTGCTGTGCTATAAAACAATGTTTAAAGTGAATCCTGATCAAATAATGATGGCAAACATGGATGTTTACGGTGTATGTGAAGATAAATCAGTTTCACTTTCTCCCACCTCCAAGGTCTTGCTCCTGTAATTATTCTACAGCCTGAAGTTATTTTGTCCCTACACCACTACAAGGTCTACTCTGCATGCCGTAGGGCAGGGATCATCAACTACATTTGAACAGGGGCCAGCTTTATTCATGAAAGACACTGTGGGGTCCGGATTTTAAAATATGCTTGCACATAGGCCTGACATCTGTCAAGCCTGATGTGAAGAAGTTGGTGTCAGAGGGTACATGTAAATTCTCCCATTAACTTTTTTTTAAAGATATAGTTGGGCGGTTTTGGCCTTTATTGGATACAACCGCTGAAGAGAGACAGGGAGGAGAGAGCGGGAGATGACATGCAGCAAAGGGCCGAGGTCGGATTCAAACCCACGGCCGCTACATCAAGGACTATAGCCTCTGTACATGGGGCGCACGATATAACCACTAGGCTATCCCCTTCTCCTATTAACTTTAATGTAAGTATTTCAGCCTTGTGATATAATTTTTTTTTTTTTTTCTTCAAGATTTCTTGTTGGGCTTTTTGTCCCTTTAATAGAGAGATAGGACAGTGGATAGAGCTGGAAATTAGGGAGAGAGAGTGGGGAACGACATGCGGGAAAGGAGCCAGAGGCTGGATTCGAACCTAGGCCGCCCGCTTTGAGGACTACAGCCTCCATACATGGGGCACATGCACTAACCACTGCGATAATTTATTTATATGTTTTATCAGCCAAGATAATTTATATTCTGGGGGCCGGGTGTGGCCAGCAGACTTTCCAGTTGATGGTCACTGCTGAAGAGGGTCAATGAGGATGTAGGGCCCTACAATGTTTACACCTTGAACTGATGATACGAACACCGGGGCTTGCTAACTTGATGAGTGTGGTGAGGATGTTTCATCTAAGTTAAGGGACTAAAAATAGCTGTGTTTGTACAAGGCCGGTCGGGCTAAGTGGTAGAGTGGGTAGTTTCTAGCTGGAAAGTTGGTGTTGGATCAAAGTGCCTGCAGTCCACTGAACCCCAAATTGCTCCCAAGAGGCATAGCAAGCAGCGTATAAATGCAAGTGAATGGGATTAGATAATAGTGATGGGCACTTTACATGTCCTCTGCCATCAGTGTTTGAATGTGGTGAGACATGTAAAATAACTTTTCAACATCAAATTATTTGCTACAATACTGAGCCTTTACACTGATAGGTTATTAGTACATTGGTTTTGTATTTTCTGTCCTCTTGTTATTGTAATAATGAGGAACACATCAGATACTTAACACTGGTGCTCTAACCTTTATTTGATATATGTCACTATAAGCTGTTAGGGATCTTGAGTAAACAAAGTGAACACAAGTTTCTGCCCTAGGTTGCGTAAATTATCAGTAAAAAGGACTCCGAAAGCTTCCACATTATATAACATTGCTGTGTTCCTTTGTAGTTTGTACGGTATATTCAGTTGCAGTGTATAGGCACGGTTCACTCACCACTCTCCTGTCCTCCTCTCCTCATCCTTGTGAAGCCTCCTGAGCGCTCTCTGCTCCCTCTTCTCCTCCCTGCGTCTCCTCTGCCTCCTGCAGGCCAGCGCTCTGTAAAACTCCCGCTGTTTCAGCTCCTTGAGGCGCTGAAGAACAAGCACACGGATTATAACAGTCAGTGGTATGAAAATTAGAGGTTTGTGGATAATAGTAGAAGCAGCAGTAGTGGTATTAGTAGATGTATTTTATTTTGACAGAGGGAATAACAAGGTCACAATGTTAAGACTGTAAAAATGAGTTTGTCTGAATATGTTGATCAGGCAGAATTTAGTATGTATGTATGTGTTAGTGTTGAAAGTTTATCTGTCTGTCAGCAATTATTTATCTGCACTCTGTGTAAGTAATATTGTGTGTGTGTGTGTGTGTGTGTGTGTGTGTGTGTGTGTATTTGCGTGTGTGTGCGCGTGTTTGTGTGTGTGCATGTGTGTTCTTTGCTATATATTTATGTGTGTTTACTAAGTCAGCCAGTGTCAGCTTTAGTACAGTCCAGACCAGCTTAATTCAGTTACTGAGCTCTGTCTGCAAGCTCAAGATACTGATATTGTGTGGGTGTGGATGCGTGTGTGTTTGTGTTGGTGGTGTAAAAAAAAACAAAAAAAAAAACATACCAGTGGGTTCCTATCACACACAGACACCAACGAATAGATAGACGGACTAAAAAAGATGGACGGATAAAAAAAAACAAAGGAAGAGGCAAGAAGATGGACGGAAGGTTTTTTTTTTTAAGCTTGCAGGATAGCATCAGCTTTTTAAACATGTGTACACACAGCGTGGGTGGAGTGGCAAAGAAAAGGATATAAAAACCACAAACTAGTGCTTTGACAATAATCACAAATTTAAATCAAACCTTCATGAAACTGTCAGTGAAAACAGTGAGCATCAGAAGCTTCAAAACATGCTAACTCTTTTTGCAATAGCTACATAATTTGAATTTAAATGTATCAAAATGTGAAATGAATCAAGAAAGCCTATTTGGTTTTCCTTTTAAGTGCAAGTTGTTCTTTACATTGGGTCAAAGACACACTGAGACCATGTTTCATGAAACAGCTTTTTCTCCGGCTATAACTGTGTGACCTTTCCGCAGCGTCTTTAAAATGTCAAGGCATATGTTCCTTTAATGTTACACGCAGCCAATGAAAAGAAGGGTTTGATCGTATGACTTGGACATCATAGCCGAGCTGAGCACATTACGACTTATGATTACTAATCTTACCTTTCCTGAAGGCAGAGATTGATCTGCTGTTAAGATTGATTCTTTTTTTGTTGGGAAATTAACCTAAAATGACTATTCTAGCAGCTTTATTTGTGCAAGTAACTCAAGTTTAAAATCAGTTTGCTCATTTAATCTGAACGAATCTCCAAAGTGAAGAGGTTATTTGCACTTGTGTTGCTAATGGGGACTCGTGCACCAGGTGAAAACCGCTAAACCTTACCAAGGACAATACCCGCCCTACACATTGATACACCCGACAGCCTTTTAGTATGAGGCTGGTGACATTTGGTATTTTAAAAGGCAGAGTTTTGAATTAACAGGGTTTTTAAGAATAAACAGCAAGGAAAAGAGAATTTGTAGACAAAGGGCAACTAATTAAATCTGATGTGGATACAAACACTCAAGAAATTAATCTGAGAGCTGGCAAGTGAACCTCATAGTCATTGTTTCCTTTTGGATCAGAAAGAGCCAAATCAAATGAACAGAACATGACACAACAAATGAGGTGTCACCATCCTGCTTCGTACAGATCTCACTGTATAAATTATATATTCAATTAGGAACACATTCCCCCTCTTGCAGCAGTAATAAAGGATAAACTGTGCATGCTTTTCCCCCCAGTGTGAATCTTTGCATCCATCATAAGCAGCAGAGCATCGAGCGCGTTGACGGAGCCTCTCTGCAAACCGCTTAATTTTTTTTTTAAGATGATGGACCGTGACTGACCATGAACCAAAAGACGGGCAGCTTTGCTTGCTGTGTGTGCAGGCTCAAAAATATTACTGCTGGGAAATCCATTTCCTGCAAGTGTTGCAGTCTCGACACAATATGCCCTAAATGCTCTGCATCCTCAAGTAAACCTAATAACTCTGACGCACAGCTAACTGTGAAAATATTATGCCTCTCTCGTCGCTTGCAAGTGAACAAATGATAATTGCAGTAAGTACATTCCTCCCAGCACCTATAATTTTGTATACAGCTGCAAGTTCTCAGAGTCGCTTTCTCATCCCATTACGGATCAACAAACTATTTTTAATTTAGGCTGAAAAGAAAAGTATGATGAGCAAAAACAGAAAGAATATCATAGAGATGTGACAAGTCTTTTTATTTTTTAGATAATCAGAGTACATTATTGATAGCCTGTATGTTATTATTTAATATGTGCTATTGATTTGAACCTAGAACGATGCCTTAGATAACCACTTGGTAGTAATGAGAGCAGTGTAATAAGATTTTCTGAAGGGATTAAAGAGAGCTTTATAGATCTACTTATTTTAGGATTAGGACAGAAGAGACAATAAAGATAAATCTACATGGGTATGATGATGCAGTAGAACAGCTAATCTTAAGATATTGAGTCAGAAATCATAAAAAAATAAAAACAGACTGAATGTCTGTTTCTCTGCAAAGCCATCACACTAAATAGCTGAGGAATCACATTTCTTCATCATATTGATGCAAAAATCCTTTACAAATCCAATATTACCATGTTGCAGTTCTGCTCATTGATTTGCAATGTTTCCCACAATGATAGCATTTGATAGCACTCCCAGGATTGTTAAATAAAAAGCTGATATTAATAAGAGTCCAAGCCTCTCCCCAAAGTGAAACATGGCAAAGGATTGTTTTAACTTTTTAATAGTTTTAATCTGTTGTCATCCTGCCTCTCCCAGTGCACAGTAAATTAAAGACATTTATGAAATGGTTGCCTTAGGTAATGTTTTCATTTGTGTTAAAACTCTGCTATAATTCAGTCCTTTTTTAATTACAAAGTCATTAATTAATTTATTCCTTTTGGGTGTGTTTAGGGGGTAGGTTCACATGGGTTTGGGTGTGAGAGTGATTGTTTAAAGCACTTTTATAGAGTGCATCAAAGCTAGAGTCTTATTGACTGAGTTATTTTTTACTCATTTCCTTATTCTGTTTTACAATTATTGCAAATCCAGGCACGGACCAAGTCTGGTAGTTGGGGAGGTGACAGCTCACTTCCTGAGCATTGCTGAGGTACCCTTGAGCAATGGTGAGCAGAGTTAATGGTGCCCATGGAAAGTCACACTAAATCTAAAAAAATATGCGTAAACTCTCCAATAACGACTTCTGAGATTACTGACAGAAATTGAAGTAGTAGGCTGCTAAGATTTGTTTGAGTACAAGCTTATCCTGTGTTCCAAGGGTCCTCTGTTCATTAACATTTTAAGCCGTTTACGAGGGCTATCTTTGCTGGTCCAATCCAAAATAACTATAGTCGATAGAAGTGTCAAAATCAGTTTATAGAGTTTAAATTGTATTCTCTTGACAAAATAATCAATGGAAGTTTTTTTTATCGTGGCCATAAGAGCTGATATTGTTGTGTGTTCCTGTGATTTTGTCTACCACAGTTTGTGTATCAGAAACCAGAGCAGATTGCTGGTTGTGGCCCTGTGGATGAAATAAATCCATGACCTTGGTTAGGGGGGTTTCATGTGTTGTGTGGCAGGATAAAGCAGACCCCTGGGTGCCTTGTTAGGGGGGTGTGACTCACCTGCTTGTGGTGGTGGTCGTAGGAGTTGATGTGGTTGTCGTACTGTTGGTGTCTCAAGTACTGCTTATTGCACAGTTCGCAGTAAAGGCTGGAGTCTCCCTCCTCCTGTAGATGGATGGATGGGTAGAAAAAAAAGGACAAAAGAAAGAGAAATGTGTTAGGGTCTGAATAGAAGATCTCACTTTTTGTGTTGAGCGTCTTTGTGGTGATCTTGAGAATGATTGTATCATTAACAAGATAAATGACCCTTCATTTTCACCCAGAATTTATTTAACAAGAAGATCAGTTTTCACTAATTTCTTATGTCCTCAAGCCCTTTGTAGGTTTTATTTTTGAGCTGGAAAAGGGTTCTGTAGAAAAACTGCAAGCTGAAATGAAATGAGGAGAAAGTCTCTGATGAAGTTTTCATATACATTATTATCAAATTGAAAACCTGTAGCTCTAAGAATCTGCCCAATCTGTATTTTCTAGACCAGGGGTTCCCAAACTTATCATCCCGCGACCCCCAAAATAACGATGCGAGAGACCGGGGACCCCCTCTGTCCCTGGAAGTGGTTAAAGCTTAACGCTGCACACAGCAGCACGCACAACTAGGCTATCCAAACACTGACATTATTAAAAAAACGCAGCAGCCTTAAACTCATTGAACAACATTTTTTGTATGTCATTTCACAATAATGGGTAAAATATGTAATTTCAAGTCATTTCCCGTTCGTATTTGTTTTTGGAAGGCATCTCGCGACCCCCCTCCCAGTGTCTCACGACCCCCCCAGGGGGTCCCGACCCACACTTTGGGAACCACTGTTCTAGACCATAATAGTAGAGTGAACAAATGTCTCTGTCGAAACTAAAATGTTCGTGTAAAAGTCACCAGTCTCATTCAGCCGTAAACACACACTTGAATTTCATTGCTATCATCAGACTAGATCATGCTTGTTTTATGACGTTCTCTGATGTGACACAACAATAATATTTTAATCATGATTTATGTATTTTCTGACACAGAAAATTAGGAAAATACTGTTCATGTCCCTGTACTTTTTTTCTATACTGAGAAAACAAAAAAAGACACAATGCAATTGTGTTATTTACACCCTATGAAGACATCTAGTCTTATAAACAGTACGGTACAGAGCTGCGGTTGTTGATGATGACGGTTGCAGATGTATTTATTAAATGTTGGTGGTTACCATGTCGGCTGGTCTTAACTGTAAACACGGAAAAGTGTGTGTCTTCAAGTTCCTAGTGTGTAAGTAGGAGTGGGTGATAGAGTGGGTGAGGGAGTGGTACAGTCAGAGTCAGTATGGGTCATAAAATGCACTAAAGGGAATTATGTATTTATCATAATCAAGCTCTTAATTTGTTACCTGCCATATTGTGTGTGTGTGTGTGTGTGTGTGTGTGTGTGTGTGTGTGTGTGTGTGTGTGTGTGTGTGTGTGTGTGTGTGTGTGTGTGTGTGTGTGTGTGTGTGCGTGTGTGTGTGTGTGTGCGCTCTTATAGTGGTTGTCATGTGGAGTGATGCTGTCTCTACAGCTTCCAATGGCTAATGGGCCTTTCAATCACAACTATTGATCAGGAATCTGAGTGTCTGAGCCACCGCACACACACACACTGATGCACGCACAAACATGTACACAAATCTTACTGAGCCCATGGCTTTTAATAGAGCAGTGTGACGGACATTCACAGACGTAAAAATGCAGGATTTTACTCTTGGGCTTCTGCAGACACGCACGCACGCACACACACACATGCACAGACGATCACACACACACACACACACAAACACACACTCTCCATTAATGGAAGATTGATTTATCTTTAAAAGTAGGGAACATTCAATCTCTGACATGACCTTCAGTGGAGGTCTGTGCGCTGTGTGTGTGTGTGTGTGTGTGTGTGTGTGTGTCAATGTGTGTGTGTGTGTGTGTGTGTGTTACAGTTTACATAAGTTGTACGTTTTAAACTTTTTGTGTTTTCAAAATTGGGAGTGTTGAAGGTTTCCTGAGCTCTGCGGCTGTAAGGAGACAGTCTGAATGAAGGGAGAGAGACAGAGAGAAAGCAGTGAGCAAGTCAGGCGTACAATGTGACAGAGAACAGATGGAGACAAACAGACTGACAGTGACATAAGCGGAGGGGAAATGCACACAACCTTGTTTAATCCCTCACAGTCCCAGAACAGCCGCCATCCTCGACCATTACCGCCAGGATCTCCTGCTTCAGTCAGCATTAGCTCAGCACACAAGTGATTACTGCAGCTACCGTAATCCCATTAAGTAACAAATCTATGTTGCATTATTCTATTACAGAACAAAACATCACATTTGCATTATTTAATCAAAGACGGCATTGGTTTGCATTATGTCATTAAAGACATCGTTGGGCTGCATTAGCTCGCTGAAGATGGGTTTTGGTGTCCATTAAACATGGGGCCTGGATGGCTTGGAAATTGCTGCTCAGTAAACTCAAAAATTAAAACACATTGCTCTTCAGGAGCTTTTGGTACACTGCATCACAACAATAAAAAAAGAGGATCTCTTGTTGCCATGGGGAAAGAAATCATTCATGTTATTTTTGTTTTTAAACTGAGGGAGAATGTTCCTGGAAGAGAAGACATTTTCTGACCCACAGTGAGAATTAATTTTTTTAAACCCACAGGACAAACTCTTAGATACCTCCCAAAGCTGATCCAGATGTGTGTTGCATAAACTTCACAAACTATTTTTTAGATTTAAGTTTATAACACGTCACATTTTTTGATGATTTGGTTCTATATCAATGTTGCAGGATTCTACAACTGCATTCTTCAGAGTTCATTTTAGGGCTTTCAATTGATCTTTTACTTTGACAATTCAATTGTCATCATTCGTCATTTACTAGTTACAGAAGTGAAGATCTTTGTTTCTAAAATTTGGTATTACTATAAAGAGGAACAAGAAACAATCAAATGAAAATGGAACTAGGAACTTGTGAATTGTTTTGCAATTGTAGACTAGATCATTGGTTTACATTGGTGGAGGGTGCCTGAGTTCTCAGGGGTGGCGGGAGGCTCTTTCCCTTTCATGTGGGCCCTGGGGGGGCTCAGCTTTTCTTACATGTATCAAGCAAGGGGGCTCCCAGGAAAAAAAGGCTGGGAATCACTGAACTAGACCATAAATGAAAAAGAAAACATTAAACAGGTGGATGTATTATGTATAAAATCCTTAGTTTCATCCTTAATAAATCATAACTATTTTGAAATAGTCTATCAAAACCCAGACTCACTATGAACAGGTTCTGGACTGTCTTTAACATTAGGAAACTGAAAAGGAGAATAAAGAAGATGAAACTAGATGATTCACAACAGTGTATTTGTGTTAGCTGTTGCTGTTGGTTCACAAGAGTCTCCCTGATTGCTCTAAACAAAGAAAACAGATGAGCTGCTGGAGAACAATGCATTTTTTATGCTGTTGCAACATGATTTAGAAATATCTTGGGAAACATAAAAAGGTCGATTTAAGAAACATAGTTTACTTTTTTTTTTATTTTTTTTTTTAAATGTGACATATTTTGTGTGATGCCAAAGCCTGCGAAATCTGAAGACTTAAATGTTTAATTAGTTGGCTCTCAGGCTGTAGGTTAGACAGTGTTTTCCTGTGTAAGAGTTGTGTTGCCTAACCTTAACCAAACTGACTCTTTCATTACTATTACTGCAGGTTTCATTTGTTATGTTTTTTGTTGAGCACGTTACCTGTTCTTTTCTGTGTACTGTAGCTTTAAGGATGACGTTTTGTCTTACACATGATTGGCATTAGAAACTGTTGACTATTGGGCACCTGAAAACTGTTGCCTTTATACAAATCTATTGGACACAGAGCAACAGCAGCAAGGGAGTTGTTTTCATGACCGACCAAATCAAAGGTCAACAATCACGTCTCTTAACTCTGTCTTCACCAACTACTGAGAAAATACCCGTCTCTGCAGCCTTGTGAAGCTTTTTGCACCACTTTTCCACTTGTTTACTTCACATCTCTGTCGTTTGATGGAGGCAGTTTTGTCTGATTTGTTGGTGGAAACTACAGCTCTTGTTCGGTTTGAAAAACAAGACAGTGATCTGTAAGAGGCTAAAATGTGCTTAGAGCTGCAGAGCTGGTTGTTAACATCCAATTAGCAGAAGTTGGTGCCTCATTTTGACTTTGTGTTTTATTTTCTACTGGAGACAGAGGGAGAAAAACATGATAAAAGCTGAGGGGGGGGGAAACATCAAATAATCAAATTTTTTTAATATGTCTGGCTCAACTCAATAGCTTGAAATGTATTACTTTAGCTGAAACAAAGCTGTCGGCTGTAACTAATTTGATTTTGGAAGTCGTGTAAATGGCTTGATAAGTCTGAAGTGTGAAGACTTGAGAAGTGAAGCTCCTCCACGGCTTTTTTTCCCAGCCTTGCACGCTTGCCGAGCAGCTCCTGTAAATGACTTCTCTTACTGACAGATCTCCTTTCCTCCATCTCCCTCAGGGTTATGTTCTTTCTCCGAGCTTGTACTTTCTTAACACTAATGACTAACTGCATCCAGTGTGTAGAAAGATGTTTTTTTTAATCATTTGCAGAGGTTATGTTGGGCCATTTTTAATCTTTCGACAAAAACTGTTGGTCATTTTCTGAAGCTGTAGTGTGGCAGAATGATCACAGGGTTGCTTCAAAAACTAAGGACAATGTCACAACCATTTCTGAAGCGTACTGTGATAGAAAATAGCAAAATTAGTAGACATCTGCAAATATCTGTCGTTGACTGCAAAATGTGTGTTAAGAAAAACACAGTTAGAGATTAAATCTGTAGGAAGGCACTGCAGCATTTGTCCCTCCTACGATGCGGGATAAACTCTAAAAATGTTGTTTAATCTAGAATTCCTTGCATGTTTTTGAGCAAATTTGTATTGCAGCTTGTGCTCAGCAGCTTTCAGCAATAAAATCAGATTAGTGAGGATGGTGAGAAAGTAGCCGGAACGATCATTGGGAGAAACTGACTCAACCTTTGGGAAGCATATGGCCAGTAAAGCTGAGTGAACAGGTTAGCCCCTTGGAGGATGCTGCGAGGCCTCTGGGTGACATTTTAGAGTGCCAATACCTAAGATTAAAATAATATGGGACTGCTTTATCCCTGCTGCATTGTAACTGCTTCATTTGCAGACAAAACGATGGAGCTTTGTATCTACCTGAGAGCGTCATATTTTCCACTGACAATCAACTTTTATAGGACTATATGGAGCTATTGCTTCTCTAGCTATTACTTGTGTTTTTATCTTTTTATTCCATGCTGTTTAATTTTCTGTGTGTTTTATTGTTTTATTTAATTGTTTTTTATTATAGTTTTTTTTTTTTTTTGCATTGTAAATCCTGCCCGGAAACAAACAACAAACATCCTTCTGGGACAATAAGGATTTAAATTAAAAGGGGAATGAAGTGTGTGTGTGTGTGTGTGTGTGTGTGTGTGTGTGTGTGTGTGTGTGTGTGTGTGTGTGTGTGTGTGTGTGTGTGTGTGTGTGTGTGTGTGTGTGTGTGTGTGTGTGTGCGCGTGTGTGTCTGCACACATACAGAAATATGTTGTGTGCACGTTTGTGTGTTTCATGCCAGCATCCACAAAACAATCAGAATAAGTGCATTTCTCTAATTGAAAGGAAGGAAAACAAATAGTTGACCTTCCTGCCACTGGCTAGAGTCTATTATATTATATTACAATACATAGAGGGGAATAGGGTTGAGTTATTCGCTCCACAGATATCTAGATTTACAAATTTCAAAGATCAACAAACCATCAATATCATCTATTGGTAGGGAACTGACTTAAGACCATATGTAAGAGGTGAACGTTTTCTCCTGGTTAAAATATTCTGTTCAAAGTCACTTTTTTATACAAGTAAGCATGGGGCTGCTTTACAGTAATGAATGGAAAGATATGTCAATTTATTATCTTCATAAATATTTCCCTGATGCCTAAATTACAACTGCTACATTACAACATGATGTTTATTTTCTGAATTATGTTATGTTCAAGTAAAAAAACTAAAAAAAAAAAAAAAAAAAAGCCTTTAAGCTCGGTATGCAGTAGGGCGTGGTGGAAATGTGTTGTCATGGCAACCTGTCAACCAGGTCAGAGACTTAAAAAGGCATGCTCTATCCTCTTGAAGTCACTTGAAATGGCAAATTAAGTCAGTTCTGGCTCCGAGTGCTAAATTTGTATTGGCCAGAATGCAATATTTGAGGCTTTAAATGGGCTTTTACCAATGCTGATGTGAAAAAGAAAACCATTTGAAAGGAAATGAGCAAGTGTTATTCATTGATTTTCTCTCTGTGGGTGACGGTTATTGTTCTGCAGGGTCTGTTAATCAGGCAAATGTTGGTTTAAAGGTTGTGAACAGTGAGACAGTTTGTCCACTTGGATCCACCTGGAAACTTAAGCATGTTGTGATGGAGAATATCTGGTAGCTTGTTCACAATCTATCTTAAATTATAGAAAATTGGATGAGCTTTAGAGAAATACAAGAGTAAATACTGACTCAGCAGCAGTCAAAACATGTTCGGTTGATTGCTTCAGAAGGATGCACATCCCATTTGTAACGTGAATGACGTCTGCATCTTGTTCTTCTGCAGTTTAAAGGCACTTATTGACGTTTCTTTGAGAATAACCTGACTTATTTATGAAATGTAACGTCACAACGAGAAAAACAGAGCGATCATACAGTACAAAATATAAGTCTATAAAATGGCAGCTACACATAATGTATTGGCGCACAGTTTCTTGTTCCCTTGTCAAGAAGGAAATACATTTCTACTAAATTTATTAATTATAGACACGATTTTCTATTTTTAAAGATTTTAATGATAAAATTGAAATGTAACTACTCTTCGATGATGAAGTAAGAATATGGCATTGGGTAGCAGGAAGACTGAAAACAAAGAAAAAACATCATATTAAAGGCCCAGATAAACAATTGAAAACTACTGTGGGGAACTTTCATTTTGTGCTGACTTTGGGAACCCCTGTGGTTAAAGCGGTTAGTTTGATGCGTTTGCTGATCTTGTCCTTTATGTGTAAACCTTGTTTTCTTCTTCTGCCGCTTTAAGACATTTCAATCACTGTGAATCTTTTCTGTGGAAACTCAAAACAAAGGCACTTCTGGTTTGCATAATGCTAATCACTTTATTTGACAGCAACCTGAAGCAGGGGGAACAGGCATTCACAGTACTAAATAGACATTGTCAATCTTGTCACTGATGGTATTGTTTGCTTTAAGGTCATACAAAGGCATCACATTTCATTTCAGTCTGTTTCATAACCTGCTGAAAAACTCCTGACAGTATTTGAATTACAAGCTTTGTTATTATAGAACATATAATTAAGGGCAACAGTAGAAGATTTAAACGTATAATATGTAGAATTTTATGTCAGTGTTTTACATTAAAATATCTAAATTAATAAAAAGTTGACTAAGCCTATGTTATATTTGTTTTTGTTGGGTACTTACATGACCTCAAATATTTCCAACAGTTATCAAAGCTAGAGTAATCCCTTAGTTTATAGTTGTAACGGGACGTGTCTTGTCGAGGCGGCCGCCATGATGAGCTGCCATGACAGACAGAATGTTTATCGTTGCCGTGGAAACACCGGCTGTTACGTCAAAGAGCGCTACACAAGGAAGTGGGAGTTGCTACTGGAAGCTGCCGTTTGTTCCTGTATGTGGTGCTGTGATAAAAACGTCAGGTAAATTATACTCGGATACATCGTCAGTAAACATATTTCTCTTTCTAAGGTCTGTTTCGCCCGTTTCTCTTTACTACGTCAACGTGGAGTAGAGTAGCAGAGAGAACTCCCATGACTCCCCGTCAGCCTCGACCTCATCTTTTGTTGCTGAAGTATTGATTGAGAGCCCTCTGGCGACGGAATCTAAATATTGTATCTTTAACAGATAAGTCATCTGTTTATTATGAAATGATTATCTGTTTGTAGCTATGATACCAGAAAGACAGTTTACTTCACATGCTAACTGTCTATCGATATATTCTCACACTAACTTATATTAACAGAAAATCTTCACAGGAAACTGTGGCGGCTTTTCAACTCTTTTCCTGCTCTCTCAGCCGTTGGAGTTGCATCATTTCAGCTCGCCAAAACAGCTTTCCAGTGTGTACGCACAGGGGACCTCCTGCATCACTTCACATTTAATAAAATGTTGTCAGAGCGTGCTGGTAGAGGCAGATCTGTGCGCTGAGGGACTGACACAAAGCAAGGCCGAGGCTCAGGCTGCAGCACCTCGAGCCGGGACAATAAAGGCTGAGGAGGCTGGACGTGTCTGAGCTCCAGCTGCCCAATGTGCTGCAGTGAGGCTTACTCTGGACTGCTACTTTTTTTTTTTTTTGCCCTTTTCCTTTTTTTTTTTTTGAAGGATTTTGTTGCTTACACAAGCACTAGAGGAGTGTGTGGGGCAGCTGGTAGCAGAGGTTTTCTCAAACGCAACTTAAGCAGATAGAAGCAAGATATGTTTTTATCATCAAATGACTGGCTTGTACCAGTTTCTGTAAGATGACACCACCCAGTCAGTTTACACAATGTCATTTTCAGGACATGGGAAGCATCATGGTGGAAACTGGATCAAATTAGGCAGAGTAAGCTTTTTGTCAACATCGTTGCATTCATTATTTAGTTACTCTCTTTGTGCCCAGCTGCTTTTATAAATGACGATTCTTCCTCTGGTTATTTTTCCCAGAATTTAGAGTATACGAAGTTAAATCTTTGAGGGAAACCAGGGCACAGCAATAAAGCAAGAATACATGACTTCATGGCAGGACAGTGAATCCACATCTCAATAACTTCATGATGAACATGATGTAGCTTCTAACTAAACATTAAAAGTTAGTACGTTAACTAATGTGGGCATAATGATATTTAAAATTGACCATTTTTAACATGAAAACATTTTTAGTACAGCTTTAATTGTGACGCTCAAATGTCTTTTGACCGTAACAAAAGCCATGCTAATGGGTGAAGTATATTTGAGATGTTAGGCTATATTCTCTATTCTAAAATGGATCTTTCAATGGTGAATGCTTTTAATTCATAACTGGGTTGTGATTTCATCTATCTCATGTCTTCACTTCAGGGCAGGATGTATAAGAAGCAGCTCTACAGTCTGTGAAGGAAATGGACAAGTATAATGATCACTTAGAACATTTCTACAGTCTTACAAATTGCAAAGGGAAAGATGTTTTGATGTAGCAACATTTGTCATACAGTCTAGCATCAAATAGAGAACACGGCGTACATGAAAAAAGTGTGTTACGGGTCAAGAATGGATGTGTGTATCTCCGTCTGTCATAAGAGGGGGTCTGCTCTTGACTTTCCAGCTCACTTAAAAGGAGGACAACTTCTTCAGAGCCACTCTGGTTGCAGAGTCTCAAACACAAGGGAAGAAGTCGCGTGTGCATGTTGGCTGGAGCCAAAAGACGTGAGAGATGAAACATGTGGCAGAGCCTCTGGCTTCATATCAGCAATGCAGGATTCGATGCATATTTTACAAAGTTGTGTGTTGTGTAAAGAGCGCAATGATGAGCAACGTTTGGAACGTGGCTGCTGTGTGCGAACACATTTAAACTGAGATGAACATCTTATATAATGCAGATGTTGGATTTTGACTTTAGATGTAAAGTTTTTGTATTGACATCTAAACCTGCCGTAAAGAGTGCTTGCTTTTGAAAATCATCTTTTATCTCCATTCATGGCTCAAACTTTTCAGACTGGCTTCTGTCAGCTATGTGGCTGCTTTCCTGTTTCCGTCCAGTTCTTTGTCCTTTCAGGGCCTGGCTGATTACTATCAGCTAACTGAATTATCCTGATGGGACTTGACTTCATTTAGAGTCTTGATTGAGCTCTAACAGGAACCAGATAACTGCCACAACAGTTCTGTGGCACAACCTTTAACCGTATGAATAGAAAGCAATATCCAAATAAAAATCTATGATTAACAATTGGTTGCAAGTCTAAATACGGACTGAAATATGATAGCTATAACTTTAATAGAATCATTATGCTTACATACTAGTGTAGGACATTATTCTTTAAACGATTTGGTGAGAAAAAGGTGGAAAAAGAAAAGAAAATAAGGTTTATGCAAAATGCAAGCCTTGGCATCTGTTAAAATAACTGGTGAATAGTCCAGCAGCTTTGTCAAAAATTCTACTTATTACATATTTATAATCAAATTATAAAAATCAGTAGCGTTTTGATGGTGTTGTGCATTCATTTTCAAGATTCAGTGAGATTTTTGGCTCATGAAACATCCTTTCTCCTTGCCTGGTCAACTGTGCAGCAGCCAATAAATTCACAACTTCTTGCAGCCAATTTAATATTTTTAGTGCCAAATAATATTTTGGATCACAACCGTTGTATCAAACTAAGGTGGGCTACCTCCTAGAGCGCCAGTAGACCCGGCAGACTTCAAAGTCAGAATTAGCACACACGCTAACATGCATGTATGCATGTGCACAGCCTGCCGCCCACCCTCACACATACACACTCTCACTGAAACTCTCCCTGAGTCTTGATGGCGAATATTTCATGCCTCATTTGTCTGAGTGTCTGAACAACAGAAAGCGAGAGAGACAGAGTGATAAAAACTAATGACAGAGACAGGACGAGAGGATGAATAATAGAAAGAAAAGATGAGAGGGAGCCGAATAATAAAAAAGAGAAGATGAGACTGTGGAGGGAGAATGGGTGTTGAAGTAATGATGCAGGGATAACATCCTCCTTATTGTCTCTGCAGCTCCCTCTGTGTCCCCTATCTATGTCTTCTTCTCCTTTTGTCTCTCCTCTAAGCCTCTCCATATCTCTGTCTTTCTTTGTCGGCCTCATCTTTCAAGTTGTTTCATCATCGTCACGGCCGAGTCAAAAATCTCTCCAAGTCTGTTTTTTCTGCTCTTGAACCGAGACCACTAAGGGTGTCGTGTGGCTAAAACCCGAGGATGGATTACTAAATTGTCCATACCTTACGTGTCAGTGAAAGAGACACAAAACAAACAAAGGGGAGACAAAGGAGCAACGGAGAGTCAAAGCAACAAAAAAAAGGGACAAAAAACTAAAGCAATACGTTTTCCACAGATACACAAAACGAGCTATGAGTGACACAAAGTCATTACAAGAGAGAGATGCTACAAAACTACAGTAGTGCAAAATTGATTCAATAAGATTCAAAATGACAACAAATGCACGCAATTCAACATCAAAGTGATCCAAAATGGCCACTAAGGCATATAGAATGACTAGACAAAGATGCGAAACAACTTCTTAGTCAGGAGAAGTAAAGCTCAAGTGATTTTTGAAGTCACTGAGAGGTGCAACTCAACAAAAAGAAAAAAACCGGAATGCAAAACAACCACATAGTAACAATAAAATAACAAAAAAATAAAAGCAAAGGATGCAAAATCCATATACAAAACAACAAAACAACCATACAGTGAGGCAAAGGGACCATGAAAAGACTCTAAGTCCTCGCAAAGACTTTCAATATAACAGAAAAGATTTCAAATGCAATGAAAGATGACGCAAACTGACGACAAAAGTACCTCAAAGTGAAACATGGTAACCTAAAAGATGCTCAGAATGTATACAAAAACACACAAAATAACGTTGTTGTGAAGCAAAGTGACTAAAAAGTGGTCGCAAATAGATACGTTAACGCTTAGGACACAACAGTAATGACAATGACACACTGAGATACACTAAACAAGCACACAAGCAAAGGGACCACAGAAAGATGGAAAAGTTCTTGGAAGAGAGCGAAAAACTAGAACACATGAAGCAACATGAACACAACTGCTTAATGACCACAGAGACAAAATGTGCACAGAAAGAGATGTAGAACAACAAACAAACATAAGACACAAAACAACTACGGCGTGGAAAAAAGTGAAAGATGCCAAATGTATGCAGGGGAGCGAAACAGAAAACACGGCAAAATAAAATGTTTAAGATTAACATCGACCACAAATAGATTCAAACCGGCTGAACAGTGAAGAAAGTGAGCCAAGAGACGAGGATTGACTAATTAATACAAAATGTATTTGAAGACACAACATGACCACAGTGAAACAAAATGACCTCAAAGAATCTCAAAGTGGCCCGAAAATCGTTTTAAAAAGTGATCCAAAATAGCCAAAAAGGTCATTTATTCTGACAAAAAGACACAACATACCCGGACTTTAAAGCAACATGAGCAGCGGGGGATGCCGAAAGATTACAAAGAGAAACAGAAGCTTAATGGCAACAGAAAGATGCTTAAGGACCCAATCCAACACAATCAGGTGCTTTTTTTGCATCTGGCTCATCTAGTGCGTCTGTCTTTTTTTTTTTTTTTTTTTTGCAGGAGGGGGTTGGGGGCTTTAAGTATGTGTGTGTCCAGGGGGCGTCTATGTTCACGTCTGATTTTCTCACCTGTCTACAGAACCAGAGTCGGACTCCCAGCAGCAGGAGGTCCTCTTGCATCGTCATTTAAAATTCAGATCGTGTCCTGGTAGATCCCAGACAGGAATCACCTTCACATATCGGTTACATCAACCATTTTATACTGAATCTCAAATATAACACAGCAAAAAAAAGAGTACATGGGTGTCCCCCCCCCCCCCCCCCCCCCCCCCCCCCCCCCCCCTGCCAGGCACCTTTTTCTCTCAGCTAATTTACAGCATGCTGAATCGTGTGTTTGAAACATCGACTCTCCCCATCTCAAGGGAGGTCCTTAGGCTTCATGTTACATTTCTTTAACTTTTGAAACTGGCCTTAATTAACACCCCGCAGGCATCATCAGCTGCTCCTCTTCATCAGGACTCTGCATTTTATGATTCTGTTAGTTTAAATAATTTAATCGCAAATAAGCTGAAGAATGAGGAAACACGTCAAAGGTTCAGCGGAGGAGGAAATGAGTTGCGTGTCTGAAGAACAAGTTCCTTTGATAGGAGCGTGACATCTCCGAATCCCGACTCCTTTCTTCTCTGACCCTCCCCTTTCCTCCTCCCCCATCCTCCTCCTCCTCTGCTCTCTCATTATGTGCTGCTTTAATTAGCCCGTCTGATTCGGCGACTGGACTTCAGAGAGACGGCGAGAGAGAGAGGAAGATAGAGAGATGGAGACAGGGAGGGAGGAGGGGGGAAAGGAGAGAGATAAAGGACGGAGTAAAGAGGGTTTTTGAAGTCGACAGTGTACTTTGTGGGTTAATTACGCAGGCTTTCCTCCCACTTCTCTTCCGCCTTCACTTTTTCCTTTTGTGAAAGATAAATATATGAGGATGGAGGGGTGCTGGACTGAAATATTCATGTTATGGATAAGATAAGAATGCATATCATATGATATGATGTCTCCTAAAATGACCAGAATTGATGTTGTCCCTTGTACTTATTTTGCTCTTTTTGTCTTCTTTCATCTCATTAATCACATTCTTCCTGCTGTTGAATTGACTGTGGAGCTGAATGAGCGATAGTTTAAAAAACATTTATCCAAAGAAGAAGTCTTTCCTCAGTTAAATTTATGAAAGTTTGGAACAACTCAAAAATGAAAACACTGTGAAATAAAAGTATGAATTACTTAACAAGTTTATTATCAGAGAAGTACACATTTATCAACTCAAGTAATTAAAAACTGTGCACATATACTCATACACAGTAGGTTGGCACTCCAAGTTGACAGTAGTCAAGAAAAAAGGGCGAAACTGACCTGAGGAAGAGAATATGTTTTTACGGTCGAGCTAATGTATCCAAGTATAATTAGCATTATGTTTTTATCACAGCAGCACATACAACATCAGTACGGCAGCTTTCAGTAGCAGTTCCCGCTTCCTTAAGTAGCAGCCTTTGAGTAAACATACGTTATTGCCATGGCAACAATAAACATGTCTGGTCTATTGGCCGGCGCGACAAGACACGTCCCATTACAACTTCAGAATGACAGAGTCCTCTGACTTTGATAACTGTTGGAAATATTTGATGTAATGTAAGTACTCAACAAAAATAAATCCTGTATACTTTTCTTTTTTTAAATTTGGGCGGCAGTAGCTCAGTCCGTAGGGACTTGGGTTGGGAACCGGTCACTGTGCGGACCATAATATGAAAGTTGGTCTGGTAGATGGAGAGGTGCCTGGACACACTTCCTGTTCATGCATGTGTGTGATTGGGACCTATGTGTGTGAGAAGCATGTGCCTAAAATAACAGTGTACTACCAGAATTTCCCCTCAGGGATTAATAATAGTAAGTATATCAAATAACATAGGTTTAATTTTTTTTTTTTTTCTCATTGTAAGTCATACATTTATTTAAGTCATACATTTATTTAAGTCATACATTTCACTATCACACCTTTTACCTTTCTTGCTATTCATATTACTGAAGCCAAAATGTGTGTGCACATCTGCAGGTCAATAGTGGATTTTGGGGTATCACCTTTGCCCAAATATGGAATTTGGCATTGGAAATGTTTACAGTTTAAAAGTGTTAACATATAATTTTTTTGTGTCGTATGTAAAGGGATGGTTGTATCGTGTATATTTTCAGGTATTTTTGTTGGACAAACAACGAAACTACGCTTTAGGAAATGTTGTTTTTGGCATTTTTCACTGTTTTGTTGACCATAAAAAGATTCCCTCAAATATCAAACAGTCAGCAGATAAATTACTAAAACAGTTTCAAAGTGTGTTTCCGTACCAGTGACTTAGGTCTGAAAACATTTGTATCAGCCTTCTGACACCATATGTGTTAGACTCCTTTGTGTACGTGTTGCTGTTGTGCCTCAGCTTGCTCCCACACGAGCCGGATACAGGCCAGATTTCAAAGTTGTGCTCAATGCCAACTTCTTTTAAGGGTGATTATACTACTCAGTGTGAGCTATTATTACAAGACAATATGGGCAGTCATATATCCAGCCACTTGAAGAAATGAAACCAAGATTTGTTCTTGTTGTTTTGACATTTAACCGTTTTTCTTAAAAATACTGATGACACTCTTCTGATGTTCTTTTTTTTGGTACACCTTAAAAAAAAAAAAGTACTGCCAAAACTTCACAATGAACTGAAAAGATAAGATAAAAAAGTACTGTCCTTTCTATTTTTCAGTTTAATTAGTCGTTTATATGATGACACACTGGTCGGTAGCCACAGCTTGTATAGTTTGCTGACTCAGATATTTTGACTTTAACAGCAGAGAACAATAGGTGTTACTGACATTATTAATTATGTCTGCATTAAGAAAAGCATCCTGGTAAGCCAGAATTGTGAGCCAGCATGCACCTCAGTCCTGCACTAAAACACCTTATAGAATGCATCCATCATTTCATGATTTATTCAAAATTGAAGGATAAGATATTTTAAGTCTGTTGAAATTAGCAAAATATGACTTTTTTCCATCGGCTAATCTGCTGTTATAATAATCTTTAAATGGGAATTAAGCAATGCACAATAAGTGAAACTCAGTGATCAGACACATCTGCAGGCTGAGGTTTTATGAGCTCTTGCAGGTACAACTTCTTAATCAGTTTTGACCTCTTTAAACATTTGCCTCTTTTAAATGACTCTAGAAGGAGGTGAGAACTTTATCGCCCCAACCCGTTTAGACATGTTTCCTTCTGTCCTCATTACCACTCACAACTGTTTAAGTGGAACGGGTACGGTGTAAAACAACAACATGGAGTTGTGCCATTAGAGTTGAGAAACTTTCATAAGCAAACTATATGGCTGCTAAGTGTGCTATTTCTTCCAAATCATAAGAACCAGACTAGTTATGATGCATAAATTGTACAGTGAGTGTTATCTATACATTAAATGTGTCATGCAAAATGTCTGGGTTTTGTGTTAAATTGAAGTCATATGAATTAGATGTTGGATTTCGTCACCAAGTCCAGAGCTCACGTTTTCTTCCTTTTATTGGTTGTAGTTATGTTCTATTCACACTGAGGCGATATGGTTTACTCCGGGTGATAACAGCCCTTGTAAAAGGCAACAGAACAGAGAGGTTCCAGACAACTTTGCTTTAGAGAAATGATCTTGGCTTGCTCCAGGAATGACATGAAACCAAGTTGCCTAAACGGATGAGCCATGTGGTTCTGTCTTCAGCTGGAAGAGATCCTGCACTGCAGAGAAGTCCAAGACCTCTTTTCTGCTGTTTCTGTGAGCATAAAAACAAAGGTTCCTCTTTGTTAGTTCTCTGTATATCAACATTAAGGAAGCCTTGTCACAATCACAACGACAAGCCTTCCATGGTTCCAGCTTCTGAGTCTGTGAATGTGTGAAAAGTCCTTTAGTCCGTACTCTGGGTCAAGCTGCCAGATGATCTGCTGAATTCAACATTTCTCATGATGCAACTTGATAGCATCTTTTGTAAGACCCTCCCTGCAGAGAACTGCCCACTTTCTGTCTTTCATTCTCCCGTCTCCGCTGTGTTAACAATGTTTTCTTTCCGAATCCACGCTGACATAATACTGATGACATTACCAGCGTTCCTTTTCTCGGACTACAGCCTCGACACATACACCGGTTTCCACTGGATGAGAATCGCTACCTCGGACACATTGCAATGCTCTTTACAGATTCAGTTTTGAGATTCATTTTGAGAGGCACTCTTGCATCTTAGTGCACCTCGAATGTGTGGTGATGTTTCCATGAATCTGGCACTTCAAGAAGTCGCACTAAGTCTACACCAACGTGATGAAAACGAGACAGGCATATTGACATTAATATTGCATCAATTTCAGGAGTGTTTGCCATGTTGTTTCGTGAAGACGACCAACATCCTGGCCAAACAGTCTGATCCTATGAATAAACATAGTTCTCACTGACACACACACACACACACCCATACACTTCACACACACACACACACACACACACACACACACACACACACACACACACTCTGTCTGTCTGCAGTGCAATCCTCATCACTAAGGCCTCAATGCAGGGCTCATCCTTCACTATTACAGCAGTTATTTCATGTTAGACTGAGAGTTTATTACTCCCGCTGGATGAAGATTTGGATGGATTCTAATGGAGAGAGAGGCCAAGCATCACCTTCACCAACACTTTTTTATCTAAATATATGAGAGGCAGGCTGCTCTGAAATCAGCCAGTGGGTCTGCAGTACGCCCCCCCCCCCCCCACCCACCTCTGCTTTACAGTCGATATTGTAAAGGCTTTTATCCTGCAGTCTACACCACCTGGAAATCATAGAGGACCACTCTGATTGAAGATGCAGATTAAAATGCATTTGAGCGGCGTCTTTGATTAAATGTTGTCAGTATTATTGACTTCAAAAATGTTTCAAGTTGTGGCGGGTGAGGACCTTGGCAAACCGCGGGAACACCGGTGCCGAGTGGATGCAGCATTGATGTGCATGCTGGTATATTGGAGAGTAAATTTGTGTGTGTGTGTGTGTGTGTGTGTGTGTGTGTGTGTGTGTGTGTGTGTGTGAGATGTAGCAGGGAAGTATCTGCAGCCAGAGGGCCAGATGGAGACAAATGGATGATCTTTCAAGACAACAGCCCTCCAATTAACACACAGACACTCTCACAAATCACCCTCACACACCCCACATCCACACACTCATGCAAAGCAAACACTCTCGCACAACTACATAAGCCATATACACACTCGCGCTGATTTTATGTAGGGACACACACTTTAAGTACCGTGCATATATGGAGATACATAAACACACACAGAGCTGAGTGTGGCAGCGACAGATCGTGTCTGAACACATTGGCCTCATTTCCTAAAAAATAAGTCACGGCAAATTGTGCAACAGTCATGTACATACTGGTTCTGAAATGACCAGTAAGTCATTAAAGCACATTTTGAGATATATTAAATGATCTTTTAATATTACATACATTCAGTTTAGATATGTAACATTTGAGTCAATTAAAGGTTGCCTCCTTCGTTTGACCTTGAGAATGGTCTAAAACATAACACAGTTCATCAGGTGCAAATATCACTGAAAAATGCGTCTGCATATTTTATGATACTTCTTTACCTCTTCATTCATAAAGCAACCCAACTAAATATGCAAACGATTTTCTGATTAATTGTTTCTTGACTAATGCAGTCATGGAATATGTATTTTGTACAGTTCAGATACCTCCCGCCTGAAAGGATTCATCTAATTACACTTTATTTCAGTAATGTATGGTGCTGCTCTGATGGCAGGTCGCTGCAAGGATTTCTACTTTACCTTTTTCATGTCATTTAATATGTCTAATGACTCTTTTGTACATGTGTTTGCAGAATTATGTGGCTATTAGTACAGAGTTTGTGGGACTGTAGGTCTATATGTGGGCTGCAGCAGGGCGTGATGTTTGTTATGGAAACAAAATAAAGATAGAAAAGTTAAATGCATAAGTCAAATTTGTAATTTCTGTGTCCACAGTCATCAAAATAACAATCATTTTGTTCAATATCAAAAAACAACTGGAAAAAACATTTTCTTATTTTCATTTAGCTTTCTCAAAAGCGCCCATGTTTCATCACATATGCCTCGTGTTAACTCAAACAAAAAACAAAAAAGTCTCCAAAAAGTTGTTTCCTGCCTCCCTTAAGCACCACATGTGTTTACATCTCAGTCTATATCATTGAATAATCACTACATGTTGGTATTGTGAAAATGACTACAGGGAAACTTGTTGGCAGGGAATATTTCTCAGATACAACAACATTATTTATACTCTCCCGTATGTCTGAGGGGAAACTTAATCCAATAAAAGTTTTCCATGATATGTCTGTCTGAAAACGTAATTGTACCATCTTATATCTCTTTAGCGTGAGGAGGAAGCGTCTGATTAAGTGTCGGATACGTCAGTATTCGGCCCGAGGTTTTATGGATTTCTTTGGACCCTGCAGCGTGACCAGGAATAACGATTTTGGATCGCAGCTTCAAGCGCCGGATCTGGACGGGTTAGCGCTGCTTGTAGCTACACGGCCCTGTCTTTAACCTCCAGCTCCTTCCTCCCTCTCCTCCTCTTCCCCACGCTTTCCTCCTCCCTCAAGCAGAGAGAGCCGGCATCCGCCTGGACCGCGCCGAGCGAAGATAGTGTGACCAGGAAGAGGCTTAGTTTCACTTACTACCCCCAACCTTTCCTGCACATTTAATAAAGTGACTTTTTGTTGAACCTGAACTCTTCCTCATTGCATTCAGGGGGCTGAGGTTACCTCCACAAATACACACTTTTATAGACGAGTGCCCTATCAGAATACACACACGAACACACTCATTCTCCAGGCAGATACACCAATCAGCCCATGACAGTGTATCAGCGTCAGACATACATCTACAGGCTTAGTTAGGATTAGACCACACACACACACACACACACACACACACACACACACACACACACACACACACACACACACAAACACACACTCTGCAGATATCCACTCGCATCCAAACAAACACACATAGATGCTGGTATTATACACACATCCTCTGTCCAACGGCCTCACACACACACACACACACACACACACACACACACAAACACACACAAACACTCACACATACAGGCACTGTGTTTCTCATTATCATGCATAGTGGTAGTGGTTGCATTGATTTTCACTCTGTCTTAAACTTAGCCCACACAACGTGCATTTCAGTGTGTGTGTGTGTGTGTGTGTGTGTGTGTGTGTGTGTGTGTGTGTGAGTGAGAGTGTGTGTGCTTGTGTGACTGTGTGTGTGTGTGTGTGTGTGTGTGTGTGTGTGTGGTCAGCTTGGCAGAGCTTCTCCAGGCTGAGTGAAGATTATGGCTCAGAGATTTTTCACTTCTCCTCCCTTTTCTCCTCCTTGCTCTTTCACTCCCCCCCCCCCCCCCCCACACACACACACACATACATTCACACACAAACACACACACTCGAACTCCCTCTTCTACTGTCTCTTTATTGCTGTTCACTCCATCAATCTCTGCCTTTCCTTCCGAAAAAAAAAGGAAAAGTGCCGTTAAGGAATTTCTAAGAGGTTACTAAAGGGAGCGGGAGGAGGAGAAAGACATAAAGAGACAGAAGGAGATCAAGATGAATAGATTTAGAGTCCGTGGAGGAGAAGAGAGGAGAAACAGATAGGAGGAGGTATGTAGGAAGACAAGGGGATGAAAGAGAGAAAGCGCAGGTGGGTAAATAATGAACAGACTGAGGGAAGGAGGGATAGAATGAGGGGGTTTCAGCTAAGATGGGATATTATTTTGAAAAATAGGGAAGCAGTGACAGAAATCCACTGGAAAGGATTGATGAAGGAAGCTGTGAAAAGCGCATCGTTGCTCTCGCCTCACTACGGTGCTTTCAATATCTAACGCCCAGCTTCTCGGACGTATGAAAATACTGCCAAAAGACTGAGCTGCTCTCCTCCAGTCAGAGGGGATCACTCAGCCGAGATCTCTCAGGCATTATAGCTATATTATAAGATGTCTTAACCGCTGGCATTGCTCCATTCTAATTAACTACCTCACAGCGTATAGCTGGCTCCTCAGACATTTAGTTAATGGTTTGCAGTAAGGTATGAGCAATCCAATACTGCAATTAGAAAGGTTTACTAACTTGCAGCAGGAGGTACCGGCAACATAATCAGTTATATCTTAGACCCATTTTTAGCACATATTTGAGGAATGAATTTCAGAGTAGATTAAATGCAGTTAAACCAATACATCATGTGTGAGCTGAGGCAGTGCGTGTTGTGAAAAGGAGGCGATATATTCAAGCATCTGCATTATGAATTATTAATGAAACACAGAGAAAAGTGTACAGTCTTCTTAATCAAGGAGAAACTGAAACTAATTACAACTTTTTGATAATGCAATTGAATCAGTTGGCCTTACATATTGAAAATGTGAAAACGTGAATCAGAAAGATGTGATCTCAGCGTGATAGCTTTACCAAGCATCCAGACGTCTTTAGCTTTTAGTTTAAATTCTGTTTCAATGCACATGGTTCACTCCCATTGCTCCTTTCAACCCAGTTTGCAGCAGCAGGAAGCTTAGCGAACCTCCTCTGATAAATCTACTGTACATGACCTGCCCAACAAACTCAAGAAAGAAAAAAAGAAGCAATACTTAAAGGCTGGGTTGGTCATTTTTCGAAAAAAAAACTAGCATGATTTTGAAAGTAGCATTCCCTCAGTGCCTCGTCTGCACCCACCCCCTCCCCTCTGTGCTCCCTCAAAAGCCACGCCCCTAACTTACATGCACAAGCGCCATTGGTCCAGAAGCGGACCTCAGCTCATGCTTCGAGTGTGGGGTAGTGCATGACTGGGGTAGAGAACGAGCAGGGAGACATGATTGGTTCATCAGATTGGTACCTCGTGGCAGACGTTGGTCAGTTTTTACAGGCTTACAACTGCTACAGACGACAGATTTTCTAAGTTCCTTTTTCAGATCACATGAATTATTAATATCTGTCAGGAGCTAGAGACAATTTCAACCAAAATCTTTAAAAGTGTATCGGAGAAAATAACCAACCCTGCCTTTAAGAGTTAAGTTACATGTAAAGTTAAATACTTATTATCTAAAGATATCTTTATCCATTATCTCCTCGGGAGCTGCGTCGAGGAGAACAAAAGAGTGATCACTGGATGTAAATTAATCACATGGACAAATGAGTAACTCCAAATAATAAATGCATGTACCAAGGCTCCTCTGAAACATTTTTTTTTTTTTTGCTGAGTAGACAATATTTCACGTGTATGAATAATGTATTTCTTTTCATCCTGATTTTCGGTGTGCTTTGTGTTTATTGCTTGTGTTCATATCACAGTGCCAAGGAAAAATGTGATTTATTGGGCAGTCAAACTACATGGGCAAATTCCAAATGCAGTTGTAGCCTTAATGAAGCTGGTAAGTAAAAAAGGCCCTTTAGTATCATCGCATGAAAGTGAACTCTGCTCCAGAGAGAGACGAGAGAAGACTTCAGACAAAAACTTTTTTTTTTGTTATTTGAGTTGTTAATTAAATAAAACACTATGTTAAGTTCAATCAAGCTTTTTTTTTTTTTTGATTCAAATTAAATCAAAGTTTGTAACCTTGAGCTTAAAGCACTTGATTTTTTTTCAAAACTTTCAAGACTGTGAAATTTAAAACTTGGTGGAACATGATTGGCTTCCAAACTTGTACGCTATTGCATGTCTCAAATTGAGATTTAACACCCTTCAGCCTTCCTTTATCTGCACATACATCATCCTGCACAGTGAAGGTCAAAAAACCAAGAGAGGTTACAATTAGCAAACCACATTTTTTGAAGAAGAAGGAGAATTATAAGGGTTGAAATCCTCAGCCAATGGACATGGAATAAAGTTGGAAAGTGTTGATAAACAGTCTAGCACAGTGTTCGTGTTGGTCTTTCATGGGATTTAACAGAGTGATGGTTAGGGGGCTCCTTGAGTGGTAGCTCACTGCCTGTTGTGTGAATGGGGGAATGATGGGGGGGAAATATAAAGTGCTTCGGTTAAAAGTGTTATTTAAATGCATCCCATTTACCAAGTCTTGCTTGAACTGCTTTGTGCTGCAGGTTTCAGAGCTGTTTTTCACCCTGTCTATTGCTTTTACATCAAACCTTTCCCCTGACGGCTGTCTTGTCCTCGAGTAGATTGTACTCTGCATGTACAGTAATAGTCCCCTTCATGTGAAAGTTATACATTACACACTCTAACAGTTGAACTGACAAATGCAAAGTACAACCTTGCTGCGCCCTACCTCGATCCCTCCCGTCTGCACCGGCCATAACTAATTTTTCCCCTCTCACCTAATCTCTATACATCTCTTTTTATTCTCTGGCCTGCGATCACTCACTCTCCCCCGCTACATCTTCCTCCATCACCTTGCCTCCCCCCCCATTCCCCCCCCCTTTCCTTTTTCACTCCCCCTTCTTCTCATCTGTCTCCCGTCTCTCCCTCTCGCTCTCTACCCCCATTTCTCTGCCATCTTCAGATCTATCTCTTTCTCTGTCAGGGGTAAGAGGAGGCAGAGTATCATTTAGAGAAGATAGCTTTCGCAGAAATGCCGATGCACTCACAAACACACACACACACACACACACACACACACACACACACACACACACACGGGTAAGCCCGGCTACCCTATGTCTCCCAGTGTTTCTCTGTTTTGTGGCAGGCAGCTGCTAAACTAGATGTTATTAAGTGCAACTGGTGCCCAGTTTTTGGGGGTGAGCTTGTGAAAAGAGAGAGTAATAGAAAGAGAGGAGTGGGAGTGAAAGAAATGGGAGGGGGAGGAAAGAAGGAAAACAGTGAATAGAGAGAGAGACGAGGCGGGGGAGATGGAAACAGGAATGAAACACAGGAAAAAGCGAGGCGGGGGGAAAAGCAATCCTGTTGGCGCTGATAGATTTCTAGAGGAACAATGTTATCTCTGTCTCTCTTGCTCCACACACACACACACACACACACACACACACACAAACATGCAGACACACACCTTGTAATAGAGAGAGTGAACAAATCTTTGTGGAGAAGTACATGTAACCGCATTCTTTATTTTACAACCAAGATTCAGTCAAAAGGCAGCACGGCAGACTTACAAAGAAGTCAAACCGGCCAGAAATAGAAACACATTCACACTCATAGCCGCATACAAATTTGTGTTTGTGTGTGCAAGTTTGAGTGTGTGTGTACTGGCTGTGGCATCTCAGTTGTTGGTTTATTTACATTCCACGCTGCATGGAGGCGTGTAGTGAGGAATAAGGTAAACCCTGGAAAGCCGGAAATAGCAGTGACCGAAAATCTGAGACGTGATATTGGAGCTGCTGCGGTGAGCGGGGGACAAAGACAGCTCAATATAAAATACTCTAAATGCTTCTGATTGGTTAAGTTGACCACACGATGTGAAAGAAAAGACAATATAGCAGCTCCAGAGTGACACTCCTGAGTATCAAATCTTGTTTGAGTGTAATTTGCTCTCTCAGCTATAGTCAGCATGGATTCAGTTACAACAGATGAATAAAGGCAACTAAGAGCCATGCTAAATAAGACCTCAAAACAACTAATACAAAGTGTCTCAGACTTCCTCCTCGCCACACTTTATTTGTGTCATATTCTTTTAGCAAATGTTGCTCTGCAAGTATTTCACTATAATTAGATTTAGCAACATTTTTAAAACAGTAACCAGAGGATGTTACTGAGAAGTTATCATTTGTTTTATACATACCAAACAGTGTGTTCAGCTTTCTAATAATCATCATATTTACACCATACATACTTTATTTGTACAATGAACAACCAATAACTGTGCCAGAACTAGAAGCCATATGATAACAATGTTAGAAAGAGATACCTTGTCTCGCAGAATACAGTTTAGATTTGAAACACAATCAATAGTTGTGGATATAATAGGATTTGATTAGTTGAGGAGTTGTTTGTTTATCTCTTTCTGAGACATTGAGGTCCATTATAACTGCTTCGAACTACAAACCCACATTTGGTGAGCAATGGATACTCAAGAAAGAGAATTTCTTTTGAGAGGTGCTTAAACATTTTCAGCACACGACAATAAAAGCCCTTAAGGATTCAGACCTGAAAGCTTTTACTTTGTTGAGCTCAGCCCCCAAAATATGAGCACCCTGAGAGTCAAAATACATCCAGGTCGATTCTAAACAGTGAATAAATGCAGGAAGGTTTTTGTTTGTTCCTGTGCTTTCCAAGACCAAGAAAACAGAGACGGGTCAAATCCTTCAAAAAATCCAAAGTGTTTAAACTCTAAATGATTGGGGGGGGGGGGGGGGGGGGGGTAGCATAGTGGTTAGTGTCCCCCCCTATGTATGGAGGCTATAGTCATCCAAGAGGGCGACTCAGGTTCAAATTCGACCTGTGGCTCCTTTCCCGCATTACTAGTCGGTTAAATAAATTGATACTTTAAAATGTTGGCCATCAATGCCATAGTCTGGCTGTAGCTCCAGTTTATGTTCCTGCTCCCCCTGCTCTGTGTACACAGATGTAAACAAGCACAGTGAACGGATAGCGTCTCATCAGAGCAGCGCGGTTTGGCAATATTTTGATCTAGAAATAAGTTGTACAAAGGCTGTTTCAGGTTAAACTGGCATATTGACGGGAGCAATACACAAACCACATATAGCACAGGCATATGGATGGAGGAGCAAAGGCTGGTGTTAGCATTTTTAATGCTAGCCACACTCGGCAAACCAAATCACATAATTTTACCTGCAGACAATTTTACATAAATTGAGCTCAAATTGGAATGTTTTCTGAGCGTTTCCTTACCTTTTGTCACTTAGTCTAAATGTAACTTTCTGTTCAACCGACTAGTAAATTAGTCAGAGAGGAACATCACTACCTGTCAAACTAAATTAGGAACTTAGCTTTCTTACCTCATCCCACCCCAACTCATACCGAACAAAAAACTCATCATTGTTTGCAGTTTTTTGTCTAATTTAGCTTTAACCTTGATCTCTAGACATCTTTAAACCTCAACCGTGTTATATAGGGCTCAGGAACCTGGGAATATCAGTGACAAATCGGTCAACAGGCTGCGGTGAAGGAGCGACAGAGGCAGCAGAGACAATTTGAGGATTTAAGAAGGCATCTGATCTGCAGAGTCGACCACGAGGCGATGGGACCAGACGGCGAGGAAATGGAGACGCTTTTTCCACAATGCAACACAACCAATCATGTGGCATTTTACACTCATCGCAGACGGTCACAAAGTGGCGGCTGGTGTGTGAAAGATTCAACCGGATCAGCCGCTGATTGCCCGTACACACTTGGTGGTGAAAAAAACCAATGTGTCGCCTCGTCATTTTATGATTATTTTTTTTTAAATAAATGTGGCCTTTTGTCTGTGCGAACCTGTCAAAATTAGATTAGTTTTCCACGGCAAGCATGGCCTGTACACATAAACAAACACAGTACAAGTAACACACTGTCAGCTGGGAGTGCACAAACACTCAGAAGGACAAACTGACACACACACACACACTTAAGGATAGACTTCCTATGTGTCAGGCCAATTCATTTTGCCACAAGTGGTCCCAGATTGGATCTGGTCAGAGTCCCATTACGCCTCACCTTGGCTGACCTTAAGCTGCCCCACCCAGACCCCCAACACACACAAGTACACGCTTACACATGCACATATACCCAGACAAGTGTGCTCTCAAAACTATATTGGGTACACACACACACAGATGGAGGTAGCCTCACCCAGAAACAGGTCAGGCTATCAGGAACAAGAGCAGACACACACATGCAGACACACACATGCAGACAGAGAGCTATTGATTGTGTGTAACGTTATCTAGATGGGATCATTTCTATCGATTTAGAAAGAGGGGTCACTCTGATCAATGCTATCTGTTCGTCTGCTGTGTCATTAGAGCAGAGCCTGAGTGCTAAAATATCGGACCATCTTTCTTTCCTCTTTGAAAGGCCACAGAGCAGGAGAGGGAATTACTGGTTTGATCTCAGGTATCAACAGCAGGGACGACACTGCCGACGTGCCCCAGAGCAAGGGCATCTCTATGTCATCTGTTGTTTTACGCTGTTGAGTCAGCTCAGAAGACTTGTGTAGACCGTAAGCTTACAACCGCCAAACAGAGATAACAGAGGTAGCAGATCACAAGGGAAACCGTTTGAAAAAAGAAACACTGTTGTCTAGTTGATGTTCGGTAGTTGTATTTGTTATTTTTTTTTTTTCTTTAATTGTAGGCTGTAGATCACAAGAAAATGTGATAAAATCGCGATTTTGCAAAAAAAAAAAAAAAATCATGATATGATATTTTCCCCATATCGCCCACCTCTATAATAGTCCATGTCTGTTGGCTGTTCTGTATATGTTGCTTTGGTATGACAACATAAAAAAACGGCACACCATTATTTCTTCAGTGGCTTGTTAAATGGGACAGTAATTGGGACAGTATTTCAATAAATTAAAAAACTTGAACCAAATATTTGTTAAACATTTACTATTAATGTGATGATGACAATGATATCATTTTGCTAAAGAATGAAGGTCTGTGTGTAGGTGCTCTCAACTTTCTTTGAAAGAGAAATGTTACGGACATTTTATCTCAGCCATTTTTTTGTCTCTCTGTTGAGACCAAAGCTTTACATTTAATATAACTTTTACTTCAGTCATAAACCATTTCCTCATGTTAGTAGGAATTAGATGCACATATGTCAGCGCGTGTCCTTGTGTTTGTGTGTATCTGTGTGTGTCCCTGTCCCCCTCAGGCTGTTGTGACCAGATGTGTCCCTTTATGCCCATGAGTTTTTGCACCACTGCTCCTTTAACTTCATCACGCTCAAACTCATTTATACACACACAATCTCTCACACATATACACACATCTGAATTAATAAAAAGTCCACCGTTAAAACTTTAATCTAAAAGGTTTCCCAGAAGATGACTGCAAGAGAAATCTTATGACACAAACAAAAAATTAACGAGTCAACAAGTTGTAAAAAGTCTGTCAGTTAAATTAGTGTTCATTCATTCATTCACTATCTGGACTCTAATAAGTAAATGTTCCTTTCATTTTGGCTTGATTACTGAGTTTTTCTTATTTTATTTAACTGTGGAGCTACCTGACCTCCAGGCGTCTTTATTTAGAAGCGTTCCCTCGAGTATCGACAAAAATGTTTAAGGATTTATCCCGCTTCCCTTTAGCTGTGAGGACATGAGGTTGACACAATGGCAGGAGTGAATACTCTCCCTCTTCACGCACACACAGTTTCTGATTATCTATCTCTATCTATCTCCCTCCTTCACACACACACACAATCACACACACATACACATTCACACAAGCAGAATCGCCTCCAGTCAAGCGTGTCTTATTGGCCTTCTGTTTGACTTCCTATTCGGCTCAGTGTGTGTCGGTGTGTCAGCGTGCGTGTCTCAGTATGAGGGTGTGAGAGATCCAGATGGAGATGGGTTTATAATCACGGGACAGTTGTTGTTTTTATTATTATTTTATGGTTGTTTTTACTGCTCACTAAACTGAGAATGAAGAGTGGAGAGAAGGTAAGAAAACAGACGAGGAACAAGGGGAGCAAAGCAGCAAAAGCAGGGGGAAGAGAGAGAGAGGGGTAACGTGGACAAAGGGGAGAACAGGTTCACAAACAGGTGATAAATAAGAAGAAAGGATTTTAAGGCCTTGTGCAGTCAAATAGAGGAGAAACTTGACTAAACAAAAAAGAAAGGACTGACAATATCAATGACTATGATAAGATTAGAAAAGGGGAATACAAAGTAGACAGAGAATGGGGTGCAGGTAGCCTAGTGGTTAGTGCGTGGGCCCCATGTACAGAGGTTGCAGTCCTCAGAGCTGACAGTCCCATGGTTCAAATCCGACCTGTGGCTCCTATGTAATTCCACAGTCTCCCTCTCACTGATTTCCAACTCTATCCACTGTTCTGTTTCTACAGTAAAGGCATTAAAAGCCCCAAAAATTCAAACAAAAAAGTAGGCGAAGAAGAAAAATGAAATATATATATAAAAATAATGAAATAATAAAAAGGGGAAAGAGAAAAATAAAATGAAGTCAAATGGATAAGAAAACAAGGTTTTCTGTCCTTTCAAAACAAAGACAAGATGACTGGGGAAAAAAAACGGAAAGGAGAAAAAACAAATGTAAGACAATAGTGAAGAATGGGGAAGGTATGAAAGACGAGTCAGAAGGTTTCCAATAGTTAGTTTTACTATCCGCCAAACACATTTACTAAAATGTGGGCAAATCTCTGCGGGCTTCCATGACAGCCATGACATTCCCAATTACAGGGAAGTTTTCCCAATTTATGTGGATTTTCAAATCTTGATGTTAAAGGGAGTCTCGGGATGCCTCTTCACAGTTTGTTCTGCACTTCACTTTCAAAACAGGGGAAGGTTGAGACTAGAAATCTAAGCAGACAATGACGTGAAAAAACTGAAGGCTGTTTTCACACTTTAAACCTAACTGTGATACATTAAAAATCAGGATGATAATCTGAAACAGTCCCTTTCATGGCTGGTGATGCTAATATACCATTTTTTCATTTGGTGCTATTAAACCATTTCAGTAGAAGGGCTAGTTGGATATTTTAGACATTTGGATGTACCGGTAATTCTATTTTTCTCTTACCTTCTTTGCTCTTTTGTACTTTGTACTTGCACACTAAAATTGTAAATCCAGCAAATGTCTTGGGGAGAGGACAGGAGAAGACTGAAGTACAAAACAAGGAGAGGAGGAGGGCTCATTGAAACAAGGAGAGACAGAAGAGGGGTCAAAGGAAACAAAGAAGGGAGAGGGTCGATAGAGAAAACGCTAAAGAAAGAGGAGAGAAGTACTAGACTAAAAGGGGGAGGAAAGGAGAGGAGTGATGAAAAGAGGAAAGGACAAGTGGAAAGCAAGGGAGGAGAAAGGTGCCAAGTTAAGTACAAATGAAGGCAAAACGTGGCAAAGTTAGAGGACGACACAATGCTGTAAAGACTTAACTGAACGAAGAGAAGGAAGAAAGGCATAGAATTAACAAAAACAAACGGGAGGAAAAGGTGTCAGAGAAGTGATGGAATAAAAGTTGCAAATGTCTTGTTGCGTGGAGGAGAGAGGCAACAATGGGAGGAGAGAAGAAAAACAAAAGCAGGTAAAGGGAAGAGAAGAGAAGCAAAGTATAAGTTTGGATAAAGAACGGTTGAAACAGAGAAGAAAGAAAGTGAAGGGAAAGAACCGAAGAAGAAGATGAAAAGCGAACAGAGGGAAGGAAAGGGTACAAGAAGAGGTGAGCAGGAAAAAACAGCTGTGAGAGCCAGTGGAGTGGGGCTGAGCTCTCACCATTGCTGTGCTCCATGAACAGGAGGTTTTGGTTATGAGAATTAAAAATAAAAAAACAGTATGGTGAATTCCACCATCTTTTCATTTTGATTTTGATTTGATTGGCTGCTTCGGAAACTCCAAACTCACATTGATGAGCGCTGCGACTACACATCTTGAAAAAGGTTGAACATTTTGTAACTTTTATTCATGCACAAAAAGCAAAGAAGAGCGCCCAGCTAGCGTGCTGTAACAAAGGAAAACAATGGTTTTGCCATTTTTCTAGCAACGCATCTCTGTAACCCTTTTCACACACACGGAAATCTCCTGAAAAACTCAGGAGATTTGGCTAGGCTTAGTCTTTAGGCGAATGCAAACAGTCAAGTTTTTTCGTGCGGACTGCCCGGATTTTCTCTGGCCAGACCCCTAGTATTTTTTCTGCAGAAAGTCCGATTGAGCTGATGTCTGAACGCGACAGCATATACTCCGGAGAATTCACCTCGAGCCAATGGGACCCGAGTGACGTTTATATACAGTGACTGCCTAAAGTGTCTGCCCGCGACCACTACGATCTCCGTGCACGTAATTAAACGTCTGCATTATGTTTTCTGTTCATCAGTATGTTGTTCTCCTCTCTTTTGTGGATGTTGTCATTCCATTGGATTACACATATCATTGATATAAAGGCAAATATTCTCATTATAACGTCGCGTAGCGGACTCTGTTGCTTTGGCCGCTACTTCCGCGTTGTTTATTTACCTCACGTCTTACCTCGGGAAATCCCCCGCCCCCCCTCCCCTCTGACAGGGAAAGTCCCCCGCTGTGAGGAGCATATGTGAACGGCTAGGTCGGGAGAATCTCCGGAGCGGTCCTCCTGTAAATATCTAGATATTATCCGGAGTGCATATGTAAAAACAGCTTGTGTGATCTGGCCAATTTTCCACGGTGTTGCACTAACAAAGAAAGTCATCCTGTCAATGAATGGATGTGTCTGATCAGAAAACTTCTGACTTCCTTAACAACTAAATCGCGGCCTGTTAAAGGTAGGATGGTCCTCGGCCCTTTGCTGCATTTCATCCCCCACTCTCTCCTCCCAACATTTCCTGTCTCTTTTTTAGCTGTCCTCTCTAAAAAAAAAGGCAAAAAGCCCCCAGAAATAACTTTAAAAAAAAACTGTATTTAGATTAATTTTGAGATTTAGTCTTTCACTCAAGCTCACCACAAATGTATGGTGAGATATCCATGAATCTGACCCATAGACTGTATAAAAAGACAGACTATATACAGCTCCCCAACAGGGAAGCCATAATATTTGGAGATCCCTCCTTCTAAATTGTAATCATAAACTCTGTCTCCTCCATATTAACAGAAGGGGCATGAGTCAAACCAAAAAGTCAAAATACACCTCTTAGATGTTTTTTCAAACATGTTTTCTCTAGTTCAGCTCTGGTGAGAAATGTGATTCCTGCTGCAATGTGTGCAATGGTTTTAGCAGAGGAGGAACGACGAGAGGAAATATTAACACAGACAAAAGAGACATTCAACTTCCATGACCTCGAGTGTCTGCTTTCAAACAAACAAAAGATTCTGCTTTTGACTGTAACCACCCGAGGACCTTTGCAGTTTTATTTTTGAGTAATATAGGCTATGAGTTTCAGTTAGTAAGGGGCGGGACCTGCCGATGCCTTCTGGGATAGACTCAGGCTTCAAATAATGCCTCTAGCGCAATTTAGCAGCATCCGACGCTGAGAGGATGGCTTCACTTCTGTAGAACTGGAGCAGGTGGAGATGCATTGTCTTTCTTTATACGACCCAACCATCAAACCTTTTTGCTTTGGAGGACCAACGTGCTGTATCAATGCTGTACCCTCACTGTGGGTGCAATATGCCAGCACTGTTTTGCTCAAAGAATTTAAAGCAAACCCTCGATGATGACTAATTTTTTTTTACGCCTTCCTTGCAGGACCTCTGTATAAAACGAGCTCATGTTTCATGCAGTGAAAATTAACACATTTTCATTTCATTTAAAGACTTTTTCAGAGGCATTGACATTACTGACAAAGAATTGGGATGAAAAAACTCCTGCGCTCAGCTATTACTGCTCTAAATAGTCTGCATACTGTAAGTGCCTTGTGCAGTTGAATTGTTCATGTCGGTTTATACCTTGTTTTGACAGTTTCATTGTGTATAGGCTCAAAAGAAATGTCTCCTATAGAGGACAATAAAGACGGAAACTGAGTGACAACAACAAACAAGAAAAAATGGTGGCATGACTGCAAATTTTGAGAAAAAGAGAAAGGGAAATGAGAGGAGTAACAGATTTGTGTAGGAAAGGTAAGAAGGACAGGAAGGAGGAGCTACTGGATATACGATAAGAGGAGAAGACAGGTTTACAGGAAAGCAGATGTAAAGATAGAAGTAAAGGTAGAAAAACAACACATACACAGATTTCATCAACAACAAACTTTCTCTATGAATATTAAAGTTTTTTACTTTTCTCCATCTGCTTGCATTTCCTCTGTCACTTTCTCTCTCTCAGCCTCTCTCTCTCTGTACCTCCCACCACATTCGCAGGGTTCATCTAAGTCGCATTGACGCCCACTCACCTCCAACATGCTACCTCAGTTTCCATGGTAATCGAGTAGCGACCGTTCTACATAAATATATTAGTTAACATTCGGCACTCCACAACTCATTAAGAATGTCTTTGGATGAGAAATTCATCTCTCAGGGTGTTGTTCTTCTTAAAGGGGCCACCACAGTCAATTTACGAGACTATTTTTTTAAGTTCCTGCGAGTGTTTGCGAGCGCTGAACCTGTGAGGTTGTAGTAGGAAAAAGCTGCTCTGTGGAGCGTAACATGATGGTAAATGTGTCCCCGGGGGATTTCATGAGCATGAGAGCACATTTTCTATTCAGAACTCATGAGAGAGTCAGAACAAAGCTTATTTGGATTTCAATGCTTCAACAGAATCAGTTGTTCATTCAGCATATATAACACATGTTAATATTAACCCTTTGATAACCAGCGACTTCTGTTTCTGGAGAGTTGTTTTTGTGTATGGAAGCAGTGGAAAGTTTCCCTGACAGCAGAATTGGAATAAACATATTGTGCCTGACATCACGACTGACCAACATCACCCCACACACACACACTCACACACACACTCTCACACACACACACACACAGACAGACAGCAATCCGCCTCCTATCCCCCTCTGCATCTGTTCCACAAGCTTCTGTATCTCAATGAGTTTTCAAAATGTGTTTTTTATTGATTTTATTCGGAAAAGCCTGTCCTCTTAAACACCTTTTAAAAAGATAATCTGTTCACTTATCCATGGTTCTCACAGACTAACCTAAGCTATAGATCATGATTCATCTTGTACACCACCAACAGGCAACAATGTTCTTTCCTAACCATAGACAGCAAATATTGAAATATATGATCACACTGAATCATCTACCAAGTAAGGTATGGCAAGCGCAGCATTTAATGCTAAAATACTGTATCAATACAATTAGGCTACTGAGGGTGTGGGTAATGGAGGTTATTAGGCTTTTGAATCCAGACTCAAGTGGCCACTCTTGGAACTAAAACTATATTGCACTTCAGCCCTTGCTTTACTTTTCAACATTTAAGGTTGCCGCTTGGACGTCACTCACTGATTTGTGGTGTACAGATTTCAAGACTATACAGGAAAATGCTTGTTTTAAAGAGGACATATTATATCCCTTTTCTTCCTTTTCAAACAGTCTCCTGTGGTCTAAGTGAAACATCTGTGCTGTGCTTTGGTCCAAATATAACAAGCACCAGAGGAGGTTTGTGACCCTGTAAAAACCAGCTCTCTCAGAACGCTCCGTTTTGGTGTGTGTCTCTTTAAATGCAATGCTTTTGTGGATCATTTAAATACGGGGACATGACACCCATGTTTATGTGACGCGAGAACAGAAAACTTCAGGTCAAATTGCAGCTTGTCAATTTTCATCTGAAGGTTGCTGTGTTTTCAGTGACAGGTATTTTTTGAAGATAAAAAAAGGAAAAACACAGATAGTGAAAGGAGAAGTGAAAAATGTGGAACAAATAGTGAGCTCCTACACACAGCTAGGCTATATTAACATGACTGTACTTGTACTATAATGTTTGCTGCTTTTGCAGTTCAGTTTAATAATGTGAGTGTTCTCAGGCGAGTGTTTTCCAAGTGTAAATAGAGGTTACATATTTATGTTTATGTGTACATTTACATTTCATGATTCTATGAGCACTGAACAACAGCATATGCTGAGTCTGAGCAGTTGGCTTCTTGTCAAAGCCTAATGGGAGTGATGTTACATGTTCACAGAGTCTCTTGTTCCAGACATGGCGTGAGGATATTATGGAGATGAAGATTTTAAGGAGCATGAGTTTGTTGGATTTTTTTTTTTTTTTTTTTTTTTATCAAAACATGTTTTTCCAAAGTTGAATCACTATCCAGCAGCTCATTAAGTCTAGCTTTTGGTGATTTGCAAGCTGCAAGTGTCTATAAATACTTTCAGAGGATTAGAAATTTGCCTCAGCTACAAGTTTTTTTTTAGACCTAACATATAGAGGCTTTTTTCTTTTACTTTGATTATGGATGTTCTTTTTTATTTCTTGACTACACCACGTGTGGCTCCTTATTTTTTAGGTACTGTAAAGTGGAGTACATGTGAATGTGGGTTAATCCATGTTCCTGCTTACCAACTCATTTCTATGTTTGTTTACTGTTTTTCTACTTTATGTGGCTTATTTTTAGTGGGGAGAAAAATAAATCTCTGCTGATGTATAGTATATAAGGTGAGTTGTATTGAAGCCTAGAATCAATATTGATGATATGAATATATGTTTTTATATATGAATATAAATACACTTCTAAATGTATTTATATTGATAGTGATATGAACATATTGAATGTGTCTTCCTCTGAATTTCGTATTTAAAGGAAAAAATGAAATGTTAATACAAAGATGAAGACATAGGGAGTGTTTTAAAAGTTGTTCTGAAATATTTTAACTTTGAAACTTCATGATGTCTCATATGTGCCAAGAAAACAACTTGTTGCTTCAGCCAAGTAGTCAGACTGTGTCAGAAATTTACACACATGCACGTACTGCTGTGTCACACAAACACACTCATGCAAAGTCATGTGGACATACACGCACACACACGTGCACGCGCGCACACACACACACACACACACACACACACACACACACACACACACACACACACACACACACTTGCACTCTATCTCTCCCTTTGGAGCAGATGGCTCCACAGTCATAGCTGATGTTTCACACATCAATGAAGCACACCATGTACTCACAACTACTGAAAACACACACACACACACACACACACACACACACACACACACACACACACACACAAGTTCAGGGCATGCAAGTCACATCAACACACTCAGAGGAACATGCTTGCACACATACATAACCGCTCAAACCCAGGCAAGCCGACTGTTTACTTCACAAAACACGCACAGAAACGCACATATACACACACACACATACACACACACACACACAAAGACACATATAGTCATTTAGTCACATGCACTAATGCACACGCGTGCACTGAGCGTCCTCATCAGTGCTAATTTATGGAGTGAGGAGCCACATTGTTGGCATCTTAGCCCAAATCTAATAACAGACACCACTCTCCCCCCCCCCCCCCCCTCCCTCGCACACACTTCAGGCTCTTACGGCTGAGAGGCAGTAGGTTACAGTGCAGTATTGTCATGGGTGTTGTTAGGCCTGATGTCAAATAGTCGATAGCAGTGAGTGAGAATATTGCACCATAACCTGGCAGCTCAAGGACATTATTACTTTTACAAGACAGTCAGCAGCACCTCTGCTTTTAATTGAAAACACAACATTAAAGTGCAAAGCTCTAATAAATAAAAATAAACCAGTATACAGTTAAATAGTCCCCTTTTTTTTTTTTATTACTTCTTTCAGGCATGAGCTCTTTGACATAAAAAGGCTTCCTCAAGAGCATCATGGCGTTCCACACATGCGGCTCAGGAAGCCTCCCAAACAAAATAAATTGCTTGAAAAAAGATCACTGCAGGGAATAAATTATGTGCTCAGAAGGAATTTGATGTCAAATCTTGTGCCAAGTAGGGTGTAGAAAATAAGCATTATTTAACTTACTGGAATCAATGTTTCTATAGCAACATAACTGTGGCCTCACTGATGTTGGGAAAGGTGTGAAAAATTCCCTGACAGCTGGTGGGCTATCATGAATTAATGTTGCAGCAAAGTAACCTACCTGAGTTATATAAAAATATACACACACATGTATGCATGCACACTTCATCCTGAATGGTTTTAAATGTTGCTTTGATAAATGAAGGCTCCGGACGGCTCAGTGTATCTTTTGAGACGAGCAGTGTTGACAGCATGAATAGTAACACAGAGAGACACAGGCAACATGCCCAAATATCTTTGGCACAGTCAGGCAATTAAGGTGGAGAAAAAAAAACAACATTTGATTCAGGGTGTTAGGATGATTTATTTTCCCTTTAAAGAGGAGAGAAGAGGGTGATATCAGCATGCAGCGTGAGATCTGTTTGCTGTGTGCAGCCACTAAACGCTCACCTGTCGAAACAACAAAGTGTCATAAATTTCAGGGAAAACGAGGATAAAGCCTGAGAGAGCAGTTACGAAACAGAAAAGATTATGCACCAGGGGCTCGAAATTTACATTAAATTTGGAAACATAAAAGCAAGATGAAGGCAATTAAAAGTGTTTTCTTAAAGGGTCAGTTTACTCAAACCACATAAAATGAGAATAAAGATCAGTGGAGAATGAAAGAGTAAGTGTTGCAGGGACATAAATAAGAAAATGTAAAGTGTAGAATATGAGAAAATAGACGGTTGCCTGGTTTACCTAACTACTGTAATATTTCTTTAATCTCATGGAGCCCTGATAGCCTAGCGGTTAAATTGCACGCCCCGTGTACAGAGGCTACAGTCCTTGTCACAGCGGCTGTGGGTTGGAGTTCAACCTCGGCTCTTTGCTGCACGTCTTCCCCCGCTCTCTCCCTCCAACATTTCCTGTCTCTGGTCAGCTGTCCGATAAAATGAAGACAACCGTGGTCCAATAAAATAACAAAAACATGCTCGGAACTTGTACTATTACAAAAGAAATGCATAACAAAGCCGAGTGACAAACTTGTGCGTCTCCTGTGATTTTGTCTGCACACAACACAACAAAGGGAGGAACTCTCAACTTATTTGCCACTCCCTCTTGTCCAGAGTGACTTAAAGACGTACGATAGGCTCAGTTCTTTACACTTCTTACTAAAAGCATGTTCAGTGCAACAAGTGTGAGGTAATGTCTTTCATATCAATCTCCATTTAGTCAGAGTTACAATGCAAAAAAAAAAAAACAATGGCTCCAAACAAAGATAGACTTGACACTTACTCTGAAGAAGACTTAGAATAAAAAAAAACAATGGCTTCCTGAAACTTTAAGGAAAATGGTTCGAAACGTATATTTCAAAATTTTGAAGTTTTGTAAACTTCAAATGCAAAATACAAATGCACAAATATATATGGCTTAAAGTAGAGAGTACGATTTTGTTCATAATTTAGTGCAAAAAAAGTAAAATGGAAACATCTTTGTGTAAAAATGGGATTGAAGTTGAGTTCAAAGCAAACTGCAGACACTCATCCAACCCACTGATCTCTCACTTTACACTCTTTTGGCTTCAGACTGCTTCCTCTTTCTGCTATCATGCCCCTCTCACGCAATACCTTTGTGCTGGCACCAACATATGTCTCTCATTCCCGATGCACACAGCATGTTATGTGAATTTAAAATACATGATCGTTTCATGCAATTTCATCAGACGTGCCTGCGCTGGAGAAGTTGGCGATAACATTAGCTCTGGTACACGAGAACCCAAGGTGACTGGTTTATCGTCATGTGTGGTTTGTTCGCCAATTAAGTCTCTTGATATAGCTTTCTATTCCTGGACGAGGTGACGAACACAGTTGAATACGTGCCTTTGAAATTCCTCCGTTTTTTTCTTGTAATTAGAGAACATTTATTTATGGTAACTGTGAGCGGTGGAAACTGTACCTCGTGTTTTTGAGTTGTTTGTAGTTTAATAAGTCTCAATGCTGGATCTTGTGAATGTGTTAAAGCAGCTTCATTAGTTTGTCATGTGTGTAGTGAAGCACAATAATCAATGTGTGAGGAGACATATAACTGAACACCTGAGAAATTACAAATGTAGGTCTGGTATCAATGTGTGTTCGATTTAAAGGGGCTATATGTAACTTTTTACATGTATAAATCGTTTTTTATCGCCCATTAATAAATGAACGGTTAACTGATGTGGAAAAAGTAGATGTTCACTGTCTATCTGTGTTGCCTGTATAAAGTTTTTCCCCGGGTCGTATTTTCCGCGAAAGCTCCAGGAAGTGACATTTTATGTGCATTCTCAACGTCCTCCTCACTCCGCTCCGCTTACACAGATCAACAGTACAAACTCTTCACCTCCACTGCCAGAGGACGCCTTCCACACACTTCTATCCGCCCTAGAAGCTCATCAAACTCATCACACACTCCTGCTCTCAGCCAGTGCCTGCCGAGACTGTGGTTTGTAGGATGGAGAATGAATACAGACACACAGACTCCTTCACAGACTTTCACATGTGTATGACCACTTACCTCCTCTGTAAACATTATGCCGGTATATATCCAGTGTTTCGCGGCCGATGATGATGCTCGTTTGTGTATGTACGAGCACGTATGACGAGCACGCGAGAGAGAGCGAGCAACAGGTTACTGGTGCAGTTCGCCTAACGGCCATGCGGTATCGCTACAAACACAGTATTTTTGAAAGTTACATATAGCCCCTTTAAGTTGGAAAGTTGTTTAATTTGGAACATTTATTTACAAAAGGAATTATTTGAGACTATGCTTGAAGAAGTTTGAATTGGAGCTCAAAAAGGAATTTTGTTTATCCTGCAACAGTGTAATAATCTGATACAGAATTAAGTATATTACCGAAGGATCAGGTGTTCTCCTGATATAAAACTAACATTACAGATTTTTAAGGACTATGTTTCCAGTTTGAATTCAAAAGAATGAAAGAAGATGCGCTTTTAAAATGTAGTTTTAATGATAGAAATCAGTAAAGCCTCTGAGGACATCCCAGTGTCTAAAATCACAATAACTGTTCTGCCTGTGAATATTTGACAACAGGTTTCTTGATGTCACATTTAGTGGGCTACTGTATATATTTCTTTCTTCAGGGGTTTACTGCCTACTCCATCCATTAGTTGCTGGGACCAGTCTGTCAACTCAAGACCAAAGTGGCATCAACCCATCGACAAGCAAGCTATAACTGGCATTACTCACCATTAAGTGATAAAAGTATTTCAAGTAATATTTCTGTACACTACTTCTTCAAATTAGTAACTGTCACTTAATAATACCAAACTGTCCAAAAATGAAAAAAGTCAATGTTGAGGGTTTTTTTTTTAACCATCAAATCAGTCGTTGACAAATCAGAGCGGTGGTTATGTTTCTAACTATGGCGAGAAATGGTCCTGCAACAGTTTAACCCAAAGCTTAGCTGTCTCCATGTTGTTGTTTGGACCTGAGATTCACAGTGATTCTCTGTGAGGCCTAATCAGAAAGCAGATGTATTTACGTAGCTGTGATTGGTGAAAGCTGTGGTTGAGACTGACAGACAAACTGACAAAGTGAAGTCATCCAAAAAACACAACACATTAGAAGGTTCATTTGATTTCTGTCTCCTCTGCCTTGAGTCCTGATTTTGTATCGGGGGAAACATAGACAACATTGTGGTCCTGATAGGAGCATTAGGTCAGAAAACCATTCTATATATTGTTATATTGTTCCATTCAGAATATAAATAGTAGAGAAATATTTGTCCAAGTGTTTGGAGAAGTCACTGCACACTCAGCCTATAAAAATTTGATCAAGGCTCTTTTATTAACTGTGATCGGAGCCTCATGTTGCACGCAGCTCTTCATCAGGCTCAAGAAAAGCTGCACTGTGCCAGGGGCATAAAAACGCTCACTGCAACCACATGTTCATCTTCTTGTGTCTCCGGCTAAACACACTACTAGATTACATTGTCAGATTTGATAACACATTCCCAGCTCTGCTGTAATTCAGATTTGGGATTTGCCCTCCTTATTATTCATTAGAAACCATAAATATGCGTGTTATGCAAGTGTTACATTATGCATTCATGTGATAATGAAAAGTCCAACATCTGCATGTTGAGTTGCTGCAGCCAAACACAGTTTTAATAAGACGGCCAACAAAAGAACACAAACACGCGGCTGCAGCTGCAGGACACTTGAGCGCTGCCGCAGCCTCTATTGTGTTCCTTCCAGTTAATTACAGTCGGACTCAGGTGCATTGTTGATTTAGTGTATAAGGCCAGTCACTCACACAGACTGATGGCACCATCATTTCTCCACGGTATGTCATCATCATCTATGATTTATAACGGTTATTAAAAGTATTGACACAAGTTAAAGTGAAATATGGTCTGACAGTGATGACACGAGGCGCAGAGAACAAAGACGGGGTAAAAACCTGTGTTCAAATTATCACAATTTTACTCCAAATCGAGTCAGTACAAGACTCGAATGATTGCTAATACTCCAAAAATGAAACAGACATGTTTTAAAAGAGGTTAAAAGTTGTATCATTTTGGTTAATCTAGTAATAAATTGTATTAGAAAAAAGGACTTATTCCTGCTTAAAGGCGCATCTTGAGTTGTGCTTGTAATAATATGCTGTTCTGCCTCGACACTGCATCTCCACATCGTACATCATGATGTCTCTCTTCAAAGCCTGTGGGGACATTTTTGGAATGTCTCCACAAGGACTTACTGTAGTCGTGTTTGCTTGTGATGTTCAGGAAGAGTGAAGGCATAAGGTTTAACCGGAGTTTAGATTAAGAGAAATAATAAAGAAAGTGTGTGACTCATCTAGTCATCTTGATTCTTCCCACACAGCTGCAGGACTGCACACGACAGCAAGTTTCTCCCAACTACTGTTCATTCACATTTTATCAACGTGCACCTACATTTTTTTTTTTTTTATCTGTAGCCAGATTTTATTTTTGACACTTCTTTTTTTTTTTTTTTTTTTTTGCCTTTTTTTCTTCTTTAAATGAAGGAGTTTTGCAAATCTAAGTTCAAATGCACCGGCAGAATTAAGCATCAAACGGTCAACACTTGTCTTCTGCGTGTGTTTGTAGAAATAAGTGCTTAAGCACCGTGTCAAACTGAAGCTTAATGTAAAGAAGATGAAGAAGAAGAAAAAAAGTCCTGACTCTTTACTGACCTCAAACATCAAACATTTAAAATGTAGGACACAAGATGCCAACCATGTTTAAGTGCGGACTTGGAGCCAGAGGAGCTCTTAATGTAAGAGAGAGGGAGGAAAACCCTCTCCAGCTTCCCCCACCCCCCATCTTTCTGCATCTTTCTGCCTCAGAGTCAATTAACCTAATGGAAGTGGCAATTAATTAACCCGGCAAACACGATGATTAAGGACCTGACAATCAAGCGAGTGGGAGTGGTTTAAGTGATGCTGATTTAGAGGTAATGGCTTTTCTTTGATGCAGCAAATAATAGAAACAGAGACGCACATGCACTCTGGATTAAGCCAGATTTATGTCAATTAAAGGTGCTCAAAGCTGAAAGAGTCAGGGAAGAAGTTCAAGTATAGACTTTCTAATAGCAGTAAACCTACAATTAGGGCATCGAACAAATGTTTATAAATAAATATACCTTTTTTGGGGGGCTATTTTTCCTGTCTCACAGCAAAATAAAGGGCTTACCGTGTTTCTTGGTCCAGTGGTTCCTATTGGTCCTCTGAACACCCCCTTGATGCTCCTCAGTTGTCCGTCACGCAGGTGGGTGGAACTGATCACAATGTAGTAGCACGCCATTGGATTTAACTTTTTGAAACTTAAAGAACAATCGAGTGCTACTTTAAGAAGAAAAAAAAAAAAAAGTCGTCTTCTTCTCCTCCTTAATATTCTGCTCCGGCTCTCCTCATTTCCTCCTCTGCTTTATAGAGAAGAGGAGGGACTGAAGAAATAACACCAACAAAAAAAAAAAAAACAACAAAAAGAGGAAAAACTAGGAGCGAAGTGCCCCCCTCCTCTCCTGCTGCTGCTCTGATTTATTCTCTCTCTTCTCAAAGTTTTGTGCCGGTGACTCTCTGACTCTCCGCTCGTCTTCCCTCAGCTTCTGTCTCTTTTTAAATATTTCACCCTCTGCTCCTCCTCCCGCTCCTCTCTTATCCGGCTTCTCTTCCTCTAAATGTTTTTATTCTCTTTTTAAATTCTCTCTAGGTCTCCTTTTAATTATTTCTCACTTCTTTTTCCTCTCCAGATGTTTTGCCCCCATCTTTCATTCATCAATCTTTCCTTGTCATTGGCTCCCCTCAGCTTCCTCCTCCCTCTTATTCTTGCTGAGTCGAAATTTCTTGCCGAAATCTCAGCTTGCTCATTGATCAGCCTTGCAGTTCCTCTAACTATCTCCCGCCGGCTGCCTTCCTCTCTCTCTCTCTCTCTCTCTCTCTCTCTCTCTCTCTCCACTTCAACCCCCTCTTTGGTTTCCCCTCCCTCTAAGTAGAAAGCAGGGATACTTTTTCCTCCTCCCCTGCCTCTCTCTTTGTCTTTGTTTCTCTCTTTGCCTCCTTGTTAGTGAGGAGAAGAAGAGCTCAGTCTTTTTCTGTCAGAGGCGGGCGTGCAGCTTCCTCTCAGATGCTCCTCTCCTCTCCTCTGCTGCCTGCGCTGCATGTGTTCGCTCTCCTCCCTCCCTCCTCCTCCTCCCTCTCTCTGCTGATCTCTTGCTCTGTGGCCAGCAGAGTGGTTTGCTCCTCAGTTACCCGCGGTTACCATCTGCCCTTTTAACGCATGGAGTGCTGACGCTTGCTCTCTCCTCCCTCCCTCTCCAGCTCCATTCCTCCCTCTCCATCTCTCTCTGCCTCTCCTCTTGCTGTCTTTCTTCTCGCTTTAATCATCTCCTTCGCTCCCTTCTTCTCTCTTTCTCTCGAGCCAAAGGAGACAAGCTCCACCTACTGGCAAGCAGGAAGCACAGAGGGGAAAAGAAGAAGCAGCAGGAGGTGTTCTCTGATTTCATGCAGGTTATCTTTGAGAACTCTTATTTCATTAATCGTTTCATGTAGCCGCAAACAAATATTTTAGAATGAAAACAAGAATGGAGCTGGTTGTGATCTGGAACCCGAGGGCATGGTTTATGATCAGATCTCTGGTTCTGGTTTGGGGTCTTTAAACAGAGATTCTCGGGGGGGGGAGAAAAGAAGAAAGAAAAATGCTGACCAAGTGGTTCTGAGCACAAAGTGGTATGAAATGCATTCACATAAATGACAGATGGAGGGCTAAATATGCCCAGATAATAATGTATTATTAAAAAATGATAAAATAAATGAAATACTGAAAGTCAAGTGTTTGCCTTTGTGATATGATTTCAGCCCACTATCATTGCAAAGCATGATATCGACATTCTGAGCCACCCTACAATTTAATGTATAAATGTCAAGTACTAGCTCGCGTAGGTGTGAAAAGTGTACGTGTGCAAATAAGACATACTGTATCCCAACCTGTCAAATAAATTGGACAGATTGAGACTAAGTTGGTTTTGTTGCCTTCTTCATTTTCATTCTTTATTTATTTTTTTCTGGATCTCGAAGTGACCATATCTTGACTCAGGACTGATACTCACAGGTAAACTTAAGTGGCTCAAATTAATTAGGGGGTATCCCAGAAAACAGCCTGGGGCACCCTGCTGTCACTCAAAGCATCCATGCCTTAAATTATGCATGACTTCAAACATGCGTGTATCATTTAAACAGGTGGGTTACATAAGAATGAACCTGCCATACAGTTTTTATTGACAAGGAAATAAGCTACAGAGATGAAAACAGTTTTTTATAACAAGTAATGAAAACATGTATTTCTGCTGTAAAGTCATTTATAACTGTGGACCTGACTGACTTCGATTGGCCATTCAAGAAACTGCAGTTTTTTGCTCCTATACATGGTTTGGGGCGGCTGTGGCTCAGTTGGTAGAGTCGCTGCCTCTCGACTGGAAGGTCGAGGGTTTGATCCCCAGCTGAGCAACATGTCCGATGTGACACTTAACCCCACATTGCTCCCGCTGCTTCGGTGTCGGTGTATGACTGGATTAGTGTTGTACTTACTCTCTGATGTACGTCACTTTGGATAAAAGGGTCCGCTAAGTGAATTGTAGGTAGCCAGCACACAGGGTGCGATGAGGGTGAAATCTGAGGAAGGTTGCTCGTTGGTCAGGGTGGAAGCAAGCAAACAATGAACTCTTACGGTCCAACCAATATACAGTCAATGTTGATTGTTTGTTATAACGTCCATCCATCCAGCCACCTTCCTCCGCTTATCCAAGATCGGGTCGTGGAGGCACCTATGCAGTGTAGTCAACCCAGACCTCCTCATCCCCAGCAACGTTTTGAAGCGCCTCCTGGGTGATTCCAAGGGAATGGGATATTTAATTCCTGCAGGGAACTCTGGGTCTACCCCGGGGTCTCCTCCCAGTTGGGCATGCCTGGAAAACCTCCAAATATTAGAACGTAACTTAACCCAAACTATGATCTTTTTCTGAACTCAACCTCAAGTAGTTCTGGTGCCTTAACCTAACCAAACTGTGGCCATCATCTAAAATGTTTCTCAGAAAGCTTAAAGACTTAATACATGTTGCATATTTGTAATAATATACTGGAGCCAGCTGCAGCTTAAGTATTTTTGATACCCATGTTAAAATGTGTTATTATTATAATTAAGACTTGTTTTTGCCAACTTGCAGTATTAAGCTGTTTGATGTAATACATCTGGAAATTGACCAGAGGGTCTAACATGCTTTGGTGTGAACCCTGGTTGCATTATAAAAAAGTCGAAATGAATGTGATCAATAGAATGAAGATATTTTAAGAGATCAATAAAAGTAAAGTTAGTCCTGTATTTTCAGGTATGAAACCAAAGCTATTTCAAATGGGATTGGTCAAAAGTAGTGGGGGACCCAAATCCCCCGTCCCCTCATGAATCACTAAACTGAACAAAATATTCGAATCAGCAGCAAAGTGTCACTTCCCCCTTTACAACCAACACAAATGGTCAGACAGGTTGCAAAGAAAAACTCAGCAGCACAATTACCTGAGCAAAATGATTTCAAGTGACCGTGGAAAGGAAAAATGAAAAGTCCATTAAAATCATGCATAGCATTAGAGAACTGCAGAGGGTCAAAGATGAACCTGGAAGTAACTCTGCAAAAGCTAATGGACATTTACTGCCGACAGTTTGGGCGATAATTCTAAAATTATTTTTTATTTTATACTCTTAAGTGCTTTGACTCATGTGAAAATGGAGAGTTGCTGCTTAATACCAGGCTAAGGTGTTTCTATGTTTCCATGCGGGCACCAGTTCAGCTGAAGTATTTTGTTTTTTGGTAGTTTTTTCTTTTCGAAAACAATATTTCAAAATGCAATGTGTTTCATAATTACAAATATCTTCTTAGACTAAAGGACGAACTGTTTGGAACTTGAAAAATGTTACTCTGACCTTCATACTCAAACTTATTTTCACACATTAGCCCTTTTCAGACTGCTTTTTATTACGCAAAAGTGCCGACATCATCATATCTTTGTACATTCATATTGATTCCGAGACGGCGTAATGTTGGTGTCCTAGTCCAGTGGTTCCCAAAGTGGGGATCGGGACCCCCTGGGGGGTCATGAAACACTGAGAGGAGGGTTGCGAGGTTCCTTCCAAAAGCATAAAAATCCAAAATAGCATATCTCATCCATTATTGGGAAAAATATATAGGCTACAAACATAGTTCAAGAGATTTCAGGTGTTCTGCTTCTAGCGTTTCTTACAATAAATTACTAAAATAATATTAGGCTGCATGTTTTGGCAATAGTGTGGCTGGCTGTGCGAAAAATTTATTTAATGTTTTTACCACCTCCAGGGACGATGGGGGTCCCCAGTTGCTAGCACCGTTATTTGGGGGGTTACGGGCTGAAAAGTTTGGGAACACCTGTCCTAGTCTATGAATTCACATTGCGTTTCAGCGTGGCCCAGTGGGCGCTCCACATATTCAAGCAGTCAGACATGTATGCACACACAGCGTTGTGCTCCCCCGCTGGCTCCGTTAAAACTGTCTCGCATCTGTTACGCCTCTGTTACTACCTCCAAAGACGGTACAGAGGTGGGGATCACTTCATCCCCCTATTACGTCTCTGCAACAATCAGATTGAAGACTAAACATTAGAGAGACACTTTCCATTTGCGATCTTCAAGGGTGAGAACACAACTGATGCTTTTATTTTTTATTTCTCTGATTATAACTGTTAAATTATTTGCAGGCCAAAAACATAATAAATCAGCTGACAATAATATGTTACAGTCTGGCAACAAAACATTCTCTGACTCCAACCACTCTCTGAACAGTGGATACAAACTGTGAACATCAAACAGAGGCAGGAATCTAAGATTTAATAGGATTAAAATGGAGCACTCTTCTGTACAAAAGTCCCTCCTTTAATTGAATAGAGCTGATTCCAAGATCAAATGTGCATAAAGGCCACTGTCTTCTGAAGACACTTTCATGCTCTCTGTGATGTCTGACTCGGTTTGTTAAAACTTCATCAACATCATTAAGGATTGGATAAAATCTTACTGTAAAGGTTTGATATTCAAAAACTGAGAGTTTATTATTAAATTTAGGAACAGACCATATCTCAGATTTAGTTAATACTGACCTTGTGACAATAAACTCAGGCTCTCACCTTGGAAAACAAAAGCTTAAATGAATAGATTCATGGTACACATCGATGTCTTAGAATTTGTTGTATCTTTGCATCCAAAACCACGTGTGAAGCATTGTAAACTATCATGGGTAAAACTTTGTGTTCCATGTGAATTAGCTTCATCAGCCAAGTATGTGAAGGCAAACGCAGGAATAGGACTGTGCCCTGAATAAATGTACACACGTCTAGTAGTACAGCAGAGCTGGAACTACAGATGTCTAGATCTCTATCAGTCCTCTGCTTCAAACATAGTCTCTAAGCGAAGACAGCATGTTTCTTCATGAAATTATAAATTTGGTAGTCAAGATTCAAAGTCCCTTAACCCTTATCTTCATTTATCAGACAGACATGGAAGTTTTCTGTTCGGCAAAAACCTTTCCAATACAAACGGCTCCTCAGTTATATTTGTGTCCCTTCGTATAAGCAGTACAGAGAGTTGATACTTTCTGCTTGTAGCTCTGGTTCCAGTTTCGAACAGCCGTGACCAGATCAGAGTAATTCAGCAGAACCATTGAAGTGCTCTAGATATGACATAGGGCCAGAGGTAGTCAAGCAACTTGTAGCACTTTCAAAACAAATAACAGAACCAAACAAATAGTTCTCCATGGGAGGTCAGAGGAGGGGAGATAGTAGATCTCTGCTGGATGCCGGTGAGCAACTGGGCAGACGAGCGAGACAGAGAGGACTCACACAGAGAGACACAGAAATCAAGATGGTGAGAAATAAAGACATGTAAAACAGTCTCCTGATCCCTAAATGAGAAATGTCTTTTTTTGGAAAGTCAAGTACCTCAGACTCTTTACTATTGTGCTGAAAGCTGAAATGGATCACTCTTGTAATCCACAGGAATTCACACTATTTGAGAAAATCTGAAGTGTTGTTTGATCCACAATTCAGATTGAGATATATCTTGGGTTATTCTTAGCTGGATTTATTCCTTTGCCCTGAAGGTAATCTGTCAGCTTCTATGAATATGTATGTTTTTTTTTCTGTGCCTGAAGAAGTTAGAACACAAGATTTACATGAATATGTCTGGCTAGATCCAGGATTTGAGGCTTGGCCTTTAGTTTTATGATCTATTTAAGCTCTGTCCACACGAAATATCCCTCCTTTTCATGCGGCTCTGATCTCGGTTTTGTCCAAATATTTCTGTTCTTGGCATTCTGAGTGCTCTTTATTAACCAGAGCAATAATTAACATGAATAAAAGCTTGGTTGACTCAGATTTAAAAGACTTGCAGTGTAGCTTAATGCTGTGTTTTCAAGCATAGAAAATTGTGCCTTGTTACCAACTCGTCTCACTTTAACGCCTCCTTAAAGTCAGGGCATGTAGTTAATATGCATATTTCTGTTTTCTTTACTTAATTAGAGCTGATTGGGGGGGGAAGCGATTGGTGCCGAGTACAGAAATAAAAAAGCACATCACCAAATGTAATCTTGTTGAAATTAACTTCTTGAAACTGAGACTTATTAATAATAAAAGCAAACAAACAAAACATGCTGTTTGATCCATATTTTGACCTTCACTTTGTAAATGACAACAACAAGAAATATCCATATCCAAATGGCAAAAAAAAATGTTTTGTTACTGCTTATAAAAATGAATCTTACCTACCTCTAAATTGAAAGCCTGGTTATGTTAAAGTTCAGTTCCTCCTTTGATTATCTGTGATGTCATTCAAACGTCATGTTTACATTCAGAGCCAAAGCCCACACCTCCTTAAACACATTTAATTAATCACTTCACAAAAACATAACACTAAATGCTTTGGAAATAAATAAAAAATTCTAAATAAATAAATAATATTTCTTCTTTGTCATGCTTTTGAGACAAAGTTTTCAAACGTAGAGCTCCAGTGAAGAGTTGTTAACGAAAGAATGTGTGACATTTTACACATGACTACAGCAGAAGTCAAGTATATCCTCTGTAAATGTCTCTCTGAGTCGTGACCGTCGACAATAAGTGAGAAGCAAGAGTCCCGCTGGATGTGTTGTTGTTGGAGCTGTGTTTACATCAGGTCCACATGGAGGAGACAGTCGACTCCTCTCCTTGTGTATAATAGCTGTTTGAGTCAAAGACTAGAGAAAAAAAAGAATAACAGCCTACTCACTTCTTATTTTGATGTCAGGAAAGCGGTTTTGGATCACAGTCATTCCGTGCAATGTGAAGCTACAAGCTAAATAAAGTGTGCTAACATTAGCCTGCTAACACAACAATGTAGGCCACAGGCTATTGCAGCTGAGGCTTGCATTAAACTCCTCCGTGCAAAACTTGGGTGGAGGGGGGTTGGAGGTGTGTTGCTGGAGGAGCGCGGACTCTTTTAGTATAGTGGAGGTAAACAGCAGTTTGTTTTGGTTTCATGCTGGTGCTCAAGGGGCGACATTCACTGGATCAAAAAGTCGCACATTCCTCCTTTAACTGGTAATGAAAAAGACTTAAATGAATACTGAGGCCTCTTTATGAGCATCAATAGCAAACAAGACCATCAGCGACAAGATTTAATATTTACATTCTGTAACAGTAATGTCTGTGAGTTATACGTTGGATGTTTAAAGGGAGACGGTTGAGATTTTCTGTAAGAAAAAATGAGTTGGGCATGTGCAGTGCATGGTCAGGAAAGGGATCAAATGCACTGCGTTGTCCACAGGGGGCACCAAAATCAACACAAACACAAAGTTCCTCACAGTAGATTTAAACACATCAAAACTGATTCTAACTTGTTATCTTTTACTTGAAAACCAAAACATATTAAAGATTTGTTAAGTACTCAGTCTTTTTTTTTTTTTTGCTACATCTTGTCCATGTTGTGCTTCCAATCAATGTTGATATGTATGTTTTCTTTTTTCTGTGATCACACCTCCCCCAAACAAGTGATTCAGTGAAACGCCCTGTAGATTGTAAAACAGCATTTACAAGAATGCTTTGTAATTTGCATGTGCCTCCTGATATATTCAAATCCCAACTGGACCTTGTTAAGTTCCAAAAAAAATGCACCTGATGACCTTTTGCAAGAAGGACAACCTGGGACGCTTCACTGCACAAACACTGCAACAGCTCCGAATACATTTGTGTATACAACCGTTAACTTACCACTACTATACAGCAAGACGGTGAAACTACACATATATCATTTGTTTCCCATCCACTGCGAACAGAATATAGTCCACTATCTTAAACCTTTACCTGAAACAGTTAATTCATGTTGTACGAATGCCAAGCGCTGCAGGTGCTGCAGGTGCTGCTTGGTGTTTCTGTGTTACACTTCATTCATTCATTTAAAAAAAAAAAAAAAAAAGAACAATTCCTGACTTGTCTTTCTCACTGAATGACTCTGTGTTACTGCATTTGCATCAGTGTCAGCTTGTGAAGCGGTTTTTCCTCCACAGGAAATTGTCAAGACTCCCTAGAGTGTCTCTGGTTTAGTGACCTAATATTGTTGTTGAGCTTTGAGAAAATAAAGCACACAGTAAGAGGCTTATCTGATAAATTTCCTTCTGCTTTGGGTCCCATGATCCAATACTGCAATAAGATTAAAACCCTCCCACCGGCTGCACTAGATTAATTTTTACACAAATACAAATCTAACTTTTTACCCCCTGTTCAGCACTTTCTGAGGTTCAGACTGCTTATGTATGCTTTAGTTGATGTAGATGTCCAGAGTTATATTTTTCCCCTGGATTCTATCATAGATGTTTTATATGTGCATTATACTTTTTTTGTTTGATTTTCCAATGCAGTGTGGAGATAATGGGGCTGGAGGATTATAAATCCTGTTTTGGGGGTTGGGCGATAACAAGGAAATCATTATTTTATGTAATAATATTGTGTTTTAAATGAATGCCTGGTTTGTTTAATAATATATATATCACACACACACACACACACACACACACACACGCACACACAGAGATGCAAAATAACAAATGCTAATGGGAGCAGTTAATATCACAATCTGCCCATTTACTGTATAAGGAAGAAGATAGATTAAAAACAGGATGATGTGTTACTACTTTGTTAAAATATGAATTCCGTGTGAAAGAGTGGATACATTTTTGAAGTGTCTCTGTTTCAGCGAGGAGTTTGTCCATCACAAACCACAAGAACAGCGTGCGTCCTCCTCAGCATGAGGCTCCACACTCTTTGTAATCTGGTGACCATGAAGGCCATAACATGACAACATTTTCATGTTCATTAAACCATTCAGTGAGTCCTGTCGTGTCCCGAATGAAAGTATATTCATTCATTGTGTTTTATTTCCTCTGTGCTGACAAAAGCAGTGGCATTAAGTTTTCTTGTGAACACAATATCCCAACAACTCCCGGAGGGACTTTTAGTCCATCTGGTTTATTTTTACGTTGTTGTACCTATTCAAAAGAAAAAAAAACAGCTAGAGGACAATATCTCCTCTTTACCTGTTTGTCCTGCTGTTGTGAGAAGGTCGTTTGTGTTCTGCAGAAAAAACAGACAAAGGATGTTACGTGGTATTACTGTATGTCCATCCCGGCCTACCTGTTCCTTTTGTCTGTTTTTATTTTTGGCATAATAGGTTCTTTCAAACATTTTCCATTTAGGTCTATAAATCCTTTATCTGCATCATGGCTGTTTGGTAAACATGTAATGCTAGAGTTGTGCTTTAATTTGTCACCTCTGTTTATCCATTAACAAATATACTGTTGAACACAAACAGCATGATTCACTATTAAATTAACCCTATTTAAATGAATTCACTCGCAACACAAACATTACATATGATTTACATGTGCTCTTTTCTGAATTCAAATGGTGTACATGCAGCTACGCTCATATGCATTTGTGCTATTCATGTAAAAAAATACAAGCTAAGGCAACAGAAGCTGTAATTATCATGGCTTACTGTTTATGTTGTCCGGTTTATGACTGGGTTTCTTTTGTATGTGTGTTCGATTTATGTGTGGGATGTTTTTAAAAGAAGGGAAAGACAAAAAGGCCATCCATTATTCCTTCATTGTTCACATCTGCAGTTCATCAAATCTAATGAAAGCTAACAGGCCAGATAACATTTTACTGCTTTAGGGGGACAAATTATTCAACATCCTGCATGTAACCTACCTCTTACTGTCTGTTAATATTCTCATGCTGAGGCCTGCGCAGAATGAGATGGTGCTTGGACCCCACGAGACCCTGCAGATGGGACAGCTTGTGCCATTCGTGGGCCGACTCATCCAGACGGTAAAATGTCACAAAAATGTCAGGGGAAACCCAGTTGGCTCCGTAGCAGATACTCTTCAGTGATACACCATTGAAAAGGACCAAAGAAAAGGCCAAACTCCCCTCCACTCCTAATGCTGCCACAGACTGCATATTGGTTTTGTCGCCATTAGTCAGACACAGAATCAATATTTGATTTGCCTGTTTTTCAACTGAGCACTTTAACGAGCAGAGTTATGTATTTATTGGACATTTATGGGGGGAAAGTGAAGCTGTAGCCCCAAAATATTTAGTTAACAGTGACCAAGCCTGCTCCTTGCAGTCAGTTTGTTGCTTTAAAGGGGCGTTAAATAATCTATGACCTTTATAGGACTACCAGGAATTCAACTAATTTGGCAGAACTTCCCTCCTCCCCCAAGTATTTGGCTCAGAACCAACCTCTATCCGCCCCTGCTCTCCCCCCAAGCGATGGCAGCCTGCAACTGACATAAAGTATAAAAGCTGGATTTTCAAAAAGAGGGGAAAATGAGGTCTCCAATTAGAGCAAAAAACAGCTCAAGTGTCTGTAGAAGAAGTCAAACATCAGGATGCAAAATACAGGCCTAAAAATAGCGCTAGTACAGCTTTATCTTATTAAGCTGTTAACAAGAGCTGTGTCCCAAATCCATACTACAAGCTAATTCTAAACAGTGTACGCCCCTATGTGTCAGTGTATACTGTTTAGAAACTTTGTATGAAGAAATGACATGCTTCACAATGAAATGAAAACAGGAAGTGATCAAATGTGTGCAATGCTTGACCCCCCACATAATAAAACCCTGATTAGAAGTGTGATAGTAAAACAAATAGAACTGGATGTCTTTTATGTGGAGTTGTGCAAATATTTCTGACAGAACTCATTCATTTTGTCTTCAAGGAAAACACAAGAGGAGACAATTGATGATAACCTCGGAGTAAAGACGGCTAAATGTTTACGTTAGATGATGTTACTTGAATCTTCTTTATTAGAATGTCACAGAATGAATGAATTGGACCTTGATATCTATCTGGAGAGATCATTAAGGGCATGTCTTAAAGTTCATGTTGTCGAGAGTACACGACAAATATATGAAAAGACAAACACAAACCAACCAAACAATTAAATAAACTATAAAAAAAGAGAGGACAATAAGCAAGCAGAAAAAGAAAACTTCAGTTACATTTATGAGCAGACTGTTGAGTTTAAAGTGTCAGATAGATTTTACTGGCAATGACTTGCCATTTAAAAAATATAGACAACAACTCCCATGATCCAATGCCACTTAACAACATTTCCCAGCTACATCTTTTGTTGGTGTACTGAAACATCAAATTGCATGGATTGCATATTAAAACTCTAGCATACAAAAAAAATGCTCCGACACTTTAATTCAAAAGTTCAGCTTTAAAACTACGGAACCCCTCTGGGGACATTTGATTTAAAAAAAACAAAAATAAAAACAAAGAATACATGCCCACATGATGATTATTGTTAGCTGTCTCAATGCAAAGACGTGTGATAGTTGTTTAGTCCGTTAACTATATCACTCTGTAACTTGTTAATACATCCAAAAGGAGCAGATCACGGTTTTTCCATTGTTAAACGTTTTTTAAAGCAGCTCAGCTACAATGAACAGCCTCTGTACTGAGATGACTTACAGTTATTATCTCATGGCCACGCATTACTATCTCACCAGAGAGGCTCTGTAGAAAACTGACTTGAAAAAAACTATGCACACAATCCTTATCACTGATAACTGAATTTAAACTATGGGGATAATGTGTCTTTTGGACATGTATTTCATTTCACATTATTGCACTTAACACTTCATCTTACAATGTATGACCTATATTAAGCATTTTGTGTAAAAACCCAAAGCTTGGACTCATTGTTTAAATTCTATTCAGATAAAAGTGTAAAGCGTGTTGTCTACTTTAGCTCCGTGACTGTGAACTTCAGCTATTTAAACAGCAATCAAAGCTTGATAGGATATGAAACCTTTGTGTGCAGTGAGTCTGCAGCATCAGGAGCTCGTCCCAGTGGAGTGTGATGATTAGCATGTGAGCCGACTGGATTTACCCTCATTATCTAACAAGCTGATTACAAGCTAATTATTTCAAGGGAGCGAGGTTAGCTCATCAACTTTGCTAAGTTGTTAGATAGATAGAGGCAATATAGCACAGAGTGTGATCATTATAACTGATCAGTGTATATGTTTGTATAGTAAAAGATGTCAAAATCAAGATGTACCCCAAGAAAAACGTGTATGTCTTCAATTAGAAAATACAGAACTGAACAAAACAAAAGTGTCCCCAAAATTGACAAATCATATTTTAAAGTATTTTTTTTAATGCTGTGGAAGAAGAAACAGACACACCCCTCAACTTAACAAGTGTATTTTAGACAAAAATGATATATAATCACTTATTGGGTAGAGCATTAAGACTCAAATGGTACAGGAATGAGACCTACTAGTATTTATTAATTGTACAAAATCATAAAAGATAAACAATATGACTACCTCCTAATGACGGCACTTCTTCCTCCCACTGATGAGCAGCTTCACTTTTTCAATGTTCTTCCCACACTTAAGTAAATCTTGTGTCTCGACAATGAATTGTGGGAGTTGTAGTCTTTCAGGCCTTTCCAGCTTAAAGGTTTCATAAAGAAACGCTTTTTAATATTTTTTATTGCTAATGATAAAAAAGGATAGCTGTAATGTGAACAGAGTGGAAAAAACGATTATCAACGACTGTGCAGTTCCCCTCTGAAGCACCTTTCAGCTCATCTGGGGTTTGTTAGAGAGGCTACAGCTTCCTTTTCCTTTTTTTGGTGAACTTTCATCAAAATCTCTTTAAGGTGCAGCAGCAACTAAAGAGCCAGATATTTCCCACGTGATACAGACCACAAACAAAGCTTAAAGAAATTGAGCTCCATAGTGGTTTAATCCGTACATAGGAAACGGTTTGCTTTAATAACTTAGAAGGTGATAGCAAATGATCAACAATTTCATCTTTAAGGTTCGTAGTTTTGTAGTTGCCGGTAGAAGCCGGGGTTGGGGCGAATCGACGGTCTTGCCAGCTTCACCTGGCCGTACGCATCATCAAACTTCAGTCCCTCCCTCAACATCAGATAGCCAATCACAATGGAGGATGCACGTGACACACCTGCGTTACAGTGAACCAGCACCACACCGTCCTGTGAGAAACAAAGTGAGACAGAAAAACAGGAAGGTGAAGACACATAACAGAGTCAGAGTTAAGAATCCTGTTCTTTAATTACAACCTCTACTTTTATAGAGGGAAAAGCATTCAGGAAATGAAATGATATGTATATACAGTATATAAATGGTTACCTTCCATTGTAATCAGATCCATTACTTGAGTCAACATTATCTTAACACGTTGTGTTAACATCCTGAATTATTTTATTTTCACTGTTTGACAATTATATTCAGCATGATGTGTTAGGATAAATAGTATTGCTCTATTATTATATGTAATATAAGGCTGCTATTACTTTAACTTCTTTACATACTGTTGCCTAATTTAATCTCCCTCAATGCATCGTATTCTCAAAGATCCCGAGATAGAGAAGAAGTCCACTTTGAGGGAAGAGGAACAGCCTTGTTTTCAGCTTTGTGGAAATGCATTTTTCAGCTAATACAAAGGACGTTTTTATTTTATCTTCAAAATTCAGAGATTTGTTTCAAATAGTAAAGGAACAGTTAAACCTTCGGTTAATCACACAAACATTTAAAAACAACATGCTGGGATACATGGTTTTCAACGAACAGGAAGAATATGAAAACTTGTATCTGACCAGAAACCAAACATGTGAGACAATTCAAAATACTCTAGAAAAGTACAAGTCACTGTTATTGATGCTTAAATGCAATACCTGAGAATCAATGTACTTACAGTCATATTCTATTACCAGTAGGTTTAGTCAGTATTTAATGCATTTATAAGAATTGTATTTTATGTGCTCAAAAATGAGGTTTAATTGTAATGTAAAGGGGATGTGGCAGAAGTTTCACGGGCTGTTATCTTAAAACACTAGCAGGTCAAACCAGAATTATCAACATGGCCAACTATGATGTCTGTTAAGACTATTGTTTTTCTTTTACATTTGTAATGACAACTCTCATCCAAAAATGTTTGGACCCAGTGGCAACATTTTCTAACATTTGCTGCTGTCAAATTTGGCATGACAAACCAGAAAGTTATCAGTTTAAACATGACACATACTGCAAAATACGAACATTTTTACACAAAACAAAACATTTATATCAATGTTTTTACAATCAGAGTTGTAAAACACGATCTAATAAATCAGTAAAATCGGATAGATTCGAAAGTTAACCTCCTGGAAATAAATCATCTGCACTTTTTTTTGTTAAACTTTCTAGTTTCTGACTTTCTAACATCTCTGAACGCGGCATTAGACAGAGCATGTAGAACAAGTTGAGAAGGAATAAATCTGTGCCTGTGGTTTATGTGTGTGTGTGTCAAAATTTGCGACATGATTAATATTAATGTTGATGTAATTATTTTACTGCCTAGAGTGCCTGGCTGGAAATGAATTTTTGAATGAATTTAAATTCCAGCCACATCTTTAGACAATGCGTGCAGGCCCACGGCTCAGTTCTGAAGCTCAGCATATTGACACATTTGTCTCTTTTATTCAACATGGAGCCTACCATTACTGAATAAAGTATTTTTTTTTTCTGGCTGAAATGGAGCAGAAAAGAAACTGCAAGCACAATCTTTATTTTACATGTCAATCAATATGCACCAAAGGACATGAGACTGAAATTAGCTTTGACTACACAAGCGTATACGGCTGCTGTAATTGACATGTTTTCACTGATATCTGCAATTTCATTTCCAACTATAAACCAATCAGGTCGTCCCTCTGGGTGAAACAATCACATGAAGCAGACAAAAAAACATGCAGGAAGGCTATAGCATAATATCATTCTTTAATATGTTTCTATCCATGTAAACGCTTTCTGTGCCCCTTTATATTATCTACACTGGTGTCTGCAGTAAATGTAGCTACACACTAGATCTTGTTTTTCTTTCGTTAAGGGAGAAAAAAACGGAAAACTTTTGCAGACTGAAAATTGCCAGAGCAAGATAATCCATCACAGCAAACATTGTGACTTAATTTGGTTTTGTCAAAGTTTCTTGTTTTGCTGTTATTTCATTGCGCTTGAGTTGAGTGTTTTCATATCAGTGCTCACATCGACTCGTGTTCCGTTTCTGGTCAATCTCTGACACACAGACACACACACACACAGACACACACACACACACACACACACACACACACACAGACACACACACACACACACACACACACACACACACACACACACACACACACACACACACACACAGAATATTTAAGACTTGGCAACAAAATAATCCTTTGAATAGTATTGCATACAGCCCATGAAGTCACAGAGGGAAAATGTAAGCAGAGAACATTTTGACCCCAGCATGCTCCTCTAATAGGTATTCTGACCACCCGCCTCGCCTTTGTGCTGACTTACAGATAGCTGACTGTGGCTGATGTGTGTAAATGCATCGCAGTGTGGTAGCAGAGTCTCTGTGTGCACACCGACATGTTAAATTAGCAGGCAGATATAAAAGACGGCATTTTTAAGGCTACACAAGCCCCCTGGGGAGAAGTGGATACAGAAATATTTTTTAATAGATTTGATTCATTCCTTATCTGGAAAAAAAGCCAGGAACTGTGGTTTGTGTCCTGTGTGCATGTGTCTGCATCTATCAGAGGTGGAAGATGACTGAATACATTTCCTCTAGAAGAATTTAAATGCACCTGTACTTTTCATGGTTATTTTGAATTTCACAGAATTACATTTTGCTCCTATGAAAGAGGATGTTGTACATTTAGTCTTAAAGCATGCATCTTATTTCTATTATTACTTGTACATTGAGCATTGTTGTAAAATCATTTTGACCTTCAAACAGAAAACAAAATACTTAAGATTCTCTCCATATCGTCTTCCTGTAAAATTAAGTTGATGCTTTCAAAAGTTTGTTATCTTATAACAAACTATATAACAACATTTAAGACACGTTTCACTGATAATATTTATGTATTATATTTCATTCATTTCATCATTTGGGAACTGTGCTTTTCCATTTTTTTAAAGCGTTCTTGCAGACCTGAATCTAACACTGTAAGGACATAAACGTCAGCCCTTCAAGTATATCAATAATTAAGTGAAAGTATATAACTTTTAATGAGATAACAAAAGCGTGTTTCAGCCCAAAGTTTTCATTAGTGATTCATGAAACAGTGATGTACTTTATTTACGTCTAAAACCCCTACTGTATGAAGCTACCATTAGCAGCTGGCTAACCTAGCTAGGCATGATTGGTAACAGGGGGAAAAGGTAGCATGGTCTGCTTTAAGGTAACAAAATCTACCTGCAAGCACCTCTGAAATCCCTGCTTACGTTATCCTTATGAAAGGAATCATACATTTACATGAAGTTAACTATTGTTCCCCCAGGAACAGTGGAGACTGCTGGTGGCAGCTTTTTGTCCATTGACTGTATAGAATAAATGGACATAGCCACTAAGACAACACTGTTATTGTCATTATGGATGTGTCCATCTGTTTTGTTTTTAGCAGAGAGATGATTATTGGAATGTTAGTGTGGGTCTCTCTGGAGTCTTACTCATTCTTAGAGCCTGTCTCATGTGGCCACAATAGGAACTTGGGCCCGACGGATATGGAATTTTTGGGGCCGATACCGATAGAGATATTAGAGAGAAAAAAACATTGGATACCGATATATTGGCCGATATCTTTCTTTAACTTATCTTCAATCCATAGAGAAAGATTTATTGTATTGATCCCTCAAATACAGTTATCCAACACAACCGCAAAGTAACTGTGCATGTATGTGCATCACCACTCTGGAGAGTGATAATGCTCGTTCTCTCCACACAGCACTCTTTAGTGGTGACAGCCAGAAAGAGAAATGCTAGTTTAATACAAAGATACTCAACTTAAATGCCATTTGATTGGGTGAATAAATCTACAAATATCGTCGCATATCTGCGATAAAATTAGCCGATACCTAGCTCTAATAGGAACTGCAATATTGTGTCACTTTGGGGTTGACTTCTATTCTCAGCAACCCTTTGCTCCACCCTCATCATACTTCCAACACTAACTCAACACCAAAAAGTATTTCTTTTTTTTTTTTCATTTAAGGTAAAACTTAACATTAAGACCATGTGAATGCATATATTTGTAATAACAACTTCCCTTAGGTTTCGATACCTCCTACAGCATTGTCATCTGGCAACGTGTACAAGTAAATAATATGCTTATTGTGTGTGTTTTGTCAGTTCATATACCTGTTCTCGTGCTTGATCAATAAAGGAACTGCATTCCCCAAGATATGTCGTGATGTCGGTGTCTGGGAGGTCCAGGATCTCGAGAGTCTTATAAACAAACTGATCTGGAAACAGGTTATTAACTCCGTAGGCCACATTCAGCACATGAGACACCTGACAGGGCGAGAGAGAGAGACACGAAAGTCCTTGAGCCAACGACCCCTGAGCATTGACTTGTTTAAAAGGATGTTTTGCCTCGGTAAGAGAGATATTCTGTCAGACTTATTGATGGCCATGACACCACCTGAATGTGACTGAGTGAGAGGACACAGAGATGGAGCGGGTGGGAGTTGAAAAGGAGGGGGAAGATAGATGAAGAGGAAAGAGAGTAGACAACGAGAGAAGACAGATGGTTCCAATTCATTTCGTAGTATCTGTCCTGTCTCACTTAAATTTAGCTTACATTGTTCTGATGTTTCCCGCTTCTGGACTGCTTTTATTATCGACCATCCTTTTCTAACAGATAAAGGATAGGTCTGTGGATATTCCTTTTTTTTTTCCCTTGGCTCAAAAAGGATTTTGTGTGGATCAAAAGCCTGATAATATACAGTGGCGATTCTAGAGTCTGTCGGGGGCCCTAGGCACAAAAATCAATTGGGGGACCCTCCAACCAGCGTTAATCACCATCATGTCTGCCAGTGTCCCAACACTTACACCTCGTTCTCTTTCAACCTGTTTCTTTTTTCTCTCCTATAGACGGATAACTCCACTTCATCTTTCATTGTTGACTTAAGTAGACAAACTTTTTCGGTTTTCACAGAAATAATGCATGTGACACTTAGCAGGGCAGCAAGAGTGAGTGCTGTCAGACAGAGCCCCCTTAGGGAGGTTTCCTACTGTCGTTGCAAAATTTGCATATATTAGGCCACTGCTTTGGTTTCAGCTTAGCTGTTTTCACATATGCACTCCGGATAATATCTAGATAATTACAGGAGGACTTCTCCGGAGATTCTCCCGACCTAGCCGTTCACATATGCTCCTCACAGTGGGGGACTTTCCCTGTCAGACGGGAAGGGGGGCGGGGGATTTCCTGAGGCAAATAAACAACACTGAAGTAGCGGCCGAAGCAAACAGAGTCCGCTACACGATGTTATAATGAGAATATTTGCCTTCATATCAATGGTATGTGTAATCCAATTGAATGACAACATCCACAAAAGAGTGGGGAACAACATACTGACAAACAGAAAACATAATGCAGCCGTTTAATTACGTGCACGGAGATCGTAGTGGTCGCGTGCAGACACTTTAGGCAGTCACTGTATATAAACGTCACTCTCTGATCATATATCTTGTTCCTTTTGTCAAAGCCAAAGTAACTCAAGTCCACTTCTGATTTTAGTAAGATTTCTGTGGACCACTTCCCAAAATGGATGGTAAATGGAAAATGGACTTTTCTAGCCTTCTGACTACTCAAAGCGCTTTTTAACACAGCATTTCACACCTACCCATTCACACAATGATGGCAGAGGCAGGCTAAATAAACTTGTCTTTGATAACATAAACTTGCTACTATATACATTATCAGCAACTACATATCTAGCTCTCAAAGAGGCTCTTGACTGTTAGCTAGCTAGCAGTGGCAAAGACTGTTTTTTAACTAATTGGGCGTGGTGATGTTACTGCCTACTTTATTTCCTCTGCATTTGAATGTAATGTAATTATTGAGCACTGATAGTGAGAAAAAAAATCTACATTTAATTTGAACCTCTTTTTCAGGGCCCGCTGGTTCGCTGCTGCCATAGGGCTCCTTTGTTGTCAAGAATCTATTAAAACCACATCAGTGAGTCACACTGTTACACCGGGTGACATATTCCTTCATTACCATGAACAGACACACACACACCAAATTATTTTGACCAAATCTCACACACAAAATCCTGCTGCGGAAAAATACTCACTTTAACACCCGAAGCTGATTAATCGGCAGCAAAAAAAAAAAGACGTCAAAACAAATGCATTATTAAGTGATGTTTGAGAAACATTTTCTAAATCTAAAGTGCCAGGCTTTTTGGAAGAGTATCGGGTCTTTTTTTTTCTTCGTTTTTTTCGATTTAATATTTAAAGATTTATTTATTCAGTAAAGAGCCAATGAACTTTGAGCTGAGAGTTACAGACAGGGAGTCAGAAAGTCATGAGATATGGAGAATTTTTTTGTTGCTTTCGGCTTTTTCATGAGATATGTTTGACAAAGAAGATGTAAAGAGGGTTTTTACATACACATACAGGTTGTAATTATGGTGTGTGAAATCCTGTTTATAGTTTGTTCATCACTTAAATGTTGTTTGAGCAGAGTGTCAGGATGCTTTGATAAATCTGAAAATCAAACAGTGAACCGTATCTAGTTCGTGCTTTGAGAAACCTGCTGATCTGGATTTAAGCCGAGATACTGTCAGATACTTCAGCCATCATGTTCCTGCTCATCCTCAGCCATGTTTAACAGGTGCATTCTCCAATCGAGTTATGTAGCAATTAAGTCAGTGACACAAAAAATATCATGATTGATGATGTAATTTTGGATCCAGCTGCTGGAATAAAATTGAATGAAGCATAATTGATACAATTTGACTCTGACAATGCTTGTGTACGTATTTTTTTAGGCATTCAAATATATTTAATGAAGAAGCTGAAGGCAGAGAGGTACGTTGCAAATATTAGGCAGCCGGAGAGCAAAACTGGTTTTAATGCTGAAATCTAAAGGTTAGTCAGTACAGATACATCAGATTGGCTTGATAAAGAGGAGAAAGACAAACCTAATCCATCACAGGACCCTGGGCGATGTTAAAATCACTAAATCATCGAGGTAAATCAGAGGGCTACTCGTTCACTTCATGTGAAAATATGGACACAGGGGAGTCTCAAAAATAGATTCTACAGGGTGTGTAATCTAAATGTTAGAATTGTCTTCTACCTAAAAGATTGTATCTCCTGACAAACGACACCTACAACAAAATACGTTTGTTTGTTTTTTTTTGTTTTTTTTAATCTGCATGCCAGTAAGTGTTCATTAAATGTTGTGACAGAAAGAACAGATTCTTTTATAAATTGTCCTCTGAGCCCTCAGTTAAGCCTCCTGAGCTTTAATAGCTGTCTGGGAAACCCTGCGTGGTTTGGTTATTAGGCGGTCAGGGCTTCATCGCAGTAACAGGAAGTGAAGGCACTTGTAATCTCTCCAATTCATCATCCTGAGACTGCACAGGCAGCAATATGCTCATGCCTGGGAGCAGCCTCTGCAGAGAGCAGTAGTCACATTTCTCTGATGTGGAGACGCAGCAGCGCTGAGACTTAGTGTAATCATTTACTCCCTCTACTGAGCTAAACTGTCACTGCATGAGTCATGAAGCTCCTCTGGCTATTGGCTGCTTGTCGCAGAGCCGCAGGAATGCACACCTGCATGGCCACCTCTAATCTCATGCCACTACACATGTGATCTTATCAAGACAAGGGCATGCCCGCTGTATTGATCCCCTTGTACTGACCTTATGTCTCTGCAGGGTGTCAAAGTCCTGGGCTGCATCCTGAGAGGCTGGAAAAGCAGAAACACATCCATGAACAAACGCTTTCAATAAAAACTGACTTTTCCTCATTCCTTACGTGCATATTTATCATCTATCATTACCTTTCTAATGAGAAAAACAAAATGTAACACTTCATTCATCTGTGCAGAGTGTTGAGAATGTGTTGATGGTGATGCATGATGTTGGTAAAATGTTTTTTCCCTAATGAGCTGACAGAGCATAACGTGACTAACTTGAACTAACTTGAAAATGAATTTGCTAAAACTTAAATAATTGATATGTTGATACATGTAGGTCATTCATGAAACAGAAATACTTAATTTTAAGTTAAAAAATCTGAAGGTTGTAGGCTGTTGACTGGACAAACTAAGAAGTAAACTAATGTTATAATAAAATAATTTTCTGACATTTTACTAACAATTAATCACATGATCAACTTACGATTAATCAATAACATGGACCAGGGTCTTCTAAATACCAGAATTTAAACATTGATATACTGTAATACTTATAAAACCAAACGATATTGAAACCTGTTTCGTTGCCATGGCATCAAAATAAGTCCTATGGCACCCATGCACATGCATTAGCACAGATTACATCACATAAGCAAGATCAAAAAGTAAAGAGTAACACATGCTCTCTCAGATAGATGCTAAATGAAAAATAGAGTTGACTGTGAACTTGGAACTAATAAAAATATTCCTTATTCCTCACACACACAAACAATCAAGCAGCGGACAAACACTGTAAGAAAGAAGTCGCACCCCCACATAAATACAAATTTGCACACAAAAAAAAAGGTCTATTCAGCAGCAGTGGAAGCAAATGTTAGAGGATATCAGCACTTATATCACTTAGTAGGAAAACATCCAGACAGAGAAACACTTTCTGAACAGCTGCAGCACCAAACGGGGGAAGATATCAGTCAGCAGAAAGCAGCAGTAAAACAGCTTAAAGCGACAGCAAAAAAAAAAGAAAGAAAGATGACAGTAACACCAGGCCAGGCTAAAATGCAGCTGGAATAAACAGTATATTATCTACAGCTGCAGACAAAGAGGTTTATGATGTTCATGATAAGACTGAGAAAAGGAATTTCATGACAAGACTTCAGAACAGAAAAAGTGCAATGACTGATGCAGCAGAGGATGCATGTCAAAGACCATAGTGAAGGGGAAAAGGTGCCTCAGTGTCACTGAAGGATACGTTAAAAGAGGAGTCACGTTAACATTTTCAAATACAGTGGAAGTCTGAACAGAAGCTGGATGATTACTGTAAAGGGACATACGACATATGGAAACAGAAAATGCTGGAAGGGATTCCTCCAGATTTCTTGAGCGGCCGCTCTGCAGCAGCTCACGGCCTTCACAGTAGCAATATTTGCACTCTTTGCAGCAGCCAAAGCCACTTTCACATAATGCCAAATTCATGGTGTTCAGAAGTAAATCTAAATCCAAAGGCTAGAGAGTCTTTGGAAATAATCCAGCTCCAGCCTGTATGCCTCATCAGTGTAAAAGGAAAAGATTTAAACTGACACATCTGTGAAAGGATGCGGGAATGCTAGGATTTCTAGAGCGCTTTTAAATACAAGTGTGACACGGGACCAATTCAATCTGCTAAGCTACAGAGGACACATCTCAGTCATATTTATACTGTGCGCGGCAAATGTTATTAAAAATGCAGTTCAATTCTATATTTAGACATAAAACTGTACAGCATTTTTGTTCAAGTTTCCCTGACAACTATCCTCTGCAGTCTCTTGTATGTAACAACTGTTGTCCTTTTCAAATGTAGCTCAATATCTGCTGATCATTTGGGTTGTCAGATCAAAGATGAAATACTCTTTTCTTTCAGGCGCATCACCCAATAAAAGAAAAGATGAAACTTCTTTAAAAATGCACTGTTTCGAGATGAAAGAGCTTCATCTGCACAATGGCTTCAAATGTTTAATTAAACTGTTAGTTATCTGCCCTCTTTAAATTTACACCTGTCAAAACATATCTCAAAGTTAAAGGTAAAAGAATTCTAGAGCTTTGGAAATGTGTTTATTTGTTTGCTAAGAGTTTCATCAGGACGATGAGACCGCTCTTAGGTTTTTACAGTAAATATGAAGCTATCAGCAGGTTAGCTTAGCATAGCACAAAGACTGAAAACAGCTAGCCTGGCCGCTAAATAGTTTCAGCAGAACAATGTAAAATCCTGTTTTTTAAACGTATTAATGCTGTGTTAAGGGTAAGACTGAAGATCAGAAGACTGAGCGTATCCAGTTGTTTGTGGACTGCTGCTTAGGCGCCTTGGGTTTTGGACACTGCCGTCATGTTTTGTTTTAGAACCTAGAGACAGCCAGAGAGGTGTCCATGTTTTGTACGAGAGCATGGAGCTGTAAAGGAGGGAGGGTTAAATGCACGCAAGCATTCCAGCTAAAGCTAGCGCTAGCTTGGTTCTCAAGGTGCATTCCTAACTCAGGTGAGCTGTATTTACCAAAGATGTCCATACACGCCCTAAAACACACTCTGCTTTTTGTTATTTCAAACTTACAAAATGAACAACCTTCTACTACTGAGTTACTGAGGAAGACATGAAAGTGTCTAAATTCATTAAGAAAATGTAATTAGTCGCTGAATAAGGACAGAAGCCAGGTCATTTTCACTTTGAGTTCTGTACAGCTGGACTTCTTCTCCTAAAATAAGTGAAGTCGCCCCCTGCTGGCCGGTAGAATGAAAGCACGTTGAAGGCGCCCTCCAATTAGCTGATCTTTCCAGATATGGAGGCTTCATCCCTCTTTTACGTACAGTTTATAGGTACACAAATATGAAGTGACATATTATTATCAGTGATAAGAGGTCAACATTTTGTCTATCAGGTCTAATTTAGTTTTTCCGGGGGCCAATAACTGAAAGGCAATCTGAACTGGTCACAGTCGTACCCATAACGAGATCAAAAATATTTGGAGTTTATCAAAGGATGTCAGTATGTTCTAAATATTAGAAATTGCAAGTTGAAAAACAAAGCTAGAAGAAAAAAATTGTGTGACAACTGTGACAAGAACATCAGAGGCAACAAGATGAAAGCTCAAAATAAATGATAGGCTGAGATTGGCTGAGACAAAAGAAGCAAACACAAGCAAATCAAAAAGTGTCTCCCTCGTCTGAAGAGAGGCTATCAAACAATCCCCAGGAACAAAGAGGTATTTCATTATTGGAGACGAGGTGTTTTTCAGCCGACCTGTCTGGTCTGTAACTGATCCTGTGAGGTGTCATAACAGGGACATGAACAGTTTATTGCTTTTAGCAGCGAATCAGTGCATAGAAAAGAGTCACCTCTGTTGAGTCTGACAGATGTAATATTTTATTGATCCCTGCTGAGAAATTCTCACTTTGATTCTCCCCTGCAGTTGAGGTCACAGCACAGTGCACGCTACAGACGTGAAGAGCACCCCAGAGCTGAGAGACGCTTCAATGTCAGGCAGAAGGACACTTCAGATACACGCTGACATGAGAGGGTGTCAACCTGTGTCCTCTGACTGAAGGGTACTTCACCGTGCTCTCTGAGACTAATTCAGACTTAATGACATTGATTTATTCGTTAATATGGATTTTGTTCGTTAGGAACAAAAAGCTCCTTCTGTCTCTGTGGATTCGCACACTGACGTGACCGAGACATTATTAAATAATTACTGTGAGACAATTAAAACCTCGTAAGCTCCTGTGAGGTTTTCACACTGTGCTACCATAAACATATTATAACATCTGTCTATAACATCTGTCTGTGTTAAACAAACTCCAACTTTCAAAGATATTTTAATTGAAACCCTCTTTTTCCCGACAACAGAGATGTATTATTACTACTAGGAAGCTGGCAGTACTATAGAAGCAGATGTCGTAGTGGTTGGAGTAACAATTAGTAATTAAATATATCTGTAAAAAGACAAAACAAAGAAATGATTTCCTCCACAGACTGAGATCTGTTGGGGCGAGTCGACAGATTCTAGTTTTGTTCTTCACTTCTGTGATTCTAAGTGTCCTACAGTATTGTAACACCTCATGGTATATGTGTCTGTCCACTACTTTGAAGTCTAAACTGCTCCAACAGTTAAACATCTGCTCAAAGATTGTGGGTAAACCTCCACAGAGACTCAATGAATCAGCCTATACAACAAGTTAAGGCTGGCTAGCAGCATCGCCTCTGATCCTGACCACGCTCTTAACACAGAATATGAACTGTTACCATCAAACCGCAGATACAGGATCCCACGTTTTAACAAGGTCAGACTGAAACAATCTTTGGTTCACTAGTCAATTCTAAAAGTGAATGCAGAGCTGAATCCCCGGGCAAAGCAAGTTTAAGGCCTTTGAATATTTGTTTGGTGTATCAAATTTTTGTATCTTGTCTTGATTTTTAAGTTGCAAATGGAGCCGCTGTGATGCGAGACACATTTCAGACCATGTCTGACATTAGAGTTCAATCAATCAATCAATCAGAAGTGATAGCCTCTGAAGTAGTATGGGTGAAGTAACAGAGCTATGCAGGAAGTAGCAGGCAACAACAGACACAGCTGTGAGGACCAAGAGTAAAAATAAAAATGTTGTAAACAATGGTAAACTTGTCGTATAAAGCTAGTAGAAATACTTGAATAAAGTAGAATGTTTTACCCAGGAGTAGGAAGGGTCTAATGACGCCAACTTGAAGGTCCAGACTTTTGTCTTCTACAAATCCACATCCACTTCCCTCCTCCAGCACTTCAACCTGCTCGCCTCCTTCTCCTCCATCACTCCTCCTCTCCAGCAGCTTCCTGCCTGTCACCGTGGTAACGTGTGTACACTGTTTCTTCAGACTGTTCTTGGAGAAGCCCTGGATCTCCTGAGCCAGCGAATGCATGATGCCAGGGTTCACAAGACTGAGCTGAAACCAAACAAAGATGACTTAGGAAAGGTTTAGGAAAGGAAGTTTAACTGACCGGATCATCTATTACAAGTGGTAGAACTAATATATGAGAACAAAACAACCAGCAATAGGCCCACCTAATGGGCCTAGCAAAACACTAGCAAAACACTTTTCTCAGTGAATCAGTCACTTGTAAGTACAGTGGGTTCTCTAATTTAAGACCACTAGCAGCAGATTAGGCTACTGTAGGCTACTTTACACACATTTTGTGCATTTACTCTCAGCTAATTTGCAAACACAAAATCTTGCCTTAAAAAAATACATTGAGATGTATAGTAGCTATAGATAGGCTATTGTTTGGTTGTGGACAGAATCAAAGAGCTCCTTTAGGTTTCCTTTGCTTCGTTCACCCACCCGGTTTAATTTCTTTATTCTACTCAAATCCCGAAAATAGTTCGATCATTGCTGTTTTAAGCATTGATATAATGTGATTTGCTAGAGTATTCAAGAGTATTCAGGATACTAGACTACTAACTAGTGAGAAACACAGCTACTGTAGCTGCCATCGGGGCTATTATTTACAGTCTATCGGCTCGACACAGAACTGACAGCTGAGTCGGAAGCTGCGTCAACAATGTGATGCGTTCAAGTGTTCCTAGTAAAATAGTTAATTATAGAGTTCACTACAAACTCTGCACAGGGTGTGGCTAATAATGATATACGTATTAACTCGCCTGTATATCTGTCAAAATGACCAGCTATGCGGTAAAGTTAAATGGTGCAATTGTGTAAGAATTAACTGGTAAAATAACTGTAAAGCCAAAATTAATTTGATTGAAAACACTGAGCAAGTGAAACATTGCTTGGTACAGCTTCTTTGATTTAATTATATGCTGCTCCTTTCCCCTAATCTATATAAGAACATTAATAGTATTTTCGGATTTGGACTGATGAATTGACAAATATGCATTTTGAAAAAAATCTATTTTTCACAGGGTATTTTTAATTACTTTTAGAATAGAATATAAATCTTCAAAAAAATCAACAGACTGTGATAGAATAATAATAAAAAAGAAGACTTGTTCATTGCAGCCCAACAGTAGTGCAACTATTTTATAGTGTTCACAATTACATTTAACATAACTAAAATTATATATATCTCCATTATATATTCAAGTGTATTTTTGGTATTATAGGATAGGATAGGATAATACTTTATTGATCCCCAGAGGGGAAATTCGGCCGTTACAGCAGCACAGACAAGAAAGCTCAAAAATACACATTAAACAGAATAGATAAGATAAATAAAAATAAAAAATAAAAACAGGGGGTATATACAGTACAAAATGAATGATGAAGTTAACTCGGGGGAATTGAGAAAGTATTTGCAGAGAATGACAAGATAAAGTGACAAGTGATTAAAGTGACTTGGTATGATGATTATGTCTAAGAGGTGCAGGTATAGAATACAATACAATAGAATATAATTACTTTATTGATCCCAAACTGGGAAATTGTGGCGTTACAGCAGCAGGTTATCCAACACACAATATGAGTAAAAAACACAATGTTAGCAATCTAAACACAATATAATATTAACTACAAAGTAAATAAGTACTAAAAGATATCAAAAATAAGAATGTGAATCTATACAACCAGGATTTCACTAAGCATTACTAGTCTTAAATAGGAAGATTAAATATGGAAGATTGAATGTAAATGTGCAAAAACAGAGTTGTAAATGGTTATAGATTAAATATGGAAGATTAACTGTAAATGTGCAAAAACAGGCTCGTAAATGGTTGTAAATTAAATATGAAATCTTTCTGTATGTATATTAGTTAGTATGAACTAAAGAGAATGGTTAAGGTTAAAATTAGGCGTCATTAGACACCCAAGTTGGATTTCGTTAAACTGGAATATCGAATCGTGATCAATTAGAATTAGGGCACCACGGCCTCAAAAGGTTTTTTTTTTAACGAGGGAGACCTGAACGCAGCGGGAGCCAGTCTCGTTGTAAAAAAAAAAAAAAAAATCAGGACAACTCCTCATCATCATCCCTGTGACCGAAAAAAAAGAAAAAAACCAGGCAGAGGGAGACGGAGGGGTGGAGTACAGGAAGCTGCTGTCTCCGACAATCTGAACATGGGCGAAATCTATTAACGCATAAAAAACCACAGCCTCTTTATATCATATTTGATCCGGGAACAGAGGCCGCGGGGATTTTTGATATATATATATTTTTTCTGGATTTAATTGGAGATCCAAACAGAGAGAGAAGATGTCTCGGGGAGTGATCCAGCCCAGCCAGCAGAAACTGGCAGAAAAACTCACCATCCTCAACGACAGAGGCATCGGGATGTTGACCCGTGTTTACAATATCAAAAAGGTTCGCACACACACGTAGTTATATCCTCACGAACAGATTCATTACGTAGATAATATCTGCACCACAAATGGTTATGTGAGAGACAGGATGAATGCTTGATTAGCTAGCACTGACTGTAACCCTAACGCCAATGTTATATATATATCTATATATATATATACACCTGATGTTTTATATACGAGACCACGATTAGTAAAGTTTCATTAAAATCTCTTATGTTGTCCTAAATGTTTCCCTGAAGCATCACTGGAAGCTTTGGGCATGGCTAGCCAAAAAACTGTCTTGTTAGCTTGCGGTAAAAATGGCTCGGTTGCTTTACGGCGTAATTTGATTTTCGCTTGGATTAGATACTTTTAATGCGAGCAGGATGGTAACATATACAACCCAGAAAGCTATAATTAAAAGTAAGGTAAGGTATGAACCTACTAAGGTGATATTACCTGCTTAAAGGCCTGTTAGTAGTGTTAGCTAATGTCGGCTGTCGGTAATGGCGGCGGCTGCTTTGCTAAGCTAACGTTAGCACTCGGGCGTCGTCTCCATCAAATGCCCAAAACACGAAGCTCACCAAAAAAACACCAAACCCAGACGTGCAGCTGCACATTTATATATTATATTTATACATTAAGTTGTATATTGTTATTAGCTAATTTTATTACACATTTGCGAAAAGCTAACATGATTTGAGTTTGCTCCACAGTCCTGAGACAGTGAAGCGAAAGTAACAAATAATTAAAAGGATCATTTTTGTTTGATTCCTCTTTGGATTAACAATCATGTGCCAACGATAGGTGACGATAAGACACAAATTATCACATAGCAATTAAGTATGAGCTTAATACCATTTTAAAATCTCAATTTAATGTTTGAATAAGCATGTCAGTAAAGGGATATTTAATGATGACCCAGCTCTGTCTTAAAGGTGTTTTGCTCACTACATGTGGGATACATGACAGAATTGAAGGCTAAATTGAGTGATTGTTTTGACACAGATATGAAGCATCTGGTGTTAAACACCCTTCTGAGTGTGATTCTTAGTTTTTTTGCATACATTATTTAAGACCGCTGATACAAAATCAACTATTTTATAACTTAACCGTGTTGTTCCAGTGTTACATCAATGGTTTGTGTGTGGGAGGAAGAGAGTAGTGGGTCTGTTTGTGTTGGGCGAGCTTCTGTGCCAGAGTGTATGATGAATAAAAAAAGAGGGAGAAAGAGGTCAGTCATTTTTAAGTTAAGTTTTAAGGAGTACAGAATGAAAGTCTATACTGTTTCCTTGTATCATTACAGCTGGCTGTCTCTGTACAGCAGTTCATCAGTAGCATGATTATGTTTGTGCCTTAACTATCACAATCTTACTAAATACATTTGTTCTTTATTGACGTGAGATAATTTGTAATCAGCATACAATGTATAGAAATATGTAGACTCAAATTTTGTGAGCATGCCTGTGTTTATATGCTCTGTAGAAGTTGTAATACAGTATGAGCAGTCAGGCATACTCAGAGTGATTCTACTGCTGATATTTCTTCTTAGTACGCCCTTCCTTCCTTCCTTCCTTTCCTCCTTCCTTCCTTTCTTTTTCTTTCTTTCTGTCTGTCCCATCATCTTCATATCTATACTCATCTGCCTCACCATAAGGCCTCTGAACACATCAACCCTGAAATGCTATTCTAATGGTGTTTTTATTTTTCTTATTATTTTTTTTAAATTGCCAGATATTATAAGACTTTCCAGCAGCAATAACACGTGATTCCCAAAGCTAGAAATGAAAGGACGGGAACAGTAATCTGTCATACAATAACTGGGCTCATTCTGGACTGATTTCTGCTCAATAGCAATTTGGAGACTGATTTAATGTTTAAACTCCTGAAACTCCCCCAGAATGCTCCTCATTATCACCAGTGGAGTAACGTTATGTTTCTTAATGAAAAGACAGGTGACAGACTTGGGTCTCTTGTTTCTACCTTTGGGAGACAGTAATTCATGCTCACAAATGGTAATATTATCATCTAAGATCACAGTGATGTTCTTTTCCATTTTCAGCATATTCACTCATTACACACCATGATTAGCTGCAGAAATCCTTAATATCGTTTTTTTGTTTTTTTATATGATTCCCTAACAGTCACCTTAACTAATCTTTGCTGAGTGGCATTGCAGTTTTTGTTTGCTGAGCTTATCTTTTTTCGCCAGTGGCTTCCCTAACATCATATTTTGTCTTGCACACAGAACTTACAGGGTATTTCTCTTTCTGAACCTTGTTTGCACCCAGTTAACCCCTTTAGTCTCCTCAGCTATAGTGAGCATTTAGTTACAAATATGTTTTCAAATTTAAATGTACAGCCCGAGTAAGTTATCTTCTGTAGCAGGATGGATGTAGCAACATGAACACCGGGACATTTTAATGCCGTTTGGTGTTATCGACTTTCAACAGGCTACCTTGGAAAGCTTGAAAAATGCTTTTAATGAAACCATGTGGTATCGACAAAATGATATAATCATAAATAAATGAATAAAGAAGAAAGTTAACATCAATAACCATGATGTAAAAGATGTCTGATAAAGTCAGTAGAACACAAACATGGGCAGCAAAAAGACAGTCTATCTGGTCTGCATATAAGGGAGGGCTCATACAGTAAATGACTGTGGGAGCATTTTTTGGACATACAGCTCATGACAATGCATCACAGTTGGGGTTGTTACTGTACCTCTTTCCTGTTGACTGTCAGCTCTGTGCATTGTAAACAAACCAACTAGCTAAAGTTTGTAAGGCTGGGTTTAATCACAGAATATATGAACAAAATTCACTTTTTTTCATTAGAAACAGTAAACTTCTTACAGATATTTTTTCTACAGATAAATTGGAAGATTTTTTGATTGTAAACACAGGCATTGTAACCTGATGGTCTATCAGTTGGACAAAATGTTGCTGAACCCCTGACTTCATGGTAGAAGAAGAACGATTTTTTAAGTACTAAACTTGTTTTGTTTTTTTCTCGGCCATTTTGACTCCTGAGATGACTTATTTCAGACTTGCACCCTTTGTCTGAATGAGAGTCAATTCTGCTTTTCATTTTTGAAAATCAAAATTGAAAGCTCTTTTAGAGAAATTTTGAATTTCACGTCAAAGTTTTGACAACCTAAATGTTAAGACCTGCTAACCATTTGGGTTAATAAGCAGTCAGTTGATGCAACAGAGTAACTCATTCAAAACATTAAGCAGTTACATTTTCTTCGACACTTGCTGGGGAGGATATCACCTTTTTTTTTTCTCCCTCTTTTTCCAGACCAGTTCAGTCACTACTAGTCCCCTGTTGTTAACAATGTGTGTTTTTCAAAAAAAAAAGATTTTTTTTTAGATTTTTAAATCTAAATAGTTTCAAGACGATTCAGTGGTTTTTGTGATCTCAATCTGGTATCAACATCTTCTACTTATACCTACTGTACTTTATTCTAACAACAATATCGGCTTCATTGTTGTGGCCCAGAATGCACCTGAAAGTGTAGATCGGTTCTAGGCTTACCTCTACGGTGGATCAGAGGACTACGTCAGCTGCTTTCAAAAATTAACAATGACCTACTATGGGAATAAAAATTACACATTGACTTTTAATGAAGGACATCTTTTTGGGCATTTTTACAGCTCATTTATGATATTAATGATTTTGATAAATACCTGCAGACTTTCACCTTCTCCATTGCACGACTGCAAATATCATGCTTAGATGGAAGCAGACTCATGAATGTGTGCTGACATGTTTGCTCGGGGATTCCCTTTTCTCTTTGGTATTCAGTCAAGCAGTGTGACTATGCATAAATGCATACGCAAACACACAGATTTCTGATATGTCATCACACTACAGTTAGTCTGAAACCCGTGGAAAACTATTTGATTAGTATTCATTTTTAAAGAATTAGGTTTGTTGCAGAAATAAATCAATAAGTATGTTAAGTATGTTTCTTTACAAATTTGCTAAGACGTTGTGCATTTTTGTTAATGTTACAGACGGAAGGGTTGATTACTTACTAATATTGTCTCGCTGTAGGTTTCCGTATCTGTTAATATTCCTCTTTGTTTCTACTTCCCAAAACGAAAGTCAACTTATGATGCGGAACATGATTGTTTAATTTACAATTCACTAAAAAGGTCTTAGACACATTCAAAGTTTGCGTATGAACAATCCTGTACATTAGATTAGTGTATCGATCGTGGTTGGTGTTCTTACACACCTATTATTGATATATCGATTTTCATTTGGAGAAACAGGAGGCACATTCAGAGATTATGCAAATTCAAAAACAAAATAAAAGTGCCAAAGAAATGTAATAAAGAAATGTGCTGCAAACATACTGCAAATTCATTAGCCATACAAAGTCAAAAGCTCACAAGCCCAAGAAAACAACTGTAAAAGAAAAAAGCTGCAAACTCAGTCATCACAATGGAAGCTCTTGTGCGGTGCTGCTCTTCATTTGCCTAAGCCATGCGGCCCCCTATTTGCGACCTAAAACTCTTTCTGATGTGATGACTGGTTATGCACTATTTTCGTTTTCTGTGCTTTTGTGTTTTTGACTTTGCAGTTAATGTATCTGTTTGGACTTTTCTGCAGAGCATTTTCATTGTTGTCTTTTCTCTGGACTTTTGCATGTTGTTTTGAATTTCCATCGTTCCTGACTTACCGCCCTTTTCTTCTAATGGAAATCACTTGGGCATTGCACAGCGTTTGCCCTTGTTGGCTACTACACTCTTTAGCCAACATATACACTGATATACAGATCTGATCGCTTTCTAATTCTGTCAAATGGTATGCTCAAGCTGCAATGCAGCCAACCACCACTGGACAGGGCCATAGCGATAGACTGTCTGTAACTCCTGTTAATGGGCCTGCTCTCCCTACTCTACTACCTGGATGTAAACATGCACTGCGAATGGATAGCATCTTTTAGTAGCAGCATGGTTTGGCAGTATTTGTTTCTACATATCTAGGCTGTGTGAGGTTAAACTGGCATATTGACAGGAAGAATGCGTAACCACATTCAACACAGGCATGTGGATGTTAACCTGCAGGGAGGAGCGAAGACTGACTGTGCTATCATTGCTAATGTTAGCCACACTCGGCAAACCAAATTACCTGCAGGCAATTTTACATAAATCATGCGAAATTATTTGACTGTGTCCCAGTGTTTTCACATTTAGATAGTCTGTTAGTCTGAATTTCAATTTCTGTTCAACAGACAAGAAAATTAGTTGCCTAGGAACATCCCCATTCTGAAGTCACTACTCAAAATCAGAGCAGGCATGGGAAACACATGGTATGAAAAAGAAATATGTACGCAAGCAATGCATTTTTAAACATCAAAATGTTAGTTTGACACAAAATGTGGAGCCTTGGAAGCATGGGCCTTGCATACACCATTTGACCAAGATGAAGCCCCAGCGGGCCCAGAGCTATCCTCAGATCTGTTTATATCTGTTGGTGGCAACTACATGGTTTGCTCACACAATAGCAAGTCGTTAAATGAGATGAGAGAAAGAGAAAATGTGATTATATGTTGTTGAGAAAAGCACTAGTGCAATAGGAAGTTATATCAAATTCATGTTACGACTATGCGACCTACGAAGTCAAATTTTATAACTTGCATATACATCAGTAATTATTTATTGCACGTCATATCACCATTGCAATGTAGAAGTGAACCCTTGTGCTTCAGTGAACAGGAAGCACTGTATTATCCGTAACCCGGCAACAGCAATGGAGAAGAAAAGTGGAGAAAGTAATGCAGCCAATGAAATCTGCAGGAGCCAAACTTTGTCTTCACACTGTTCTGTATGACACAGCCAGTGTCAGCCATATTATGTCAGCCTTTCCGCATTATAACAAATGGATGTTATTTTCAATGATTGTGTAGGGAGGAATACTACACCTTGTGTTACTTTGAAGATGGTGTGCATTAAAGAAAAGTGTTAATATAATTACATGTTGGCACAGCATGTGTTGTTTTTATGTATATTGATTTGCCAGAATAGCTGTTCCTAACTAATCTGAGATGTAACACCTGTTTTAAGACATGCATGCATGTGTGCTTGTGTGAGCGAGTGTGTAGACCAGTGATCCAGCAGTTTGTCTGGGTGGGCTCTTTGTTTTGATTTCTTCTCTTCTTCTCTCCGTTCCAATGCTTCCCCCCTCTCCTATGCAGCAAGGACAAGTTTGGAAGGTTTGCAAAGTTTATCACCTTCCACTGATGAAACCACACCCACCCCTTCACCCTTCCTCAACTCCTTCCTCCTTCCCATCCTCCTCCTCCTCCTCCTCCTCCCTCTGCTCCTCCGGGCTACCTGTACTGATCTGTTGGTCCTCTCCTTCTGTGCCTCACTCCTACTCTTGCTTAAATTTAATGCTGAAAGTACGCCTGGGCTGCATTCATTGTCAGTTTTACCAAACTGCAGTGGCAATTCAGCGTGTTGATTCATTTTGTCATCATACAGAACACATCACATGCACATTATCTTTCTGTGCTTTGTTTGGATAAAGGAAATGTTTTGCTTTTAATAAGTCTACAAAGCAAAACTAGATTTGAAACCTCTTTCTTTTAACAGGTGATCAAGTCTTGATTAAATCCCCCCTTACATGGTAGCATAGGTCCATGGTCATTAATAATTTGTCACATGGAAAATAGTTTTATGATTTTATGAACCATTTGATGTTGGAGGCCACCTCCGGATTTAAACCCCACCACTTCTAAAGAAAGTGAACTTCATAAAATAAATAGTTTTAAATTAGAGTAAAATAATCTACATCCTCAATAATGAATTGACATAGGAGGAATAAATGTTTCATCAACTCCAACTGCTGCCCTGTTAGAGTCATCCTCCTCCTCCACTCACAGCAGAGTGGTAAGGGAGCCATCTTTGTAGAAAGTCCCAGTAGTTAAAAAAAAGAAATCCCATGTTGAAATTGGCAGGCTAAAAGCAAGTTATCTAACTAAACAAGGTGACTAAAGGTCACATTATGTATGTTCAAGGTCTGGTCTGTTAAATAACTATTAGGCAAAGGTAAAAACAAAACCATCATGTGTTCAAATTACAGTTGTCAATAAAGCTGCACAATCGATACAGTTGTCTGGAAGAGTTAAAAAGAAATGGTTTATTTTCTCAGCAATATCCCAGTTCTGTTTAACGCAGTGTAGTTTTGTCTTTCCATCAAATTACTGAAAATGGTAGTGGTATTAATGACAACTCAGATTGACAAGTCTCAAAATTGGTATCAATATAAAAAAGAATGATCTCCATCCCTAATATTTATCATTTGCTCAGCTTAGATATTAATCATCCACCCTTTTTATTTAGACTAAACAAGCCTTATTTTTGTACTTACAGCTTTTATCCTTACATTTTTTTAAAGAAGGAACAAGTACAACATTTCTGTCAGTTCAACAGGATGAGTGAAGGCAGTGAGCCAGCTCAGTTCTTTAGTTCAGCTGTTCTTAATCACATGAAGCATCCATTCTTTGGAGCTCTCTTATTTTGCAGTCGTTAATCCCTACTTAAGAAAAACGAGAGCTCGCACTGTGAGGAATGAAAGACAAATACTAATTCATCTCAGAGAAGAGCAGTGTGTTTTTGCATGGTTTACTGGGACTCTGAAGGATCACTCTGAAGAGGTGCCATGGGGTGTTGGAATATTTCATCCAGTAATTAGCAGCCGTAATTAGCTTTCAGATGTAGCCTTCCCTGGCCCACTGATATCCATTACAGGGTCCCCTGCCATATGTCGGTCAGAGTGGGGACTCTTTTGAGAAGCTCAGCTCTTAATTGCTACCCGGAGTGGAGGAACGATGGTGGAGGCGAGACTAAGGTCTGTTCTGGTATCCAGGCAACAGTCCCTTCACTCTCCCCTGACCACTACTGATCCTCAGCTTATTCCCATGACCTGTCCCTTCATTCACTGCGTCTCTCCTCCCTACCACCCATCCTACCATCAGCCCCCAAACCACCCGAACCCAGCCAGTCAGCTTATGCACTAGCCAACACAAGAATTAATGGACAGTGCCATGCCATGGGAATGACAGTTATTTACTTCTTTTTTACGTCTGAAAATGAAATTTAAAGAACTAGCCGAATGGTGTTCAATAGTGTGGCTGTATAAAGTAAGCTAGGTCTCTATTGTAATTTTGAACACCTAGTTATGTTGTTTTTCATGTGTCAGCCCAACAACGCTTGTTAAACTTACAATAGACCACAGCTTACCATTATCCAAAGTACAGGTGTGTAATCATGCTGTCGATTTTTTACCTGGCAGTCACTTTTCAATTGCCTTATGAGCTGTGTTTTCCCTACATCTCAGAAATTTGTGAAAAACTTAACCAAACACAAGACGATGTCCCAAAATGTCTTTTTCTTTTTGTCCACAACCCAAAGATATTCAAGTATTCTGAATTATGGAGTTGGGTGTCACCATTTGTAAATCAACCCAAGTATTACTTCCCGAATTATATGTTCAGAGTGTTTCTATATTAGCACGTAAAAGAAAAAACACGCTAAGAAGCTGCTGATTGGTTGATCTCCAATAGGCCTACATAGGCCAATTTTACTGGCTAACCAATATTAGGTTAGGCTTTCATGAGTCATTTGTGAGATGACAAATGCATATCATGAATCAAAATGATTTAAAGTCGCATTTCACAGTCACGCATTTGACAATCACAGATTATAAAACCATTTTCTTCCTCTTTCTTCAGGTGCTTTAGTAATCTATGATTTAAAGCATACAATTCAGCATCACAACAACAAGAATACAAAGACAACAATCCAACCACAAAGAGAGATGTTGACAATGATGTATTAGATTTTATTTTGCCAAAAATGATCGATATTGAGAGAACAAAACACCTTTTTATATGAATAAAAAAAGACCATACATTTTTAAAAAGTTGACATTATTGATCGAAAGATGTTCAAATTATAGCTGTCACAGAATCTGTGGACGACAACAGAAAAATGACTGTCAGCCACTAGAGTGAGTTTGGGCCAATACATTGGAAAACGACTGAACAGTTACAGCCAACATACTTGTGTTATGAAGTAACCAGGAAGTGTTTTTCACTCTGCAGTTCCCCGGCGTGAGTCAAAGGGTAACTACATCAAAGTAGCCGTTGTAGACATTAGTCTTGTTGTGTAGGGTGAGACTAGAGATGTGTTGTCATCAGAACAGCATTGTGTTAGTAAATCAAGGCTTGTGCTTCTGCAATTGCATGGATTCCACAGTCGCATCTTGATTCCTTGTTTCTCATTTAACATTCAGTTAAAATTCAGTCTGCCTCTCTGACACCTAAACAGATTTTCCTCGGGCCAGCAGCCAGGTAAACAAACAATAACACTGACAATAAGCGGTGGTGACTGGGGACGTTTGAAAATCTGGTCAGGGGTGAGAGAGGTGGGTGCAAGGAAACAAGCTGAGACTCAAAAGTCCGAGTCTGTGTCATTGATGACAAATCGTGCTGAAATCGTGTTGATGTTGTATGTTTTTCTGTGTCAGACCCCCCCCCCCCCCCCCCCCCCAGTGTCCCAAGTGTTTAATGTGTGTGAGACCTGCAGTAAGGGGGGTGTTTCAGACTCGGCTCTACAAGAGCTTGGCATGCCTGTTTTTGGTGTTTTAAGTTAATGATGTAGCTTCAGCTCAAGATTCAGACTTAAGTCACACTGATAAGTTTGTGTTTAAAAATGCAAAGTGTTTATTACATTAGGCAAGAATCCCCACCACTATAAAAGATTTCTAACTGCAGAAATGGAGAGTTTTTGAAATGCCGCTGTCCGCATTTTAGTTCTAAAACTCCCGCTTTGCATTTAAGAGTGTATTTGATTAGCTTTCTGATTGGGTCATCATGCAGATGTAGCCTAAACAGATAAACTGAAGTGGGTTATGGCTAAGTAGCTAGCATAATAACTGTTACTTAGTTGTGTTTTTCATCGAGTACCCTGTTTTTGCTCCCTATTATTTTAATAGTAGACCAGGTTCAATTGATTTATTCAACTTGTTGCCTTTGTAGCTAGTCTGTTAATTCACAGAGAAATACACACACACACCATATACACACTGTAGCTTTTTTCACCTCATGTTGTGTTCAGGGTGGGAGGTCGAAATGCTGTTACAATGTTTGACTGTATTCCAGGTTCTAGTTTTTATCACTTTCTATAAGGACAACTGTAAAGACAATTGATACAAAAATAAGCCATAGACAACGCAACATATTTCATTACTAATTGGGCTAATGTTAGGCAGCAGTTAATGTTAGCATTCAACCACATTAGCTAAAATGACATTTTCTGGTTATTTTTTTATAGTTTGCGGGGAAGTACACCTTTCCAATTGTATCATGTAGCACCATCCAACAGCAATAGTAGCTTTGAACCATTTCCTTGCTTCCTGGAACACAGCAGTATGAAAGTGTGACAGCATTTGAGATTCCCACCCTGAGCATGACATTAGGAAAAAATGGCTACCATATGAATATGGTCAATGAAGCATTAATTCCTTAATTTTCACAAGACATTTTTTCCTCATTTCTTGGCAGTTAAGTTTTCAGACTGTACACCGACAACCACATGTATTGTCAGAAGTGAAGTGTATTGCAAATTGTGACTACGGGGACAACTGTAAAATCTGTTTTTTGTACAAGAGACGTGGAACTCTCCACTGCCACTGTAGTTGGCATGAACAGAGTCGTCAGCCTGTGTTTGATCACATCTGTGCTCATGTAAACTAGCATGCATTGCCGTTTTGTGCTTTCATTTTGTACTGGCTGATGCTGGAAAAAGTTTCAGCGCCATGCAAACTGAAATCTAGGTTCATGGTTGTGTTGCTGTTCCAAGCCTGTTAGATGTGATTACATTAACAGTGTAGTTCTGTGTTGTAGGTTTCATTTTGAGAACTTTTATGCTTCCACTTTTTAAACTCAAACCTTTACCACGAGAAGGTGAATCCTCAGAACGGTCAAAGACACTGACCTCTTCTAGGATCGCTCCTCTGTGTTGGCAGCCAGCAAACTTTATATACATTCACTCTGTTGATGGCACCTGCATGGACTACATCTTCCTCACTATTCACTACTACACTACCCATAATGCATGAGTGCTGTTGCTTCCATACAGAGTCTGTCCAGTCAGGCGGATACAGGAACACCTTCTGAGGAAAATAAGAGTGTCGATATAAAAAAAAAATATTAAAGCTCATGTTCAGCTCGTGTAAATAGCAGGAAATACAGACAATACTTTTTCTGTAATTTTAACTCACATTTTTGTGTACCCACTTGATTTCAGCTCTCCCTACTGCCCTTCCTCTTCACTTTCTTTCTACTCACTTGCATTTCTCTTTCCCTCTCTCATTTCTGTCATTCAGTCCCTTCTTCATGCCACCCATCCATCACTCAGCCTGTCATGCAGACTACTAATGGCTCAGAGACTGTTTGTAGCTGAAACCCTCTCATTACCAAAGCACCCTCCCACTGGTTCTCATACTGCTCTGTGTTGGCAAAGTTTAACTTTAATGGCTGCCAAGGTGGACATTTCTAGGTGATCCAAATGAGGCAGCCTCAATTATTAGTTATTTTAAAAAATGTTCATTATGAAGATCAAGATATAGAAAACGTTGTCCAAGTGAGCTGCAACAATGAATCAATTATCTATTCTATACAATGAATAAAGAACTATTTGAGTAGAAATTAATGTCTTTAAGTAATTTTGGGGGGAAAAAAATTCTATATTTGTTAACGAAGGAACACAATTACACTTTTTCTCACTTTTCAATATCAGCAAACAAATATTTCCCTTTTATCGAAAAATTCATTTACTGTCTTTTAGTGATGAATCTTTTAGTGATGAGACTTAATCTTTATCGTTATCACAACTACCGGTATATGTATTTAAATATAAAATCTATATTTCACTATGTTGCCGTGGGCTTTGATGATCCACATATCCACTTGTAAAAAAACCTGAAATAATCAATCTATTACAATATTTTTATTTGTATTTGTTTTTACATTGACGAATTGATAAATTGACTTATTGTTGCAGCGGAGCCTATGAGAACCACTGATCACTTCAGGCTGTAGCTCAGTCTTTGTTCAACAGTTGAACCTGGTTTATCCAAACATAAAAGCACTACCTTTCAAATTCAATCCAACAAAGTGGGAAATCCCCAGAACTGATTGTGAAGCATTTTGAGAGCTCCTTTTTGCCATGTCTGTCTTGGTGGAAAAATAAGACTACACCCACAGAATGTTTCTTTAAGTTTGTTTTCATGAGCCTCCAGTCTTCACAAATTGTCCTTAGTTTCAGTATTTCGTTCACCTGAACCCCTCCTCGTATCCAGGGCTAGGATAAACCAGTTTTCACTGTTGGCAAAAAATCATTCCCTGGTGAGGACCAAACATCTAACATGTCTGACCATGAGGATTGAAAATGTTAGAGTTAGATGTGTCTCAGTAGCAGCATTGTCATTTAACTTGTGTTTCTGCTCCCCTCACTTCTAATTCTCTTGTCCTTTTCCAGGCATGTGGCGATCCCAAGGCTAAGCCCTCCTATCTCGTTGATAAGAACTTGGAGTCTGCGGTTAAATTTATTGTAAGAAAGTTCCCTGCTGTGGAGACGCGGAATAATAATGTAAGTTCATCTGCATGGATGTCTGCGTTGTATAGAAAAGGAGTGTCTGCTCGTTGGTATGGTTGATTATCATGCATTAGCATCACATTTCAAATACTATTTTAAACATTATTTCTTTAACATTTATATTTAAACTAGACTTTTTTGGTTGCACTAAAATGTGAAGCTGAGCAGACCTGGGTAACACAAAGGAAATAACTGCTGCAACCCAGGGGCGCTGGACATTGAATTATTATAACATGTACTTCTGTCTAATTCTAATCATTTTCCATGGAATAGAAGTTTAGTATTTTAACCTCCAGATGTCATCCTTAAATGTTCCTTTAGTCCTTAACCCAATCATATTCAATTTGATGTCATTGAGGAGGAAAGGAATCAGAAACCATTCACACTAAGCCGAGCAGATGATTAATTAAGTAGACCACTTGAAAACCAATCTATTAACTGGTTATTTATTTATTTATCACATATTCATTTCATCTTGAACAAAATTAAACACAAGCACTTAAATCAACATGACTCAATATTAAGTGACATGATAAGCTAACCTCTAGAGTTGAATCCTCTTTTTGAATTGAGAAAAAAAAAAAAAAAAAAAGCATCTTGGTTGACTTTTTGATTTGGTGTACATCGTTTATAGAAAGATATTCTCCACTAGATTTCCCTGGATAGTTTGTCATTGTTGAACTGATATTAGATTTACATTTCAGGTTTCAGGTACGACCTTTCAGCTGAATTAAATCCTAAAGTGTGTATGTGTGTGTTTTTGAAGTGAGTGAACTAAACTCATTATGAGTCATTGCTCATCAAATGTCTTTCAGCTTTACTCGTTAGCTTAGCTCAAAGCTGCCTGCCCATGTGTTTTTGTGAAAATGTCATTTAGCAAACAGCTCTGTGTGTGTACATGTGTGTGTGTGTTGGTGACTGCGTGCGCGTTTGTGTGCTTGTGTAGGTGATGCGCGTGTGTGTTGGTGTGTGAATGCGTGTGTGTGCACTTGTGTGTGCTTGAGTAGGTGACTGTGTGTGAATGTGTGTGCGTCTAGCTAACTGCTTTACTCAGTATATTTGTGCAGAAATTGTCTCTTATGTTGTTTTCTGCTTTGTTTCTGTGTTCGTTTGTGTTCTGCATGCTAAACTTGGCTTATTCCGGACTTGTGCTTTTTGGTAAGTTTTTGTAACTTCATGTATTTAAGTTTTGTAATACTGTAATTTTTTTGTACCTGTTTTTGACGCTGATTTTGGAGTGTGTTTTGCTTTGCTCCGCTCTTCTCTTCTCTACTGGCAGCTTTTTTTGATTTTTCTAACCTTCATCCACCGAATGACTGAATGACTGCTGGTTTACTACCTGGTTTACCAGCTGTCTGACTGCTAGTTGGTTAAATGGCTTGATGACTGAGCAGCTGACTGCCTGCACTAAGGAGTAGATTTCCTCTTTTAATCTGTCAGCTTTTTTGACAGTTATCATTTAGGCTAAGATGAATCTTGTTTTTTCAAAATAAAAGAAAACGGGCAGAAATACCCTCTTAACTACCTTTCCAAATCTATAGAGATTTAAGAAATAAAACCTTTTCTTTAACCTCTAAGTTGAGTTAAGATCATTTCAACTCCTTGGTTCAGCAGGATCACACTTTGTACACTCGTCTTTTCTCACACTTTTCCCACTTTATCTTGTTCATCTCAAGTCGTCCCTGTTTTGAACAGAAACAGGCCGCTTTGGGTGCTGAGTTGAATTTACATACATAAATTATAATGCTTCACTCATTTCTGTCAGGTAAAATAAAGCCGCTTTACCTGCTAGAGATAGAGCTTATTAAAAGATTGAAGAGTGACAATCTTTTACAGCTGAGCTTCTTTTCAAGTTTGGGTTTTACTACATTGCATCCTGAGTTTAACTTTTCCAGACATCAACAGATACAGAAAAAGGTTTCTGTATTTCTGTGCTTTGTTCACTTCTCCTCCTCTAACTTCTGATATATCTATCTAGATGCCGCCTTTTGCTTTGAAAGCCACATTTTTACTTTGGGCAAACATTTTTTTACTTTTTGTTAGTAAGAGTTTCCCGGATGTCCTGGAAATGTTTTACCAAAGTAAAAAAATGACTTCATAGACATTTGCAGTTTGAATTGCAAAATGTATTTTTTTACAATAATCTTTGTATCTAATTGTGTTTCTCTTTGTTTGTATTTATGAAGAAAAAGCATGAGTTTTTGCAAGCTCCAATATCACTAAATTATTCAGCATCTCATTTATATCAGTATGAAGGTAGTAAAAAAATGTTTAATCCCTATGAATAGACAAACCTGATAGAAATGAGGGTCATTTTCAGAAAAGGGTCGGACCTTTAAACACATCACAAGATGTGGTTCTATAAAATCTTGAGAGTCAGAGCCTGGTCCTTTGATCTGTTAGAAAGCTTTGGGCTGGTGAATTTGATACACCTCTCATAATAGCACTTAGCATGAGTTTTAAAAAAATGTAACATTTGCATGAAGCATTTCTGCTACTCAGAATGAAAAATTAAAAAAGGGAAAATGTCAGTTCAGGGATGATTTGGTAGTTCAGCTGTTAATCAGGGAATCTCAGAAATGTACAACTTTCATCAAGGATAGAGAACTTTTATAAAGAAGAGTTAACAAACAATGTCTAGGCATGAGTCAGACTAAATAGAAATATAAAGAGTATAAGATGTCAATACTTTGTATCATAGCTTTTTTTTTTTAACTGTGTGCATCCTGCCATGTTTGCAGCAACAGTTGGCTCAGCTGCAGAAAGAAAAGTCTGAGATTCTGAAGAACCTGGCTCTTTACTACTTCACTTTTGTGGATGTCATGGAATTCAAGGTGGGAAAACACACGCGCGCGCACACACACACACACACACACACACACTAACTGCTTACTGTGTGAGGGATTCTAATAAATGCATTTGTATTGAAACTTGTCTCTACAGGACCACGTGTGTGAGCTGCTGAACACCATAGACGCTTGCCAGGTCTTCTTTGACATTGTAAGTGCAGAACCTAAATGAGTTAACACTTTATTAAACGGTTGCACTGCTTGGTCTCGAGAACATTATTTAAGTGTTTAGGAAAATGTCTGACTGTGGATTTTTCTATCAGACGGTGAACTTTGACCTGACCAAGAACTACCTGGACCTGGTGGTGACTTACACTACTCTGATGACGATACTGTCTCGTATAGAGGAGAGGAAGGCCATTATAGGACTGTACAACTACGCCCACGAGATGACGCATGGAGCCAGGTGAATGAAACATACAAACTAATCTTACTAATGTAATGCACATTTTTAACTGTTGGGAACATATGTGAAAGAAAATGGAAATGAATACCCATCCAATACTGTTGTGAATTTATTAGGACTTGGTTTGTAGAGGAAAACAGTGGGAATATTTAATGCTTAAGTTTGGTACCATTAAAAATTGTAAACAAAAAAAAAAGGGTCAACCATAGATGTGATTAAACCAGCACAAATCAAAGCTCTTTGCTGAACTCTTCAGTAGTAACATTTGAATCACAAGCACATCATAACCATTAACATGACCTGGATGACTGAGAACCTACACAGAAATAACCATTAATTGGACATGTTAGTGTCAGTAAGAGTTGCCTTTAACAATAAAAACCTTACATTCTGAACCTACTGTGAGACTGTGTGTGTTTGATGCATGTGTTTACTCGAAGCTGCTGTGAATTAATGGGTTGTTAAGTGTGCATATTGGAAATGCACATTAAATAGATGGATTGAAAATCGCATACGTTTACCAGCACGTAAAAACAAACACACATTAGTAATAGAAACAATACAGCAGGACTTTAAAGCTCCACCAGTCAGAAATCTGCCCTGAGATACACCCAAGTACAGAGATGAACTAGTATTCTGCATTAGGCACATCAAAACATACCGACCCAGCCAAAAACTATCTTATGTTATCATTATGATGCTCCATCAATCCCCATTGTCTCTATAGTTACTAATTTACTGCTTGTGTCACAGTGACCGGGAGTACCCCAGGCTGGGCCAGATGATCGTGGATTACGAGAACCCGCTGAAGAAGATGATGGAGGAGTTTGTTCCTCATGGAAAGGTAAAAGAGCTTTGTTCATATTTAGTGCTCAGCTGAAACCTCTTTGTCTTTGTGCCCTTATACATTGTTTTCTGTTTGTTTTATCCTTCTGTATACACTGATATCTTCGTTGTACTCATTCTGTAAACCCTTAAGTTTACTTCAATGGATTTAATGTGGCACTGTTGCCTTACCGGCCACTTTTGAGATAAGTCAGTCAAAGCATAACAATGTCCTGCACTTCAACCTTGAGCTAAAATATAAACTATCTCATGGAAAAAAGGAAAAATAAAGTAAAATCTGAAATTTACCTTAAAGTTTAGACAGCTCCATTGCAGTTGTTTGTTTACCCTGTACACTGAAAAGTTACATAAATGTAGCCGCTGTGTCATTCTCCCATTCTTGAACATCTCCCAGGCTGATAAAAAAAAGCTGAGTTTTTATGCAAATATTCCTCTCTACTACTCCTTTCTTTTTCTTCTCTCTATCCTTTTTCTTTCTCTCTCTCCATGCGGTCCTTGCTTCATTACTGTCTCTCTCTTCTCTGTCCTGCAGTCGCTGTCAGATGCTTTGATCAGTCTTCAGATGGTGTATCCCAGGAGGAATCTGTCCGCTGACCAGTGGAGGAATGCCCAGCTGCTCTCTCTCATCTCTGCTCCCTCCACCATGCTCAACCCTGCACAGTCAGACACTGTTAGTATAAAGATGACTACACTCAAATGGATAGATTTAAAGCTACAGCCCTTATTTTTGTTAATCAAAGTCGGAGCTTGAGGCTATTAAATCTATTTATTAATACGCATATTAGATTAAATAACTTTAAAATCCAAACAGTAAATAGTTTTGAAGTCTGTTGCTCCTGTTTGTCTTTAGATGCCATGTGAATACCTTTCACTGGACGCTATGGAGAAGTGGATTGTTTGTAAGTACTGTAGAAAAACATGGATTCAAATTTTCTGTGTTTATGAAGTCACTGATTCTGTTTATTTAACATAGTCATTAAGTCCTCTCTGCTCCTCTGTCTAGTTGGTTTCATCCTGTGTCACGCGGTGCTCAACAGCGATGCAGCAGCGTTGTCTCTGTGGAAGTTGGCTCTGCAGAGCTCCACCTGCCTCTGCCTGTTCAGAGATGAAGTCTTCCACATCCACAAGGCTGCAGAGGACCTGTTCGTCAACATCAGAGGGTAAAAGTTTCATAGGAGGGGAAACAGATGAGCTGACAAAGAGATTGTTATTCAAACTTATTCTTTATATGTTTTTATCCCTTTTATAACATAAATATAAACACAAGGTGACTGGTTTCAAATAATTCAACCTACAAATATTTATTAAAAAACAACAACTACAAAAATAGTTTCTGATAAGAATTTAAATCTTGTAAAATAACAGATTATATGTAGGGTCATGTCACATAGAGCTACTGTACATATAGTGTACAGTTTAATAAAAATAGGTAAATAATCATATTATACTGTATATCAAAAACATTTTTTTTTAAATCTATTTCATAATTTTTATAGAAGACATAAGACTACCTCAGACAAACCATTTTTTAATATATATTTTTTTTTAAAAACACATTTTGTTACAGTTTCTGAAAAAACAGAATTTGTCCAATCCCAAAAAATTAAGACAATTAAATTAACAAAAAAAAACCCTGGCTGACTGCTTCTGGGACTTATAGCCTTTTTACATGAGGCCCAGATAAATCCCAACGGCTTCCAGCGCACCACATTTCTCATCTTTTGGTGCATATCTGTTTTATATTTTTGCCTCTTGGTTGATCAAAACAAATAATGTTGTTGATTCTCACTTGTGGTTCTGGCAAATTGTGATTAACATTTTTCATAATAAACAAGCCTCGAAACCATATTTGCAGATATCAGAAAACCGTATCTTAGATAGAACTGCGTGGCACATTTTTGCTCTTTTGTCACATCCTCTTTCCTCGTATGTTTTCCAGGTACAACAAGCGTATCAATGACATCAGAGAGTGCAAGGAGCAGGCCCTGTCTCATGCGTACGTACATAATCGTGTTACTAATCCTGTCATCAGATCCAAACTCAAATCTTCATCCAATCTTTCCTTTTGTTCCCAACGCATGCTAAAATATGCTTTTTCTGATTCATTTCTCTGCCCTCATTTTCTGTTTTATTCATTTATATTCCTGCTCACAGGCTTTAGTCTTTCCCTCAGGGAGGCTCACACAGAATCATCACCTTCTTCTTCCCTTTATCCCTCTTTCAGTTCCCCCTCTGTCTCATCCAAGCTCTTATCCTCTTACTGATTCTGTCTTCCCCTTTCATCTCCTCTCTCATTCTTCTGCTGTCACTGCCATCTACTTACTTTTGTGCTTCTGCAGGATTGTCCTCAAAGTGTCAAAATACCATTTAACCATGATGCCTGTGTGTCTCCATGCTCTGCTCTGACTTCCTCTCTCTCTCTCTCTCTCTCTCTCTGCAGAGGCTCCATGCACCGAGAGAGACGCAAGTTTCTTCGATCAGCTCTGAAGGAGTTGGCTACCGTTTTGGCTGATCAGCCTGGACTTCTGGGCCCAAAGGTGAAATAGAATTTCACTGGAAACAATTAAATCACATCTTAATTAATCCTGCACTAAGTTTCAGAAGATTTTTATACTATAAACGTGCCTTGCATTGCCTCTGAAATCTGTATAAAGTTACTGTATGTTCTCGCTGTCATGGTGTTTAGTTTAGATTCATTCTGAAGTTCATTTAAAAGCCCTCTGCAGCAGCTTCACTTCCCTGAGTCTTTACTGTTTACACACCATAAAAAACTTCACCACCCGAAGTGCAACCTGTGAGAAGTCATGGCTTCAGTTTTTCTATTTCAACTGAAAGAGGATTATGAAAACAACAAACCTCCATGCCCCCCTCAGAGATTCACCTATGATACCAGCCTCAGTTGTGTTTAGTTCCTTAGTGAGGCTGAATAACACTGAGCTGCTTTTTTAAAGAGAGAATGGCTCAATACAGCAGCATAATCACCACTTAATAAATAACCTGAACACACTATCATATATCAGCTATTAATCAGTCATTCCAGTGAGTTCAGATAAAAGCACCTCTTATGAATAATGCTCTAGAAGTCTGTAACCTTTTTTCCTCTGGCTGTAAGGGGACCCTCATGAATGTGTAAATATGTTTCTGAATAGATTTGCTAAACCCGACTGACTGTAAACATTTGTTGTTCAGAGACTATGACAATGAGGTCACTGTCTTCTCCTCTTGGTAATTCCCATTTTGATATTTGTTGTTGGCTGTTTTTTGAAATATGTTTATTTGTTTGTCTGTCTTCTCTTATTCCTTCCTCCATTGGTCCCACCAGGCGTTGTTTGTGTTCATGGCGTTGTCGTTTGCCCGTGATGAGATCATCTGGCTGCTTCGTCACGCAGACAACATCCAGAAGAAAAGCACGGATGACTTCATAGACAAGTAAGAAGACATAAACACCTGGAAGAACAGAGACACACATGTGGAGACAGGTACCTGTTGTACGGTTCATTGTCATCATGTGCATGTGTGTGCGTATGTGTGTTATACAGACACATAGCCGAGTTGATCTTCTACATGGAGGAGCTCAGAGCTCATGTGAGGAAGTACGGTCCTGTGATGCAGCGATACTACGTCCAGTACCTGTCAGGATTTGATGCTGTGGTGCTGAATGAACTGGTGCAGGTAAGAACATACATACACAAACTCAATGAACATGCTGTGCTCTTCATTGTACACACGCCATAACTCGCAAAAATGTATACACAAGATCCACCGCGGCTGTTTCATAGAACATACAGGAGGCCTTTCTGACCTACTGTATAACAGATCCGCTCTGACACTAAACTGGACTAATTATCCGCTGCATTTAACACTCTGCCTTTTCTATAACTATATCTTTAGGTATGTGCATGTTTTGGTTGTGTAGTGTAGGATTTGTATCTTTTTAATATAATAATATAACCTACCCTATAGTATGATATTATGCCACATTATAATTATACATATTGTATATACATACTGACCCTTAATTCAGATTTTATGTGGATGAACATTTTAGGCCTCCCCTTTGAAAGCTGTATAGGAAACCATTAGAGTTGAAATGTTCCCACATTGTACATTCCTAACCAGTTTTCTATCTTGTTTTTTGTATTGGACAGAACCTGTCTGTGTGTCCAGAGGACGAATCTATCATCATGTCTTCATTTGTCAACACCATGACCTCTCTCAGTGTCAAACAAGGTAAAGCATCACTTGCTTGACTGTCAGGACTTTGAGAGGAGTGAAAGCAGGAGCAGTATTTCAGGACATGGAGGCAACTACACTGAGTTTACTCACACTAAGTAGAGCAGTACTTGTGATGTGGGCTGGGTACATATATACAAGTAAACAGAAGCTTTTGTGTTCTTCAGTGAGGGCATTTTAACGGTTCTGTGACTGATTCCTTGCTGTTTTTGTGTTACAGTAGAGGATGGAGAGGTGTTTGACTTCAGAGGAATGCGACTGGATTGGTTCAGACTGCAGGTGTGAAAACGAATACAGTGCTTACATGTTTCAAAACCAGTCTAAATATTTTGAACATTATTTATTTTGTGGAGTGGAGTGTAAAAATAAAGGATCTCTTGATTGTGTTTACCTTCTGTAGGCCTACACCAGCGTCTCTAAAGCCAGTCTTGGTATCGCTGATCACAAGGAGCTGGGCAAAATGATGAACACCATCATCTTCCACACAAAGATGGTGGACTCTCTGGTGGAGATGCTGGTGGAGACATCAGATCTGTCCATTTTCTGGTGAGACACATTCTTCAAATGACGCTCATATGTAGACTGTTATTTCATCATTTGGTTGACGTCCAAATTATTTACTTCAAGATAAATGTACTGTGATGACAGAGGTATATGTTTATCTTCTAACTTTGGTATTTGTGTGTGTGTGTGTGTGTGTGTGTGTGTGTGTGTGTGTGTGTGTGTGTGTGTGTGTGTGTGTGTGTGTGTGTGTGTGTGTGTGTGTGTGTGTGTGTGTGTGTGTGTGTGTGTGTGTGTGTGTGTGTGTGTGTGTGTGTGTGTGTGTGTGTGTGTGTGTGTGTGTGTGTGTGTGTGTGTGTGTGTGTGTGTGTGTGTGTGTGTAGCTTCTACAGTCGTGCGTTTGAAAAGATGTTCCAGCAGTGTTTGGAGCTTCCTTCTCAGAGCCGACACTCTATCTGCTTCCCTCTACTCTGCACACACTTCATGTCCTGCACACACGAGCTCTGTCCTGAGGAGGTAAACACACATACATAGATACAGAAACTTTCCATTTGGATCATAAATACTTGTTCTTTGTTCTACAATGAGTCATATGTTGATACTAACTTTTCTTTGTTTGTGACTTTGCATGTTTTTACTGTTTCCCCTCCCCAGCGTCACCACATAGGAGATCGCAGCCTGTCGTTGTGCAACATGTTTCTGGATGAGATGGCCAAACAGGCCAGAAATCTGATCACTGACATCTGCACTGAACAATGTACACTCAGCGACCAGGTAGGAGCACGCACACACACACTATCTCAAACGCACCGAGTGACTTCTCTGTTTGTTCCTTTACTTCCTCCCGTCTCATTTCTTTAACTCTCTCCAACTTCTGCCTCTCTTCTTCTTCTTCTACTTTTTTGTGTCTGCAGCTGCTTCCTAAGCACTGTGCGAAGACCATCAGCCAGGCCGTGAACAAGAAGAGCAAGAAGGCGACGGGGAAGAAGGGAGAGCCGGAGAGAGAGAAGCCAGGTGTGGAGAGTATGAGGAAGAACAGACTACTGGTCACCAAGTAAGTCGAATAAACCGAGAAAAACAGCAGAAGACAGGAAGTCTCCCTCCCTCTCACTTGGTTCTCTTTCCTTCATTTTAATTTTAGATAATAATAATAGACCTTGCTTGTATTATTAACATTAATCATCTGTCTTTTTATACATCAGTCAAGATAACAGTCATATAGCTGTTTATCCTCATGTTGACCACTGACAGTGTTGGTTATGATAATCTTATTGAATCACTCTGTGAACACATAACCATAAAATAATCACTATTCTCCATCTGTGTCACAACGAGTATTTATGTAAGAATTTGACCTTCTTTTTTTTACCTTGTCACTTCACATTTATGTACTTAAATTTTTTATATTATTATGTTCTACTTAGTTTTTTATCTCTACCATATTCCTCAGCTTCAAATGCTCACTTTCTTCACACACTTTAAAAGTTTTATTAATTATTATAGAGTATGTCTAATCTTGTTTTTTTGTTTGTTTTTCTCCTCCCCAGTCTAGATAAACTCCACACAGCGTTATCTGAACTCTGCTTCTCCATCAACTACGTTCCAAACCTGGCTGTGTGGGAGCACACGTTCACACCAAGAGAGTACCTCACCTCGCACCTGGAGATCCGATTTACTAAGTAAACAAATGATACTGATCAAACACTGTTGGTCAAAGATTTATTTTGTCTAATTCCATTAAAAGGCTGAGAGATGGTATGGGCCGCTGGTTTAGATCATTTGGTAGAGCAGGCGCTCCGCGAACAGAGGCTACAGTCCCCCGCCACTCTCTTTCTCCACATTACCTGTCACTCGTCTCTCAGCTGTGATATCTAAACATAGGGGAAAAGGCCCAACATGATTCTTTAAAAAAAAGCCCAGATGTTGCTTTTTAGACATTAAGTTCTTCATTGATACACACACCACACATTCCGATCTGCACATTGCACTTTCACACCCTGGATACTTTATGCACTGACACTATATACTGTTTACATTTTCTACATTTTGTATCTTTAAATATTTCTTTTTTAATTTTACATTATATTTCTACATTTGCTGTATATATGTGTATTAGTCATTTTTGAGTGTTTATTGCATGGCCTTGCAGAACAGCCATTATTGCAGACAGCCATCATTACATGGTCAGTGCTATGAACACCTTTCAATACAGATAATGAGGATGATTTAATTAAAGTGACTTATTAGGAATTAAGAGTGTATGAGGAATATCCAAAAAGGAGTTTTAATATCAAAAATGTAGAACTGACCACACCTCTGAATGGTTTCTAACATCGCTGACTGTCTCTGTCTCTGTCTCCAGGTCTATAGTGGGGATGACTATGTACAACCAGGCTACACAGGAGATAGCCAAGCCCAGTGAGCTGCTGACCAGCGTCCGGGCCTACATGACTGTGCTTCAGTCCATAGAGAACTACGTCACCATAGACATCACCCGTGTCTTCAACAACGTCCTCCTTCAGCAGACGCAGCACCTGGACAGCCACGGGGAGCCCACCATCACCAGTCTGTACACAAACTGGTATGCAAGCATGATCCCTGTCTGTACTGGGGCACTCTACAGTTTGAGAGTGTTCAGTATCCAAAGCAGAAATATCTCCAAAGACCTCTCACTAAAATGTTGTTTTTTGTGCTGTACGGAAATAAATATTTTATTTTTATTTTATTTTTTGGGGAAAACTGTTACAGCTCAAATAAATGAATGAAATAGCTTTTTCTTGTGTTTGCTCTTAAAGGTCATTGCTCCACATTTTCAGATAATTTTTTTGAAAGAAAAATGTTCGTGTGTCCAGGTACCTAGAAACGCTGCTCCGTCAGGTTAGCAACGGACACATTGCTTACTTCCCTGCCATGAAGGCCTTCGTCAACCTGCCCACAGAGAACGAACTGACTTTCAATGCTGAGGAATACTCCGACATCTCTGGTATGAAAACAGAATTTGTCTTTAGCGGTTTATACTTAACGATGGCAGATGATCATTGGACAAACAATGGACAGTCCTTGACTCTACTGCTGTTGTTATCAACAGATTTTCTTCATTGTAGAATCTGTTTCATTTATTTTTGTTATTGTTTGTTTGTTTTCTCAGAGATGCGCTCACTGTCTGAGCTTTTGGGCCCGTATGGTATGAAGTTCCTCAGTGAGAGTCTGATGTGGCACATTTCATCCCAGGTCGCTGAGCTGAAGGTATAAACATAATTCACGAGTATAAACTCAATAAAAAAAAAAGAAAAGGTTTTTACCTTTATCAAAGGAACATCATTCCTGCAGTGGTGGAGAAGGTTTTAAGATGCTCAAATTGATTAAAGTATTAGTACCGTTCTGTGAAAGTACCTTGATCAAAATCACTGTCATGTATTGATCTGATATGATCAATACATGACAGTGATTTTCCAAGGGGTGAAAAGGTATGACTGTAAGTGGGGTACCAGATGGCCCAGCGGTTAGGTTGTGCCTCTTGTACCCACCTCTGTCTCCCAGATGTCCTACTCTATCCACTGTCCTATCTATCTATCTCTATCTTTTTTTTTTTTAAATCTAAAAATACATGACTGTAATAAATAAGATAAATTTACAGTATGTACAATTCTAAAGCATTATAACTGCACAAAATAAGAACAGTAGATGCCTTTGGAACTAGATCTTAAAAAAGGAAAGAAAAGCTTTATCCATCTGATGAAACATGACGTTTTCTTCTAACTCTTTTGTGTTTGTGTCCATATAGAAACTGGTGGTAGAGAACATGGAGGTGTTGACCCAGATGAGGACGAGCTTTGACAAACCAGACCACATGGCTGCCCTCTTCAAGAAACTCACATGTAAACAAACACTCACACACTTGAAAATGAACTTTTCTGACTTTAGACTGCTGAATGAATATAATCAATTAATAAGTGTGACTTCAGTCTTCAGTTTACTGACTTTAACAGTTGTTTTTCAGACGGGCATTTGCAGATTAATTAATTTGTGTTTTTGTGTTCTTCCGTGTTTGTAGCTGTGGACAGTGTGTTAAAGAGAATGACCATCATTGGAGTCATCTTGTCCTTCCGCTCTCTGGCTCAGGAGGCTCTGAGAGACGTAAGATACACTTTATACACACACACACACACACACACACACACACACACACACACATAAATTGAAATAACTGAAAAGTAACATAGTTAGAACTGTGAGTCTGCAAGTCGATAAGATTTGATCGTTTTATGCATTTGACTGTAGGTTGAAAGGTTTCTAATCTGTTCAGACATTGATATTATTTTAGGATCTCAGTGTAACAAACATTTAAACAGACTTAATGAGCTGTGAATATGCAGAGACAAGAATACAAGCACATCAGACTGCCGCTCGACCTCCCTTTAAACTCACATTATTTAAAGAAACAGGTTCTTTGCTCACACAAACTAATCATGAAACCCAATCCTGATCATTTCACATTGTTTTTGACTCTATTGAAGATAAGTAATTAAGGTAATGATAAAATGTCATATGTGTTTGCATTAATTGTCTTGTCCATACGAAACAGACGGACAGGGTTTTGTTTGTTTTTTTAAATTGATCCACACTTAGAAAACTTAATTTTTCTTTCATTCTGAGCTATCTTTTCTGGAACATGGATGCTTCATTACTCTGTAACTAGACTTTCCTTGTCTGGCTCTTTCCAGGTGTTATCCTGTCACATTCCTTTCTTGGTCAGTTCCGTGGAAGATTTCAAAGACCACATTCCCAGAGAGACGGACATGAAGGTAAAAGATTCTTTCACAAACAAACAAAAAACAAAAACAACCTGTTAAGGAAATCTCAGTGTAGTCTTGTCCCCTAATCCGTTTACCTGAATCTCTTCAGGTGGCCATGAATGTCTACGAGCTGTCATCAGCAGCAGGTTTACCCTGCGAGATCGACCCGGCTCTGGTGGTCGCTCTGTCCTCACAGAAAAGTGGTGAGAGAGATAAAAGACATAAACACACAAACCTAATCCATCCTCCACACGTCCCTTCTTCTAATAACCTTCTGTGCTGCTGTCAGATATCCAATTTAACGCATCAGTCTAATGTCTGAATAAAAAGTTTTAAGATAAGAGAAGATGAACCTGTAATTTACAGTGTAACAGCAGCAAAGAGCAAGGACAGACAGAAAAAGAGCACACAGTGCACAATTAAATAATTAAAGAGCAGAAACAGCTGCAGTCTTACAAACGTGGTCTGAACATACAGTTCAATATAAAAACACTACCTAAGCTGATGACTCCACTCCATCGACTGGTCACGCTAATTCAGACTGTGCTTAGGACAGACCTTGAGGAGCTAATGGAAGGAAGTATTTGAAAAAGTTTTTTGGCACGAGACTGAAAGGTTAAGAGACTGACAAAATGCCATGACTTATAAAGACAGATGACTTTAGCAGGGTCACATGTTCCTTGTCTGATGAGATCTTGTGCCTGTGCAGAAAACATCAGTCCAGAGGAGGAGTATAAGATCGCCTGTCTGCTGATGGTGTTTGTTGCGGTTTCCCTGCCAACACTGGCGAGCAACGTGATGTCACAGTACAGCCCCGCCATCGAAGGTAAGACAGGAAGCTGACGTGTTGTTCAAATCCTGGCTGACAGTTATTAAATGTTAACTTTGAACAAACAGAGATTTTAAATTACAAATATGAAGTAGTTGGGGTAAATGGGGAAATGCCAAAAAAGCAATTACAAACAAACAAAAAAATGTTTTTTTCCACACCTTGTCTGTGAAACAAATGTTATAATCTTTGTGTAAATAGTCTTTTCAGATTAATATCCACACTTGTTGACTTGAAGCTTGTTGCACTGAGCCAGTTTAGAACCTGAAAGCAGTGCTGGAATAAAACGCCACACAGTCTAGAAAACCTAATGTTCTGCATTAATGGCATGAAAGAGCTCTGCATGCTAATGAGGTCGACATCATGCCGTCTGATTGATTCATTTGTGTGCACTAGAGTCATATTATCTTCATTACATGCGCTATGGTTAAACATTTTTTCAGCTCCGTTTCTAAACTGTCACTTGTTCAACTTTATTTGTTGCCTCATTTAACTACTTTAAGGTCAATTCCGTAAAATAAACCTGATATTCAGTCTAACAGAGACACATGATTGTAGCTGAAAAGGCTTTTGATAAAGTATCAAAGAGGATTTGTCACTCAGAGATGAATTATCAAGACATTGCCTTCTAATAACCTTGAAATGAAAGGCGCCATTGTTAATAAGGGGCATTTGAAAAGGATAATGAGTTGTAATGGGCTCCACCATTGTTAGTATGCAGACTGCGTAATGTTGAGCGATTGGCTTTCTGACGGCACATCTTAACACATGGCTCCAGTGCAGCCACATCAACTGTTGTTAACTTCCAATTACACACGTAATTAACAGTTCCACACTTTTTATACAGCTCACATTCACGCTTAATGGCTGCACAAAAACCTCCAAGAAATGTAATCCACAGCAATTGAGATACTTGATTTTCAAATACAGATGATGTCTTCATGTTCTCTAACCGTGTGCGTCTTCTGCCCCCTACAGGCCACTGCAACAACATCCACTGCCTGGCCAAAGCCATCAACCAGATCGCTGCTGCTCTCTTCACCATCCACAAGGGGAGCATAGAGGACCGCCTCAAAGAGTTCCTGGCTGTAAGATGAACAATTTCACATTTTCACATTTTGTCACCAACATCCTTCTCCCCTCATTACCCTGCAGCACACTGCTCCCATGTTACCCTCTGCTTGTTCACAATTTCACATGAAAAATATGTCACAGCACCTGAAGTGTGAAACACATTCATTTTTTTTGGCTCTACTTTTATTCAAATGGGCAGAGTTTGGAAGGGCACCTAACAACAACCTACCAGCATGGACCCCTAACGTTGTTGCATATCGACCAATAAACTTGAAGCAGCAGACAAAAACTGTTCATGCTTGAAGTTCAGATGCACATCAGATGAGACCAGGCTGTCATAAAAAAAACACTAATATACTGTTTTCTTAGGAAGCAATAACAAGTCGTACTTTCATCATTTCATTAATTACGCAACATCTTCTTCAATTCATTAAGCTAGCTGATGGAAGCAGACACTGCCTCACGTTTTTTGTTTCTGACATTTTAGAAATTCAAAGTTTGAACAAAAAAATAACAATTTGGACAAACCATTCTCCTCTGAATAAAGACCATCCCTCTGACTCGTTTCTCTTCGTCTGTCTGTGCAGCTTGCCTCATCCAGCCTTCTGAAGATCGGCCAAGAGACGGACAAGATGACAACCCGCAACCGAGAATCTGTTTACCTGCTGCTGGACATGGTGAGAGAGATCGATAATGTTGCAGACGTGATTTAATTGATTTTTTCAACAGAACCAGTTACACACTACATAAGGCTTCGTAAACCAGACATTCATAAATAACATAAATAAGGCCCCACAATACATCAGCTCTGATTTTCACACTGAACTAAGGGCTACAGGTGTTACCCCATTTAAAGAGAAATATTCAATTGTTTTTTTTTATCATACTCCTCTTTGTTCATATTGGAAAAAAACCTCACCAAACCGTGTTTGTGTCGTTTCAGATTGTGCAGGAGTCTCCCTTCCTGACCATGGACCTGCTGGAGTCCTGTTTCCCCTACGTCCTGCTACGAAACGCCTACCACGCCGTCTATAAACAGAGCATCAGCGCTAATGCATAGACACATATTACACACTGCAAAGATCCACCATACTGTTCACCACCGATTCAACAAACACACACTACACATGTACTGACTACAAACGTAACACACTAATTTATGCCTAAAATGCCTCAACGTAACGTTCTTACAAAAATATAAAGAATCAGTGTGGAACATGTGCATACAAATGTTGACACTCTGAAGGTATGGTTTCAAAGAATACACAGTCCACAACAAATAAACCAATCACCAAAACACGTACAGAACACTAGCAATTCAGTGCACAAAGATGACAAAAGATCTGACAAAAACAAACACAAGCTGGATGAAGTTGGGGGATCGGCGTTTTTATTTTAATCATTGTACTTTTTCATGATGTTGCAAGGGACCATTACCATAGCAACACATCATATACCATATGTTTGGTTGGTATTAAAGAACAAAAATATAAATATATAGTATATATATAGTTGACACTAAAATATTTTGTCTTTTTTTTTTTCCATAAAGATTTGAGAGTTTTAGTGGCCAGCTGACAACTTTTATGTGGTGATGGATTTGGATGCTTATTTTGGGAATGCAAATGATGTGATGTGGGTTCCTTTTTTTTTTCATTTTTTTTTTAAATCAAGGAGGGTGGGTGAGGATTCCTGGTGTTGATAACTAAAGACTTGTTGCTTGTTGATGTAAGTTTACACTTAAAACAAACACTGACAGACATCCTGAGCAGATATAAAAGAACATTGACACACTAATCTTTCAATATTTCATCATAAACACACATTTGTATAACATGGTGATATTTTCTTTCTTTTTTTCAAGCTAGATGTAACGAGATTTTTGTGGGTAAAGATATAATATCTGTATTCTACTTTGATGTGAACTGAACTCGTCTGTTTTTAATGTTTCTGTTTTGTTATTTTTATGATGATGACAATGATGATGATGATGATTTGCCAAATGTGTTGACACTAAAAAAAAAATTGTATCAGGGCTTGGAAGTGGTTGAGTGATTGGGTATTAATGGATGAAATGCCATTTTAAGTGTTGACTTTAACGATGGATGTTTGGACAACTATCCGCCTGACTCGGCGGCAGCTCGGTTAAACGGAAAGGGGTTTACACACAAAACTATTACAGAGGGAAATGAACTTCAAGATAAATACTTTAGTAAAACATGTTCCTCAGAGCTGTTTGAAGTAACCTCTCCTAATAAAGTAAAGCTCCAGTAGGTGCTGCTCTTCTTTTTTCAAGTGGTTAAAAACAGAAAAAGCCAGTGCAAGATAGGATTTATATCAACACTTGAAAATACATTTTTCTGCAGCCCCTGGCTTCTGAGAAGAGGACACATTTTTTTGCTTCTCTGTGTTTGATTTTTACAGCCTTACATTGTTGGCTACCAGCAGGCCCCTCTGAAGCAGCTGGAGGGATAGTGCCTTGCTGAAAGGTAACTTAAGTACTTAAGAGTAAATGTTGAGGATCCAACATCCACACACAGTGGTTAGACTAAAACATGGAAATACTTAACCTTCAAATTGAATCCTTCACAGAGAAACTAGCACATCTTGATTGATCTCAGACCTGTCAACAGAAACCTGGAGCTGCAATAAGACAAAAAACAAAAACAAATGTACATATAGACTCTGGGTGATGTTTTCACTGCATTTATTAACTACTGTCAATGGGACATTCTCAAGTGAGGTTACATATTGCGACAGTTGATAGGGATTTTTTTTTTTTTTTTTAGAACAGACAGATTAACAACTTTTACAAAGTGCAGTCTGTTTTTTTCTCTCTTTCTCTCTCTATCAAGGCATGGCAAAGGGCTCCATAATGAGACATACATTGCTCCCTTTATGCCAGCCCTCTGCTGATGTATGACTAACACCAGGGATTTGTCTAATCGCTCATACTGCATACTATATCAAACTCTTAATTTTGGACACAGATGCTGTATTTGCAAACTGAACTCAAATGAACAATACATAGCAAGAAAACACTCAAATCTGGACTCCGCTGCACCATGAGACATGACCGTGTAGTAGTATGCATTATAAGCACGTGAGGACAGATCCATGGACTCATTCTGCCATTTGATGTGGAATGGTTGCTGTTTTCTTTCTCATCATTCTTTTGTGTCTCTGATTCCACCGTGTAACTTAAATGACATGAATAAAATAAACATTAGGGCTTTGTCAGACCTGAGCTGTGAGTGTGTAACACTGCTTCGTGCACGTGGCTGAGGTGACGGGGAAACAAGGTAAGTGCTAATGCTTTATTTGAACAGATCAGTTTTAATTATTAACGCCATCAGAAAGCTGCTGCCTTGCCCTCATTGAACCGGTGGTGACGCAGAGACTGTCAACAGGAAGCTTTGAAGTGTCACGTTTTGCCACTTAAAAGTAAACTGAACTATTCCAAAGCAAATATTAAAAGGAAATTATAAACCATAAAATTACAGGTTCTACTTGTCCGATATTAATCTATCAACAGTGTCTATTTCAATGATCCCTGAATCAACTCCATATCTTTAAAATATAGGGACTTCTTGCTTATGCAAAACAATTAAATCTGTTTTAATGTGAATCTAAATAGAAAAAACAAATAAATTAATAAGAATTCACGTTTAACCTGTGTGGTTTACTACTTTTTATGTCATTCATTTTAAACCAGTGCAAGGAACCAGACAGGCAGACTTTTTTGCAATTCATTTTTATTCATGTAAATGCCTCTCTGTTTAGAGAAACCGAAGTCCAAATGGAAAATGGGGCAGGGAAGAAGTAAAAAAAAAAACCTGATACATCATCCGCCCTTAGGGTGAACAGTTAACCCATTTATTCCCAGAAAAATAGAAAGCTTTTACATTTTCCTTTTTTTTTTCTTTGGTTGAATATTCATCTGTCCAATCAATGACATGTGTCAAAGGGTTTATAATGCTGATCTTTGCATGTGTATTTGTAATATTGATTCAATTTTTACATCAACTGTTTCAGTTGTCTTTCAACCTGACAGTCCTCCCCATGCTATTGATGCAGGCTCCAAAATGAAGTTGACAGAAACATTCGAAGTACAATCCATGAAATGTTGACTTATTAATTAATGCTTAATTAGGGGAATCCCATAACTTGGATACTAAAGATTTTATATTCTTTTGTTTATGACAAGTAAAATCATGCTGACATTTTATTAATTCAATTGTAAGTCACAGTGACTAAAAACTGTATTTAAGATAATCAAATGAAGTAAAAAAAAATAAAAAAAAAGATACATATCACCTTGTCTTGTTCATTTGAAGATAAGTCCAAACCTGCTCTGGTTAACTGTAAACTGTAATCTACCTTTTGTATTTTTGCAAAATGGTGTGTGTGTGCGTGTGTGTGAGAGAGAGATTAAACAAATGCAAATTCTCAACCTTTAAATTTTTTTACTTTGTTTAAAAGCTGTGAGAAAAAAAATCACCTTTTTAATAAGAAAAAACTAAAACAAATCAAACAATCTTTTTCACATCATACATTTGGACTTTAGGATAACCTACAGTAGAGACTATGGCATGAAAGCATTATAAGTACAGTCTTTATGAATTGTATTAGTCTTTCCGTTTTCGGTCAAAATGTCTGCACATTGTTTCAAACACAGAGTTAAAAATCTCAAGGTAGTATAAAATCACTGTTGTTTTGTATTCCATTTGTTAAAGTTTATTGTAATGTTTTCTATAATCAACAAATCCTGATCACCTGGAAGAAAAGTTGCAGAAGCAAACAACCCTTGACATAAGATGTTTTTGTTACTGACACTAACTTTAACTTTAGCTGTAAGCTAACGACCTAACACGCAGCTATGGCTAAATTAGATACATCGATGTAGCTAGCTGTGGTTAGGACACCAAATAAATGTGTGAATTTCTAATTTTTTTAAATAATTTTTCAGTGTGAATTACGAAATCAAAACAGTCACAGCACAAACAAATATTTCCTCTAAAAGTTAAACTGTTAACTGTAATACTGTTTGAGGTTAACTGTTGTGAAAGCAGTAAGGTAGCTTCTTTGGATTAAGAAAAAATCATACTCCAAACCTATTTATAAACTAATAAAGGGAAAATAAAGGGAAAATAACTCAGGTGAGTTTAGACAATTTAGACAGTTTTTTGCTAATTCATGTAGTTGAATTTGCTAAGTGAGTTAGCGCTGTCAAACCGGACTATTTCCATGACAGTTAACTATACGAGTACAGCTGGTTATAGTTTCTTATCCTATCAAAACACTAACATCTGTCTCTCCATAAAAATGTCCAATTTGAGCCGAAGACCAGAGTCTGTTGTTTTTTGTTTTTTTTACAGAATATCAAAGATGGCCGCCTCTTCTGCGCTGAGATGCCTCTGCTGGATCAGCCATCCTGAGTGTTAGTTGCCTCCTCGTCCTCTTCAGGTACAACAATTTTTAGTTTACCTACAAACACAAATGTGACTCGAATTCAACAATATTGAAAAGATAATCAATACTTGTTGTGGTTTCCACCCCTACACTTAAATAATCTTTTCAGGAATGACAAAGCAATAGAAAAGCAACCTTAAACCTGTTAATTGACATTAAGTGGAGGAAGTAAGGTACATTCACTGAAGTAATATCTTCAAGTACAATTCTAAAGTACTTGTCCTTTACTTCAATCATGTCATTATGTGCCACTTCTGCATCTTCTCTACATTTCAGAGTATAGACCTATACATTTTCTCCTTGATATTGACTTCAAAGCTGCTGTGACCTAGAAGTTGATCATTTATACCAGTACATATTTTACAATCAAAAAATAAATCATGATACATTATTATAGATTACACCAATCCCCAAAATGTGGTATTTTAAAGCTATCCAACCTTTACAAGCTGCAAGTCATGTGATATACACATTGCATGCAATCATAAAATACATCCATTTTGATCAGATAATTAAAAAACACACAATTCTGAAATCTGTAGTATTTGTGATACACGTCTGAAACTTCAGGTTATCTTAATCTTTTATGTTATGTGCTAGGAAACCGACTTCGCCATGATCCTTTGAAACATAAAATATACATTTTGAATCACACACATGAATGATTCACCTCTCTATGAGTGATGCAACAAATTTCCAGGGTGCTCGTTGTATTTTTCTTGTAATCTGAATTCTCGTTCCATTCCTATTATGATGTTTCTATTGTGACAAGAAATATTTGTGATTTATTTCATCCATCTAATATTTGATAAGGTCAATCCTTGCAAACACTTGCTTCTTATATAGTGATATTTATTTTATCATTGCTTAGTTGTTTGAAGGTATGATATTTCATGTCATGCAGACCCCTAGCCCCACCTTCACACGATCACCCACGAACAACCAGACTTTAAACCAAATTTCCACCACGGGAATAATAAAGTATTTATGATTCTGATTCTGAAAATGGCAGGCAAAGGAATGAAAGTGGACAGTTGATACTAAAAAGAAAGTAAAATCATATATATTTTAATTTACTAATTCACAGTGACATGTAAGCATCCAAATAGCCAAACGAATCAATAAACAATAAACTATATCCTTACCCCGAGACACTTGTACACAAGGACTGCCCATAACTAAAATGGTAAAAGGGTGACCTTTTTTCCATTTTCATTTCAACCTAAATCCTTAAAGAACACTAGGAAACAGGCAAATACAATGACTCACTTTCAAATGATCTAATCATATGCACACTAAAAGGAACTGGGCCTCAAATTTGGATGGGCTTTTATTTGAAGAATATGTGTTTGTGGCTATTTTGGAGGATTATTTATTTTCCTTTATTTCTTCTTGCAGGAAATCTGTGGACATTTAAGGCTCTACAGGCCCATAGGATAAAAACAAACACTCATTCACAAAGACACAGAGACATCTCAGCTGTTAATGCATTGACAGGGGATCGCTGATCTACAAACAACGGGGTCACACAGCTGTATGGCACGGCATGAAATGCTATTTATATTTCCCTCAAGAAATGGTGCACAGAGACAAAACAGCATGTCCTTTTAAAAGAAGAAAGAAGTTTAAATGGTCGTCCCAATGCTATGCTTTATCTCAGATGTGTTTAATTAATCTAAAGCAAACCCCCCAAAAATACACGTTTCTGTAAAAGCAGATAAATAAAGGATTAACTATTGTGTTTAAAAATATTACCTGAAAGATATACACTCACACATCCAGTACATTTTTGAATATAGTATATCTTTATTCACAAGCTAAGCCTCACCAACATGACCTGCAGTAATTTAAATTTAGACAGATTTAGCACATTTAACTAAAATCTTTATGTGTGTATTTAGTATGTCTGCATGAGAGAGAAACAAATCAAAGCACAGAGTTTATGTGAGGCACAGGAATAAGCCGTGATGTTAATGGGATCAGATGAATGTCAGTGACTAAGAGAAGAGAAAGTTGATTATGGAAAGACAGATACATGAAACAGAGCGAAGGTGGCTATCGAGAGATGGAGTCCGGACTGGACGCTTCCTTTTTGTTGTCACATGACAAATCTGAGAAAGAGGTAGAGAGAAGGGAGGGGGTAAAGGGGGTTAGAAAGAAAATAGATCATGAAAAGACAGAGGGGAGAAGACAGGGTAGTTAGTGCTGTTAGTAGTGAGTATTATGGAAATAAAAACAGAGAGAGTTATTAGTAACAGACTGAGTGTGAAAGTGTGTGTGTGTCAGTGTGAAATAAGCCAAAATAGTGTATGAACACCGTTTTAAAACTGTAGGTGAAGAGTGGGATGCAAGCATCAGCAGGAAACGTCACTGTCACAGTTATATAATTATATTAGATTTATTATATCAAGTTGAAAAAGATTGTGGGTTAGGTAAAAATGATTACAGTATTAACAGTAGTTCTATGTATTTATATAGGTTACGTTATTTGTCATATATGACGTTATGCACTAAAGCTCTGGGCCACTTGGTGAAAATGATGTTTGTTTGATACATCCATTAGATTGAATGTAATCCCAAAAATATTTTAGCGGTCTTTATATTATCATATATCATATATATCGTTATAATTATTAGAACGATAATCAGCTGTTGCACAGAAGGCCTATATCTGCTCATCAGATTACTTTGTTTAAACTGTTCCTTTAAACATACGCCTTGTCTTCAATTAAAAAAAACAGGATGGCAATGTGAAATGACATACTGGGACACAAATATTACACTGCTGCTAACTCAATGCAAAAGTACAAAGGTGTAGTGATGGCGGACCTTCATTGTGGACTCGCAATTCTGGACTCACAATGTAAAAAGGGCTTATGAAGCTCTGGTTTAAAGGCTTTATATGTGATTTTCTCATCCAGCTGATGTCGCCCTTGAGCACCAGCATGAAACCAAAACAATTTGCGGTGCATTGTTGTGTTAGCATGCTAATGCTAGCGATCTTTATTATGCTCGTATCTTCACACTGCATGTAAATTTACCTGAAATGAGCGTGATCTAGAAACGCAGTTAGTGAGTACAGTATGTTATTCTTCTTTTCTCTAGTCCCTCAATTAAACAACTTTTATACGCGAGGGGATGAGTCAGCCGGCCGTCCCGGCGATGTAAACAAACTGAAGATATGACTCAGAAAACTCGGAAAACATCACAGACAGTGGGACTCGGGAGTTACACCCATTGTAGACAGTCATGACTCACAGTTATTTTCAGAGGATATACTTGAGTTATATTATATTTAAGTGTGAAAAATCACATATAAAGCCTTTAAAGTCCAGCAAGGAAACAGCAGGCAACTAATTTAAGAGATTGCAATATACTTGAGAAAACTGTCAAAGCCCGTATTCATTTATTCAAATGGTTGTTTTCTCTTAATGTAGTGTCTACTTCTAATTACTGTTTCTTTTCTTTACCAGAACAATAGCCTCCGTACAAACCAACCAACTGGCCACCGGCGCCCCTCTAGTTACATTTTTATCAAGGCATTTTAAATTATTATAATATAATTGAGAAGTTATATTTATATTTGGTAACTTAGTTTTGTGGAGATGTTGCCAAGCAAATAAAATGTGGTTGAAGGAGGTTATTATTCTGTGTGTAGTTTTGCCAGTGTATTTAGCAAGAGTGTGTGTCTTTGGTAGGTGTAGGCAGGGCCAACATTACGACTTCACTAACTCTGAACATGACAAGTTTGCACAATGTGTTGGTCAGGAGCTGTCGTCCATGGTTAAAGTAACAGAACACTGTCTTTTTTTATGTCACTGACTTTTTTTGTTATTCTTTGTAAGTGTGCTGTTGTCCAAAGAGTGTATGTTTTTCTAACTAATAATTGTTTACCCCCTTCACTGTTGCTCTCTGCCACTCCTCTCTCCTGATTGGCTAACAGCAGACATGCTTCATTCCCATTGGCTTCCTCTTGCCCATTGTAATTGGCCCACAGAGCGCTGGCATAGAGCTGTGCTGTGATTGGGCTTAGCTGGCCTTCTGCCTCACAAAGCCCCGCCCCCAGAACGTGCTGCTCCACCCCCAGCTGAAGCTCTGAGGAGAGAAGAACATTTCTAGTGGCAAGTTTTTTTTTCACCACAGTCATGAAGTCTAAGGGAGGGGAGAGCCCTAAATGAAAAAAACTGAAATGATATCAAGTTAAAAATAAATAAATAGATAAATTAAATTATTTAAATTAAATTATTTAAATTAAATTATAAGTAAGGAAAAAGCGCAATACAGTAGCTTTCACTAAAATCTTTAATATTGTCCTTAAACAAATTTAACGTCAGATTTATTGTTTTTTTTTATCTTTTCCTTCATGTCTATTTGGATGAAAATACTACTGAGGGTAGCATTTATAAAAGTATGGAATAATATTGGTGTAATTAACCTGTATCCATATTTAAATAGCCATCAATAAAATCCTATCCAGATAAAAATCTAATGGGATAAGTGAATAATACAGGGTTTTTTCTACTCATAAAGTCATATGGTGCATAGGCAGTTTCTCATGAGACTGTTGGCTAACTGGCAAACAAACACACCACACACACACACACACACACACACACACACACACACACACACACACACACACTTAGACAGGATCAATAAAAGAAAAGCTTTTACTGCCTCCACTTCCTGGAACAAACTCAGTGCTGCAGTCACTTGTAGTTGGCTCTGCAAAAACACTTATGTGTTGTTTTTCATATTACTTTCATCTCCTGCATGGACATGCATCTTATTCACAGGTTCATTAGAATATATATCTATGCTTTCTATGTATTTGAAGTCAAATATGCCTATATCTACAAGATGTAAAGGTGTTGTTACATCAGCCTCTCTGAGCTGTGGAGCTCCACTCAGAGGCTGCAGCAGCACAGCTTCCTCTGGCTCTGTTACACTTTTATGAATTATTCAGTATAAACGATGATAACAAAATGACAACAAGTCTTTTAGAGATAAAAGCAGGCAGATGCTCCCTGGATATACTGTGGATAAATCTGTGCTGACAACGTTTTGTTTCCGATTAAAGGAGTCCTGTTCCCCAAAAGATCAGTATTCACTAATCTAGAGACAATAAAGTACAACACTTATATTACATATATATATATATATATATATATATATATACATATATATATATATATGTATATATATACAGTATATCACATACTAGAGCAAACATACACACTTCTACTGTGTTGTCAATGAGAGGTGCCTCTGTTGTACATTTTCTGGAGCACATATGAGCCAGATGTGTGAGGATTTAATATTTCATGTAGTATTTTGTATTTAAAGGTTTCAGAAGCTATTTTGTGGGGCGCCCCATGTATGGAGGCTGTCGTCTCAAGCGGGCGGCCCGGGTTCACATCCCACCTGAGGCTTCTTTCCCGTATGTCGTTCCCCACTCTCTCTCTCCCTGATTTCCGACTCTATCCACTGTCCTGTCTCTCCATTAAAGGCACAAAAAGCCCCCCAAAAAAATAAAAAATCTTCAGTAGCTATTTTGTGCTTTTCAGCTGGACTAAAAGATACCATCCACACACTGCATGCACAAAAATAAAAAACGACTACTTGTCTTTAAAAGTTGTCACATTGGGATTTAAAAGTCAAAATCTTAAATATTTTGACCCTCAAAGTTCCTAAATATACAATGACTTAAAAATAAAAATCGACTTCAAGGGGAAAATTGTGTCACATAGCTTATCTACCTTTGGTTTCCAGCCTTCTTGTGTTAACTTTAACATTTACTGTACAAACAGGAAGACTGTTGAAGTGAAACACACCTTTGTAGTTACGCACTACAAAGGGATGAACATGGCGGCAACATGTTTTTATTTGGTGTCCAAACGGTGACTTTTTGTGTTCAGGAGTTGTCGGTCATGTCAAACACTGACAGACTAATCATAACATTCAGTCAAAGTTGACGGGATTAAAACATCAGATCGATGTTCAGCGATGAGGAAACTGTAACTTCTTCAAATGAATACATGAAACAGACTTAAAGGTCATGTTTCCTACATTTTATCTCACTGTTTAACTCCATTTAAAAAAATATTCTTCTACATTCGTTTTAAGGCACCTGGCTGTAAATTAGCACCACATACTGCTTAACTCAACAAGCCAAGACATTACATTCATAAATCAGAAGTTGATGGATACACAAAGTTTCTCTCTAAAGCCGTTTTCACATATGCACTCCGGATAATATCTAGATATTTACAGGAGGACTTCTCCGGAGATTCTCCCGACCTAGCCGTTCACATATGCTCCTCACAGCGGGGGACTTTCCCTGTCAGAGGGGAGGGGGGGGCGGGGGATTTCCTGAGGTAAGACGTGAGGTAAATAAACAACGCGGAAGTAGCGGCCGAAGCAACAGAGTCCGCTACACGACGTTATAATGAGAATATTTTCCTTTATATCAATGATATGTGTAATCCAATGGAATGACAACATCCACAAAAGAGAGGAGAACAACATACTGATGAACAGAAAACATAATGCAGACGTTTAATTACGTGCACAGAGATTGTAGTGGTTGAGTGCAGACACTTTAGGTAGTCACTGTATATAAACGTCAACCCGGGTCCCATTGGCTCGAGGTGAAATATATGCTAATATAAAGTATATGCTGCCGCGTTCAGACATCAGCTCACTCGGACTGCTGATAAAATACTAGGGGTCTGGTAGGAGAAACTCCGGGTAAAGTCCACGTGAAAAAATGCAGCTGTTTGTGTTCACACATAGCCTAAAGTCCCTCCAGGTAGCCAAATCTCAGTTTTTCAGGAGATTTCCGTATGTGTGAAAAGGCTTTAAGAAGTTCTTTAAATTTATAAACACATTTGGGTTGAAGCTGTCTTCTGACTCCCTGGAACATTATAATGCTGTTCAAAACCATTTCTGACTTAAACAAATCAGAGAACACAAGCTTGTAGTTCTACTTAAGAACTTCAAGAATTGTCCTGACTGAAAAATACTTTTTCTCTAAAAAGAGATGATACTGTTAATGTCATTTTGAAGGTGTAATGAACTACAGTCCAGCCACTTCTATACAATTGAGAAAAATATCAAAGATTGTTTTATAATTAGAATCTGAGAAATAAATTAAGCAAGAAATCATTGTAGATTTCAGTTGAATTGTGGGTGACAAAGTCTAGTGAAAAAAAATGTGTTTTTTCCACATTATGGCAACAGAACAAGAACAATCCCAGGAGGCTAACATGTGCCTTAATCCAAACCATCAAGTTACCACCTTACCCACAACCCCCGCCCTGTCAGCTGACACTACCCTGATCTGAGCTTGAAAAGATAATGATGCTTAAAAACACAAGTTGAAGAAAAAACATAAATAAGTTTAGATAACACAGAGAAAGACCGACAACAAGTAATAAACCAAAACAAACAAAACGTCGGCTCAAAAACAAACACTGAAGAAACCATGAAGACGTGTGTTTACAGCTGCAACAAAAGCAGCACTACACCACAACAGAGCTGAAAGTACATGCAGGATGAGGAGACTGTATTACTTCAGCACGATGTTATTTATTTACATAAACATAAAAAAAAACCCAGATATATTACTGCAGTGGGCATCTGTGGGTAAAAACCACAAACAGCATGCTGATTGCATGACTGGTCACGCTTTAAATCAACATTAAAAGCTCTTTGTGTCTAAAGGATTACTTATAATCAGGGATTTAGAGATCATTAGCATGAAGAGAAATCTTTGAAAAGATCATCTCAACTGAAAACTTCTGTTCAGCTTTTGAGGCATTCCACTAACAGAATATCTGCAAAATCAAAAACCCATTAAAAGTATATTTATGATGCATATTTTGATGCTGAAAATGCTCGTGTGTTTACCTTTCATGGAGGGTGGGGCGTAGGTGCTCTGCTTCCTCTGGGAGGCTTCTGAGACCTAAAGAGTGAGAGGAGAAAAACAACAAGAGTGAGTTTCTGTAAAAGAAGATTTGAAAATATCGAAATAATGTCCAAATGTTTATTCTAATGTGGAACGCTGAATTTCCACACAAGCCACCATTTAGTGAGCAAATTGTTGAATTCCTTAATTAATGCCGTCAACGTTTAAAGTGCGAGATTTATAGACATTTTGTCATTCCATTTTGTCATCATTTAACTTTGATATTTTTTAAAACTACTTCAATTGAATGAATTTTGATAATAGATACTATAATAAACATTTTGTTTCCCTGCTGAGAGAAATGGATCTGATATGTCAGAGGTATGAAGTGTTGGTATTTTGTCAACAGATTGTCATTGAAAGGTCATCCCCTCACCCTCCCTGTTCACAAAAAAAAAACATTCAACAAACCTGTGACTCTCCGCTGGCGTTGTTTTGATCACCAACATCTGCAGAAGATAAGAGGCTGCAGCATCAACATCTTTATCTTTTAGATGACATGTCAATGGCTCTCTCATACATTGATCTATTTCTGTCACGTTGTTGTTTTGAAATCTGTGTGCAGTAACGGGGGTTCCTTGAAGCCTCACAAGCAGCCATGTATCCTAGAATGACATTCAGTTTCACTAACTGTTAAACAGCTCTCTAGAAGAGGTTATGGGAAGAAGGTGATTGCTGCCTGGATTTTGTTCACAAACAACTTTTAGAGTGAACACAAACCTTAATTAACCTTAATAGAAGATGATCAGATGATGGCAGGAAAACAAAGTGCAGAACCGCTCCTGTGTTTTACATCCACACTCTGGTCTTAGATTTGGATTTAGGCATTAAAAGCACTTTGGTAAAAGTTAAGATAAAACACTTAAACAGTCAGTCTGCTGCAGTCACTCAGAGCAGAGACAGTATTTCAAGATTTCCTACTGAAGCAGAACATAAATGAATGTGTTTTCAGTATACTGTACATTTAATATACTTCAACACACCAAGTACATTAACAACATTTGTTATTTTGTCCAAAGTGAACTTATTTTGGTAAGTATAATGTTTTCTTCAGGATGTATTTCCTGTTGCTTATGCATTATGTATGAACAGTAAAGACACAGCTCTGCATAGTAACTTCTTTTTCAGTTTAAAGCACAAGACTTCCTGTTTTTATTTGTTGCTCCTTTGGCCCGATCAGTTCCTACTGAGGATGTAAATCTATGAAAATGCCTTAAAAACAAATTGCTTTATTTGAAACAAGGCATAATTACTGTTAAAACAACGGAGCACTGAAAGGGGAAAGAATATCTCCAGCAGCCAACTAATGGTCATTTGTTCCTGAGAACCAGAAGAATGTGTAATCTTATTCTGACTGATTTGTTCTTGAACACGTGTCAGAGATTCATTCTGGGCTGAATCCTTATTAATAGATTCTGTATAAATGTTTTAAATGTCAGAAGTGTTCTGGTTTTCGTAGTCTGAATAATATTTTCCACTAGCATTCAGTGGGATTTGCCTGTGTGAAGGGAAACAGTCAGTGTGGAGAGCAGAAGAGGCTGAACGTAATCTGCCATGATACAATGTTGAAAAGATGGCCGTTACCTGCTAAGGACTACATTTGTTTTCTATATAAATTGACACCTGTGTGCATTTTTCAGGGAATCTGCTTGAAACTGTTGGCTTTACCAGAATCCAAACAAAGTTGTCCCTTGCTTCCAGAGGCTCCATAGTTATAGATATCATTTATCTCAAAAACCAAACACGATTCCCAGAGGTTTCTCTCAGTAAAGTCCAACATTACATAATGTCCCTTAAATAAGGAAACATGCTCACAATATAATAACATATAATCAAAGTCAATACAATATTTCTGCAAAACATTGAAAGAAAAATGAATTGAAGACCTAACATCTGCTCTGTGAATATCTTTGTTCCAGGTCAGAGGTGCACATTCATTTCTTGTTTTCACAGCTGCCAGCTGCTTCCTCTCCACACACTGACTGTTCAGAATTAAGATAAAAAGAATCCAATAAACACTTTGATTTCTTTCTAAATATTTAAGATACTAAAGTCATGTCTTTCTCTGTTCTTGTTTGTGTTTCCAGCTCTTCCTGCTCTGTTCCAAAACCTACATTGTTGCTCTCTGAATTCTTTTAGAGAGAGAAAAAATGTCTGCTTGAAAACACCTCAGGCGCCTGCAGAGCTTTATACAACTAACCCATGAAAAAAATGGGATCAGTACGATTATTCAATCAGCCAGTTCCTGTGTGGAGGGATTTTAAAGAAAGAGCCCCCCCCCCCCCCCACATGCACACACACACACACACACACACACACACACACACACACACACAAGCATCCATCAGTCCAGTCTGCACAGTGAGATCACTTACCAAAAGCTGCAGCACAAATCTAATAAAGGTTCCATTATAGCTGCTGCTTTTCAGCCCTCTCCATCTCTCTCTCTCTCTCTCTCTCTCTCTCTCTCTTATTTTCTCTCTCTCTCTCTCTCTCTCTCTCTCTCTCTCGCTCTCTCGCTCGCTCACTCACCTGTGCCAGGTTGTCTGTATATCTGCAGAGTGGCAGGAGTTGGTCTTCTGCGACGGATCTGAGGTAAACACAAACACAAACATTTCCATTTTCCCTCCTGTGGACACCTCTATTCTCAGACCATTAAAACTCCACCTGTTATGTTTCTCCTACGATTAAAATGTTACTGTACGCTAGTTATCAGTTTGATGTACCATCTGTCGGTTTTCTCCCCGCATGTTGCAGATTGTAGGTTTTATTGCCATTCTTTAAAATGTGTTATTTCTAGTTATTTGCCCCTAAAATCTATCTTTGACTCCCAATGTTTGAGCTGACAACTCTCCTAACATGAAGCTTCAAAGTGAAGCTCACTGTAAGCTGTTTTAAACACCTCCTCTGACTTATTGTCCCATTAAATGTATTTAAAAATACACAGTTAAACACACTCCTGTAGGTTTGTGGAAACAAAGTGCATTTAACTAGCAGTCTAAAAACTTTAGTTTTGTTGTTTATATTTCAAATGCCTCTTAAATTTTTTAAGTATCCACTTACAGTTTTATTACCTTACTAAAATAAAGCACTTTCCCAAATACGTCATTGTTGCAATCTGCAAGTACAACATACAGTAGTAAGCATTTACAAATCCAACACTCCATTACTTTTAGTCCACTTACTCAGTCTTGTTAACATTTATTTCATATATTTTATGATTAACATGGCTTGCAAACACTAAACAGGTTTACACTGCAGCTATAGTAACTTCTATGAGTCCTGCAGGAGAACACTTTGAGTTCACTCTTCCTGGCTCTCAGTTCTCACACTGAAAGAATGTAAATGTTTGTCGTCATTTTAAAGGGGGGGGGGACCCGGTTACAAGATGAAATCTCATAAAACCGCTGCCAGAGTTTATCTCTGACTTCTGTAAATGCTGACAGGGGCTCCCTAAACAGCCACAGAGGGGCCCTCATCTGTCACTGCTCATTACCAGCTTCCTTAGAAACCAACAATTTCCGCTTTGCATCGACTAAACAGTTCATAAAGACGTCAGCAAAGCAGTGAGCAGCGCGCCTTACATAGAGAGGACTGTTTTTACTCCCCGAAGCAATGTTTAAGCTTCTGTTTCTTTACTGCTGTAGGAGCCAGTCAAGAGTCAATTCAAGGAGAATCATACCTCTGGTACTCTGAGAAGTCATTCATCTGTGGTGTTCTGAACTTTGTGCTTACTCTTATGCTTAAGAAAAGAGCAGTCTGTAAGTATATGTTTCCCATAATGTCCAAATTGAAACAACTCCCAACATAACGGCAAAAAAAAATATTGCAATTAGCAACAGATTGTCCGTAAAAGGACTGCATTTAACTCATATGATGTTACTTGATTGAATGTTTTTTATTGGTATTTTTCTTATAAAGTATTTTAGAGGGGGGTTTTGCTCATCACCATCACAAAAGCATGCAGAAATACAAATGAAAACTCTTTGCAAATAGATTTGAATTCAAACCAGCTTGACAAAACATTCAAACATGTCACATGGATGGCCGCTCAAATATGACAAACCCAATAAATACACACGCAGTCAGCCTTTTACACACACTGCAGTTTTCATAGCTCTGACTTGTGCACACATTGCTGGTCTGCACCCACACACTGAGAATTCCAGTCAAGACTCAAAAGATCACAGATAGAAGCCCCATTCAGCCCTCACATGCATGAACCCACACTGTCCACCCCAACTCTGTGACACACACACACACACACATGCTCAGATATACACACACACACACACTCACATGTTCTGCGGCCTGTGGGTCCAGCTGTCCCTGCAGCGGAGGCACAGCAAACTGGATCTTCTTCGGACTGCTGGGCTCCATTATTACTGACTGAGAGATAGAAAGAAAGACGGACAGACAGAAAGAGAGAGAGAGAGAGTGTGTGTGTGTGTGTGTGTGTGTGTGTTTGACAAAGAGGGAGGGAGCAGAGAGGAGGGAGTGGTCTTCTTGGCCGATCAGGTCCATTATCACTAATTGACAGGCTTGCACTGGGAGAGAGGAAAAAGAGTGGCCTAGTCAATGCAACATTTTCCTAAACATACGCTCTGATGTAGAATGATGTAGAGCAATGACTTCAGAGATGTGTACATTAGTTGTGCCTTTAAATATTGTGATCGTATTCAACACCAGAACAACTGAAAAGAGAGCCAACACGTGTTCAATCTGATTCTGACACTAAATAAGATACAGTAAGCAGCGAGTATTGGTAACCAGTTTTACCATTTGAAACTAATTTATATTCCAAAATACTTAAAATATGTCTTTATGCCCAACTCTATCTAACTTGATTCATTGAAAGTAGGTCATTAAACAACGCTTTTATGTACATCATAAAGGACAGAGAATCTGAACACAGGACAACCACTTCATGGTAAAAACAATAAAACATTTCTTCATTCATTTTTCTTCATTATTTAACCAAAAAAATGTATCTCCAGAATGTGCAAATTCTTATACACAATTAATATGATGCCGATTAAGTTGATGGTATCCATATAAAAATGAAATCAGAACAAGAAGAATATACATTTAAAACAGTTTTCGTCAAATGCATTTTCTTTACCCTTCATTGGACGTTTAGATCCCTTGACCCTTTTAAAAGAAAGCCTGAATGAAAGCATGAAAATGTCTCTGCTGCCGTTTTAGATATTGTGGTGAAAGCTAACTTGTCAATGTTAAACAGGTATAAATCTGTTAACTTTTCCTTGTCTTAGTTCAGCATGTATGCATGAAAACAATATCAAAATATCAGTGAGCAGCAAGTATAGCTGAGGCTATTTAAAAATGTCATGATGGCATTGGTCACGTGTAAATTTTGTCAAATATTGACTTCAAGATGGCAACAAGTTGATTATAAAGCACAAAAGCACAGGCTCTACCAAGTTGAGTTTATTTTATACACGCTAGAAGGGTTATTGTTGTTTTTAAATTGTCAAAAGTTGTGGAAGGGAGCAAGTGATTGGGCACCACGTTATCTGTTTTTTTGGTTCTAATGACAATTTTTAAATCAGAAAATCAAGAGGTGGAATCAGGTTACTCCACCTTATTAAGGCTTGATGACATACCGATGTGTCGCTTTAAAAATTCTGTCACAGTACTTATATGGTCAACATTGTAATTACCTTTAGGTTGCAGCCTGGCCTACATTTCAAAGCTGTCTACAGAGGAAATGCAAAACATCTCTCCATCCATCCTTTTTTGGGCAGATCTTATCTGGGGCTTGGTAAAAATTGCAGCAGCTTAAAAGTTGACATCTTTCTCCTCATCAACTTACACAAGGAAACACACAATTAAAAAAAAAGGGCGACCGCCGGACCTGTCGAAAATTTCTAAAAATAAATGTAGACAATGGATCTGTCGCAAAATTTGACTAAAAAACAATGAATGCGGACCTGTCACAAATTTTAATGAAATAATGTGGATCGCTGACCTGTCGGAAATGTTGTGAAAAAAATGATGACTGCAGACCTGTCGTAAATGTAGATTAAAGAGTAATGACCGTGACCCTTTCCGAAATTTTGACGGAAACACGATGACGGTGGACCTGTCAAGAATGTTGATGAAAAATACGATGACCACTGACTTCTTGAAAAGTTTGACAAAAAAAAACATGGCCGCGGACCTGTCACAAATTTTAAAGATAAAAATGTCGACCTCGGCCTGTCGCAAAATTTGACTAAAAAACAATGAATGCGGACCTGTCACAAATTTTAATGAAATAATGTGGATCGCTGACCTGTCGGAAATGTTGTGAAAAAAATGATGACTGCAGACCTGTCGTAAATGTAGATTAAAGAGTAATGACCGTGACCCTTTCCGAAATTTTGACGGAAACACGATGACGGTGGACCTGTCAAGAATGTTGATGAAAAATACGATGACCACTGACTTCTTGAAAAGTTTGACAAAAAAAAACATGGCCGCGGACCTGTCACAAATTTTAAAGATAAAAATGTCGACCTCGGCCTGTCGAAAACTTTGACGAAAAAACAATGACCACGGACTTCTCGAAAACGGCAGACCTGTCGCAAATTTCAACCAAAAAGCACAAATTTTGACCCTTGACCTTTCGCAAATTTTGACGAATAAACAGTGAACGCAGGATTGCAGCTAATTTTGAAGAAAAAATGATGACAGTGGACCTGTCGCACATTTGAACAAAAATCGAAGACATAGAGTGGGATGGTGCACTGGCTGGAACAGGTTTTTTATGAGTAACACAACAGAAATTGTTTGGTGGAAATGTTGAAAGTCTGTTTCAAATGTAATGGCAACTACTCTTCTTGTGGACTAGAAATCCATTTAAGCATCCACAAATCACAAATACATGTTATGCCAGGAAGGTAATGCTTATGGACTCACATGTTCTTTTGAATTTTTACTATTTTGTATCATTTTGTAACTTTTCAATTACTTCAATTGTAAAATTTCAACAAGCTGTTTTAAAGCTTTGTCCTCACTGTCAGCATTGCAGAAGCCCCATAAGCCTTCACTTCTGTATTTTTTACTGGCTAAAAAGGAGTGTAATGAATGTATGGAATCTTTAAATGCTGTGATACATCTATAAAATGTGCTTTATGTGTGCGGTTTTAACGGATGTAAACTCCCTGAAGGTTGATGAAAGCTTTATTCCCAGAAAGTTAAGGGAAAATGATGTCAGTGTTCACAATGTTCCCATCCTTAATGGACACTTTTTCCAAACCATTTTCAAAGTTTACCATAACATTTAGGAGCCTCTCAGGGTCATATGATGGAAATGTTTAACATAATGATGTGGAATATCCAACAGCAAACACACAAACAAACCATGTGACTTTTAACATGGACCCCAGACTCATGAAATACTAATGGTGGATGTGTACGCTCAACTGTTTGTTATTTAATCTTTATATCCATAAAGTAAAAAAAAAAACGTTTTTATTATACAACTTTATTATAATCGTCAAAAAAACAGTACAAATATAATAACTGGTATCAGCATATTCATTGTTTAGTCATTTGGTTTAATCAATCAATTAGAAAAAGGAGGTAGTTCTATGCACATCAGGTAGGTGCAGGGCCATGCAACAAAAACTGACGAAGAAGAAAGGCCCACACACTTGCTCAAATGCCACAAAAACGTTTTCATACATCACAATCACAACTTTTTGACCAGATGCTACACTCAAAAGTGATCACCTAAAGAAGTCAAAACATTGTGATTGTGATTAATTCAAACTTTTTTGTGGCCTTTGAGCAAGTGTGCGGGCCTCTCTTCTTCTTTAATCAATCAATTTCAATATCATGCTGAAACGTTTTTTTAAACATTTTATTACATGTAGTAGTATTTTCAGGACATATTGTCCCTGTCATTAGCCTGTGATTTGATTAGGCTGGTATTGCAATTAAATATTATTTTAAAGATATTGTTAAAGTTTTATATTGTGATGTCAGGCCTGGTGGAGCGACCTTGACTTGAAGTTTCCAAAAAAGCTTTGAACTGATTTCACTTCAGCATTGACATTTTTTTTTTCAAACCAGTAATATGTTTTGTGCTTGTCAATACAGTCATATGTCCACTGACTTACAATTTAAGATTGATGTTTATCTACCACAGTATACTTATTCTATTTTCAGTGACATTCACTGTTGCATTTGCAGCAGTTGTAGTTTTGAATTCTCTACATTCAAAATTCATTTAAATTTGTGTTCATTTGTTCCAACTTTATTAAACATTTGCAGTTATTATGGCCACAGAAATACCATTCAATTGATCAAGTGTCCAATGTCAGAGTTTATATCAACACAAAAACTGTGAGGAGTTTTAAAAATAGTCAAAGCTTAACTGCAAATTAATAATCTAATAGAGGTCCAATTAAAACCTTTAAACCAGTCAAAATATATTCATTAGGAAGCACATTTTGATGATTGAAATATGGTCAGGTTTTTAGGAAACGCATATGAGAATTAAAAACGTGTGAAAGCAGATTTTTGTTTGGAGTTTTTATGATAAAACAGAAATTAGAGTCTAAGAGGGAAAAGAAAGTTCAGTCTCCCTCTTAATAGTTCTCTTTGTATCTCTGTGTTTGCGGTCCATTTGCATTTTTAACCCCCAACAAGAAAACCTGTGTCTTTTACCTCCAATTACATCATCCGTGTGTGTGTGTGTGTGTGTGTGTGTGTGTGTTGGCAGTTGTAGTGGAAACAAACACTTTGTCCCTTTGGGGACATCTGGAGAGACTTAGCGGCTTTTAAAGGTGGAACAAACCACACACACATCACACAAAGAGCCTCTTGTGAGTTTTTTCTATGAGATTGGAAGCCGTCCATCTCTGTGACGGTGAGACACAAAATACGGCTCTCGTGTCTCGTGCTAACAAGCACCTGCATTTTCCATTTCAGCGGCTGCCATGGTCGGCTTTCTCTGGTCGGTAAATGAAGTCAGATTTTGGGTACAGCTGGTTCTTCAACTGTGTTTTTTGTTGATAAATTGATGGCCCAAAGCACCCACCTCCATGAGAATGAACAGAATTGAGCTCGTGTAGAGTAAAGCTGATTATTTATTTACATGGACAACTGATTGTTCCTTAACTGTCAAAAACACTCCGAATGTTAACTGTGACAATTTAAAAAAACAGCTGGAACAAGGATATTCATTCAAACATCAAAGGATATATATCAAACATTGAGGAGGTTGTCTGGTAGGCAAATATTCAGTACATGTTGACACAGATAGCGTAATACACCAGGAAACATGTAGAAACAAAAATGTTGAAACAGCTACTTTTTAACTTAAAGAATTCTGTGAAGTATTGAAATAGTTCTTCCAGCACTGTAAGTGGTAGCCTTGATGTCAGAAAGTGCTTCTAAGTAACTTCCACGTTCTGAGACAAAGAAAGTTGGCTTAATACAATGGCTTTGTTAATGCAGGGGCTTGTTGAAAAAAAGAAAAGATAATAGGCTCTTTACTCACTACCACTTTCGAGTGAGAATCGGTGTCAACATAAGCAAGTTCAGCTATTTATGAATTAGCTTTGAACATTTTCTTGGTAATTAATTAGATACTTTTATCTCATACCAGAGTAATTGTGTTAAAAGTTTTTTACTTAAAGCTCCTGTAAGGAACTTTCAGTTTCTGTTGATTTTGGCGCCCTCTGTGGACAAAGCGTGAGGATTTATCTCTTTGCTCATCTTGACCTGCAAATGTATAGATATTGTTTTCCTTTTTTTGTTTTAAATGTAACGTGAAACTGACAATGAATCTTTGCAAGGACAAGGGTGTTTCTGTAGCTTACTATTAATTGCCTTGAGTTCTGACAACTACCCATTGGCAGGAGTGCCAGATATCCTAAAAACATAACCAATAACCAGTTTAATCTTTGATGGTCTTGTTTGATATTGAAGGTCATAAAGGAGAAAAGTATACATTTCAGTCTGTTTCATAACCTTCATAGAAGTAAAACAGTGAAATACTTTGTCTGACCCTCATGGCAGGAGCAGATTGAAAGCTATAGTTGGCCTAACTTTAAGAGAATAAAAACACTAAACAGCATAACATGTTTTCCCCAGTGTTGAATGTTGTAAAGGGACAGGGCTGAGATCTGAAGAATGAAAATGTCTTACATCAGTTTGTTTTAACAGCTGCTGTTACAGGAAACACACATTCAGGGACAAGAGATTAAATAAATCTCATCAGACACAAAACAGTTTTAACTTCTTTTTAGAATAATAAAAAAAAAAAAGTCCAAATAAGTGCTGCATCACTTTAGTTCAGAGTTTATGAAAGATAGTTAATTTTTTTACACACTGCAAATAAAATATGCCTAAATAGTTTCCCTCATTACCTTACATTCAAATCTTTATATTCTATTTTCTGCATATTTTTAATTACATAGAAGTCTAGTACGTGTAAGGATTTTGCATGCTGTACCAGTGTGGCTGTGGAGGAGATGCATGCAGATGTGTGTAAGGTGCAATTGGGTTGTGTATGGGTGGGTGGAACAGTTGGGGGTGTAACACAGGAAGTGTGTGTGGAGGAGGTGGAAACATTTGAGCCTGAGCTGACAGAGGGTCAAAGTGTTGAGGTTGTGGTTGGTAGTGTTGATGCGACAGCTCAAGCATCGGTTGTTGGTGCGGGTATGGCGGCTGCTGTTGCTGTGATGATTGTAGTGACGACTGTCGCCATAGTAACTTGTTCATTGTAGGTCTCAGAGGATATGGTGGGTTGTTGATTCTTTCTCGCCCTTCTCCGCCATTTTCCTCGGTTTTCACTTGCTCAAAAAGGTGTTGTTGCATGATGTTGAACGGGTCGTCGTCCTGTTTCTGGGATAACACCTGCAGGTGGAGGGTGGAGACAACCGTACGAGGGCGGGGCAAGTGGGACCAGGGGATGAGTTGATGGGGGAAGGAGGAAGGCAGGGAGTATGATTTGACAAGTGGAGGTCTTCGAGTCATAAACTTTGTCGTTCCTTTATTCTCCTTGCTCTCTGACGTTTCCCCCTCCTCCTTTTGTCTCTCACCGCCTGTTTTATCTCCGAGGTCAGGGTCAGCAGTGTCCACCGGCTCAGGTGGGGGATCCTCATTTGTTTCAGATGAATCCTTCTCAGAGCTGCTGCTGCTGCTGCTGCTGCTAGAGCTGGACTCTGCGTCTGATTCAGAGTCCAGCTCTGGTCCAGAGTCCTCAGCTGATGAGCTCGACTCACCATCGGAATCTCGCCTGGATCTTTTCTTGTGGTTGTAGCAGGCAGAACAGCGAGTCAGACTGAGGATCACAGGGCCTGGTTTTTTCTGGACAGACAAGGAGATAAAGACGGCCAATAAACAATTAGTCAGATTAAGATTTGAATTCCACTGTTGTTATTTCATATATTCAGTTTGAAGATATTATCAGATGGATGGGAATAAAAAAAGATTTAAATATACCAAAACAGAAGTTGGCTCAGGATTTTTAAGTAAATTTGAAGGCAACAAAATGCACTGGAACCAGATTCAGCCAAAAAATACTTTTACTTTGCCTTTCAAAGCAGATGTTACAGACCCCACTGATGTGAGCATATATATTTGTCTGCTGGTATGCAAACCCCCTTTAAGGGGGCGGTGCTTATCCCTGTGTTGAGCTTTTTCTATCTTTTTTTATACTTTAAAACTATTAAGTATTGGAACAATTTGTTGTTGAACAGTTGCTATAAAGCTCCTGTGAGGAATTCTTAGCTGGTTATGAAACTGACTGAAATAAATATGAATGCCTAAATGACCTACAGAGGCAAACAAGACTGTGTGTGACTATGGAATTGATTGCTTTTATATACAGTAAAAGTCAGTTAACCCCCCTCTAGTGTCAGACCACATGAATTACAGCACGCCATGCTAAAGATTGATGTCAATTGCATGCTATTCACTTTAAATGAAGAACTATTATAAGTGTTTTTGTCAGAAATCACAAATTTTGCATCACAGGAAAAGATCAGCTAAAAGACAGAAGGTACTACTTTGTCAACAGGGGGCACCAAAATCATCCAAAAATGAAAGAAGCTTTAACTAGAATGACTACATCATTGTGATTTAGGATTATGTCGAAGCCAAAAGGTTGTAGCAGGTGGCTACAAACTGGCTTCAATCGCAGTGTCTAACATAGTTATGATGCAAAGCCACCAAGCAGATCCATCCAGCTGAAGTTACATTTTTTTGGGTTCCGGTTGCCAGGAAGGCAACGAAGGCAAGGAAGGCTAGAAGAACAGCCAGACACTGTTTCCTGTTTCCGATTGACTTGCAGCAAGCTCCTCAGAGCTTTAAGAAGCTTTAGTGATCGTGTGATATCAAACAGTGATATCATCATGTTAATTATGGGCTGTGACGACTGAGTTACAGGAAATCTCTGTGTCATACTACCGAAAGGTGACAGAAATGCCTCGGATTTATATTGTTGCTGAATCAGGAGGACTTGTTGGCTGCCCAATATTCTTCAAAATAAAAAGCTGCAACTTTGATAAACAGCATGGGTGTCATAAACAGTAGAGACATCTACCTGTGCTTGGTTTTCACTGTCAGTATTCTGGGCTTCTGAGGAGCCTCCAGAGTGTGACTGAAGTCCTTCACTCATTGTTCCAGCTTTCACACCTCTTCACCTGCATTCATCCTGATCCTTGGGTAAACCCTAGTGGCAAGAAAAAAACCCTCTTTCAACACAAAGAGCAAAAATAATTCAACAGATTAAAGGTACCGGTAGTCATTTGCTTTTTCTTTCTATAAAATCCTTTATACTTTTTAACATCTAATTACTATGGTATTCATATCCTTTACAAGCACAAGAAAAAAGGCGTCTGCTAAGTGAATTGTAGAATTTTAATACCAAATGGTTAAAAGGAAAAGGTTACATAAAGTTTCTAAATGTTTAAACTAATGTCTAAACAAAAAGTGAGTTTAGTCAACGCAGAATAGATGTACTCTCTGTGACTGTCTGTGAAAGTGAGTTTGAACTTTTGTTGTTTTAGCTTTTTTTTTTTTTTTACAAACCCATTACAAGACATTTCTGACACATTTATTGTATTATGGATCTGCTGATTATTTTCTCTGTTATTCTACCGTTTGTTTCAATCGCGGAAAATTATAGCGAAAGTGAGAATTTTCATAAAAATAACCCAAAGTGACTTTTAAGGAAGAGCACTAAATCTACCATTAATCATTTCTGTCAGGCCACAAACTGACTTTTGAGTTAATGATTGAAGCTGTTAATGCTGCTTACTTATTAAAAAGTCATTTCATAGGGTCCTTGTGTGTTATGCATACATAAATGTTTAATTCATTAAATATTTAGAAACTGGATTATCCAGAATAAAGTCCAATATGGAGTAAAAATAGAAAGATGCATTAAAAGAAATACTAACGTAAATATAAGAGAATTTGAACTTTGAGTAGAGATCTTGAGGATTTGTACTTACCCATGTTCCCACTTTCTCGTCCTCAGGTCCTGTAAACAGCTCGACTGTCAGGTTGTGTTGCCTTCCAGCACCTACACACATCTGCATTTGTTCATGTAAATGAGTGTTCCCACCCATGTGAGCGTACGTGTCTCTTTTATGTTATGAGAGTACACAGAGGGTCACATTGATTTGAACATCGTCAAAGACGGGAAGAAAAAGAAACCCAGACTACAGATAAGACATACACCCTCTGTAAACACAGAGCAGGATCATCCTCCACAAACTCTCACGAACTGAAAAAACTCTCTGCTACTTCTGTTAATCCTGTTGTTTTTAATCAGCTGTTTTATTATAGGTAATGCTTGATTAACAGGTTGTGCATGTGTTATATAAAACTCCCTTTATTACTTTTATACACACACAAAATAAGACCCTTAAAATCACATCGGTTTAAAATATCTTTATTTTATCTAGACAATGAAAAGTTGGATGCAACCACACATGTTACTCCGTGCAGAGACACTTAAGGCATGAAATATCTGTGCTGGTTTGTCCAAAAAACTGAAGCAGCTCACAATCAAAAAAAAAGAAAAAGAAAAATTGAAGAAATTAGGATTCAGTCATAAATCAGCAGTTATTTGTCCTTCATATAGCCTGACATAAAGCACAGTCCACCTTCTTAAAACAGCAGATTGACTCCACTCACCCAAGTCTAAACTTTGATATGAATGTGGATGCAGCGTTGGTTAGCAGAGCTTGGCATACAAACTGGAAGCAGTGGTAAACAGCTGGCTGTCAAAGGGTCACTAAGTCTTTCTACCAGCATCTTTAAAAGTCACAAATTTCCATGTTGTTTTGTTAATCCATAGATAATCTATAGTTTATTGAGATACTGAATTTCAGAGTGGTTTCAATCTTTTAATTCTCTGCATCAAAAGCAAAAATTTTACAAAATGAACAATGATGAAGTCTAACACATTAAGACATTTAAATATTTGTATTTTGTCAATTTTTGAGGGGGTTTAATTTTGCAGCATATGCCATTTTTTTTCCAATTCTACCTGCAGGAAACTGTCTGTTTTTCTTCTTCTTCTTCTTAAAGCATATCATATTTGAAATTATAAACATGATAATCGGATAGGCAACGTGAATATAAACTATAACCTGCAGATAAGAGTGCTGCCAAGCTGTTTTAAAAAATCATCAAATCACAAGTCACTTGACATTTGACACAAGGCATAATGTTGATCATGAAGCAGACCTGCTTGAGGGGGGGAAAAAAACTGTCTGATTACAGATAAAACTTAGTTTAATGGCGTCGTCCAGCAGCCTCTGGAGAAACACATCATCACAGTTTTCAGAGAAAGTAAAAGAAATGTCAGTCTCAGTATGTTTTCAACAAACACATACTGTTACACGTAAGGCTGCCGCGGAACATCATTGAAAAAATTAAACACGGACTCAAAACAGATATCATTTCCTTAACATCCGTTTTTACAATCGCCATGATCACTGTTATTGACCACAGTACCTTTGTCACTGCGTCCTTCTTCAGAGGATTAACAAAAGAAGAGACATTTAAAATCCCTCTAAAGTGCAAAACAAACCACAACTGCACACTTGATGCTGGGGAAAAAAAGGCTACTGTTTGGGTTTGGTGCGATTTGATTTATTTAATTGAAATACCTGTGTAGAGAAGTTTAACATTTAAATAATCTGTTTACTTTGGAGAAGGCTAAGATACAGCAGCAATGGTTCATGATCCACAACTTGTAACACTCAGGTTTACATAAAGGGTTTTCAAAGGTTTGACATAAATGGACTATGTGCATGTTTTTTTTTTTCCAAAGATGACTTTTAAGAAGATGCAAAGTGTCACCTTGAAGTGTTGGTGTTACAGGTGCAGACTCTCCATATTAACCACATCTTGTGCAGTCACGCGTGAGATCTCATCTTACGCCCCAACACGTACTCCGTGTTTCTCAGCACGTACGACTGTTTCCGTCATGTTCAGATGACATCCTTTCGCACGTGCCGACGCCGTTATTTATTTTGTATCCGTTGACGTCTTTGGCACACGCTCAAACAGCAGAGCGTGTCACAAAGGTACGCAACAAACACTGCGCAACACTAGCTTTTGTTAGCTAAGAAGTGGAATCAATCCAGTCATGTCAACAATGGGCAGGCAGCCACCACACACACACTCTTCAACCCAAGGCTCGAAAATCCAGTGAAGCTGTTCTGGCCAAGCTCGGATGTGATGGACTACAAAGGGGGGAATATTAGGGTCATTTTGTGAAATGAGGAGACTTTCTTGTGACATTGTTAGCTTAAGACAGGTAGCTTGCTTAGCTCAGGAATGGCTAGTTACGGTACCTTACCCATCCCCTCGCTGACCTGTAAATGTTGTAGCTTACCGTTTAAAAATGATGTTATCAGCTAACCTTAAGAAACAACTAATGCCACATCTACACAGCGGAGGCAGAGCCAAGCTAACTGGCTAACCTTAGCTTGCTTTCTTGCTGTTATCATAAATGATGATAAAAATCACAAAAAGGCCTCATTGCCTGCCTCCTCTAGGTTCCCATTTGTTACTAGAACAATGACTTGTCTAATTACAAAACCATGAATAATTATTCCCAACTATCTTTTGAATCTGAGACGCTAATTCAGTTAGCAGAGACAGCTAAAAGAAATATCGCTAAAATGCTTAGTGGTTTGCCTTGGCAGAGAAAAAGCACACTCAAACACTTAGCGACACAAAAATACAACATATTTATACACCTCCACATGTGACAAAGGCCTCATCTAAACTCACTGTTCCACTTTAATCCTCGTTCATTTAAGCACCCAACACATCGTGGCCCTGAGACCTCCACACACTGCAACCACAGAGAGCACGCGCAAACAATGTCATCAAATAAAGGAGACGTGCACATCAAATAGACAACACAATGCAGCATATTTAAATATATTTGTGGATGTGTTACTCAACTTTTGTTTGCGTTGTGTCTATTTGTGTTTGCTGTGTGTGTTGAACCCTCAGGGCCACCGTACTTGTTTCTTTAAACTTAATGTTTGGCAGGAGCTCGTCACCAAAAGGTTTGAGAGATAACAAACATTTTCAAGGCAGTGACTCACACATTCACACATCTCTGTACCTCGGGCTTTGTTCAGAGTGCAGGCACATCTGATTTCTCAAAACCAGATCTTCAAGTCAGACTTTTTGAACTTTTTGGTGACCATGCAGGTGTCGTTTTTGCAGAATAACATTAACACGATATAGTAACCACAGTATGGATTCTACGTCTTTCTGCACAGCCACTCGAATGCAGCCTGGGAATGGTTTGTTCTTGTTTGGCATCTTTGATTTGTTTTCCATGATGCGAGTAAGCCGAAAGACTCAAATATATCCAATTTGAGCGCCTGGAGTGTTACGTGTTACTAGTGAGAAGTATCTGTGGAAATCAGATAACAGTAACATTTCAAACCACTTTCAAATGTGGTTTACATCTATTCTACACACAAATCCCATTTCACATAACCACCCCCCCCCCCCCCCCCCCCCAGTCTAGATAAAATCTTCTTAGGAAAAATAAGAAAACATTTGGATTGGCAGTCTGAACAAGGCCTTAGAGACTCAAATCCACTGTAACTGAGTCTCGTCTTTGAAGTGCAAAAAAACATAAACAAGCCGGCAGAAAACAAACACGAGGAGCAGGTGAGTGACTCTTCAAGCAAAGAGCTGCAGGCCGAACACAAGTTCTTCTTTTCTGTCTCCAGTTTTTAAACACCAAAACACTGTTTATGTCCAAGTGAGTGAGTGAGAGTTGAATTCACTGTTTTAAGCATGACCAGAAGCGACTGTTGGGAAGAAACTTTGCTGGACCCACGGCTGACGGCACATTTCATGTAGATCATTACATTTGTGCAAACTTTGGCATCTCAAAACCCAAGCGCCTTAGCTCTCTCTCTCTCTGTGTGTGTGTGTGTGTGTGTGTGTGTGTGAGTGTGTGTGAGATAACTGGCCTCATGTGCTCATTTGCCGACTGTGCACGCAGCCTGCTACAGTTGCTCCTGCTCCTTTTTTTTTTTCTTATTTTCCATTATGTCTTATTCACAGAAATGCCCCCGCCCCCCCCGGCCTGGGGATAAATAAAGTATTTCTTACTCTGTACCAGCAAATATGCAATTTGATTCCAGAGTCATCCTGGGCTACACTATAATTTTTTCTTCCTCGCTGCTGACACCGCCAAATACTAGAAGCCGACAGGCCGGAAGAGGGACAAAGATGTTTTTTTTAACCCTTGCTTTCAGCAGGTAAGCATTATTATGGAAGCCTGGAAGAAGAGTGTGAAAGATGCTCGGACATTTCAACAACAAAATAAGATGCTGACCGATTGGAAAAGGCTTAAAAATACTGCATGGGAAGATACTTTTTTGTTTTATAACTTGAAGCGTTTTTAACTTCATCAGTGTTGGCCACAAAAACCTCCACGATTAAAACTTTCTCAGCATTTTCAGAAAACAGTGAACAACCAACTCTTGCATCTAAACTGTCCAGAGGATTCACAGTAAGTCATATTCATATCCACAGAGCTGCCTTCTACAATCACAGTCCTCATTTGGCAGACATTGTCTCCAGGTGTGTGTCCACAGTGTGAATGTTACTACCTGTTGACTTATGAGAGGATGACATTGGCACTGTCTCCTCAGTGGGGTTAAAGTATGATAAACTTAACACTCACAGATCTTTCTTTACTGCAGTCATATCCATCTCTCCAGTGTCTTCAGACTAAAGAAAAACAAAAAAACACACATGACTCCAAAGTGCTCATGTTTGGCAATCGGCTGACTTCAGATAAAAAGGACAAGAATGGACGATCCAAGAGGAGGTGAACTCATCCTCGGTTGAATGAAGACATTGTCAATATCTCAACTGGATGCAGGCACTGCCACTGATATTGATCCTTTGATGTTCTGTATTCACAGAGTTCAGTAGGTCTGGATGGACAACGGGTCTTCAGATTGAAAGGTCAGTGTCTGTGTCAGTGGGCGTGGTCTTTGGACTCACACTGCCTCCTCCTCCTCTCTCTTCAGGAATGGAGGACGAGTCCCCATTGAGACCAGGAAGTACACCTGATACGCACACACGCACGCACACACACGCGCACGCACACACACACACACACACACACACACACACACACACACACACACACACACACACACACACACACACACACACACACACACACACACACACACACACACACACACACACACACACACACACACACACACACACACACACACACACACACACACACACACACACACACAGAGACACACACTTTAACAGGTGAGTTTTTGTTATTCAGGATGCATCATACACGTACAAGGAGAATCCATATAATCCAGAATAATCTTTGTTCTTGATTGCTATACATTTTGAGATGTCTTTATTGTGAATGCTCATTTCATGATTCCGATGAAGTTGTGATGAACTGCACTTTAACTTTACATAATGTTTGGAAGATTCATCTATAACACATTACAGATGTATTTTGGGAAGTGGGATTGAAGAATCATGAAATAGAGATAATTAGGCACTTATAATTGACTTACAGTCAGTACAATTATTGGGTAAATGTACTTACATTTCTTCAACTACTGACTAAAAATGTTTCTATTTTTTATACGACTAGCAGCACCTCCAAAACTCACTTATTACCGTGATATATATATCTTTAATTAAGTAAATAATACATACAAATATGCTTGAAAAAGTAAGGGAGGGTTTTTCCCAAAATGTGAATGTATCATTTAAAGCGACCATTTGTCCGAGATGAAATCATGAAAGCCAATAAAACTCTCAAAACATTGGTAAAAAAACAAAAAAAGGTTGTATATTTCATTCAAAGTTTGACAGGAAGTCTTACATTACTTATTTTGAGGTATCATGGAGATAGTTGTTTAGTTGTTTAAAATAAAATAAAATCAAAGCATCAAATAATCAGTAATGAGAAATCATTATTTGACTAAGAAAGGTTCTGAAATTAAATTCACATACAGTAGTCACCTCTGTGTGAATAGCAGAAAGCACTTTCATAATAGACATTACTAGCTATGATATTTTTTAAATAATGTGGTACGTACTGAGTGGAAACAGACATGAAAGTGTTATATCACTATAATGGTCTTTCTTTTGTTCATGATCAGAAAACAGGCAACTTGTCTTACGTTCAGAATCATAAACAGAGCTGTCGGAGCACGTCCGGTTCCTGCGCTGAGTTGACCTCTGACCTCCACTCAAGTACTCCTTCAGCACACCTGACCTGTGGGGAGATTATTTAAAAAAAAAGGAAACTTCAGCACATTTGTTCCTATAAGTGTTTTGCCTGCTTCTTCTAAGATTCATGCCACACAAAGGTAAACTGTTACTTTTTAAAAATACATTCATGACACTTTCTTTATTTTATTTATTTAAACAATCTTTATTTCACTCTGACATCTTACTGTGTTTAAAGACATTGTACACAATTACAAATGTGTAAGTCTCTGCATCAGACAAAAATAATCTCTATATATTCTATATATTTCTTATAAAATACACATGCACTGTTTTAAAAAAATAATTTTGACTCTCTGATCTCATCAGATCTGCCTTCTGCTTCAATATAGAAAATATTCAGTTAGATATGAAATAATAGAGAGGCTTCAATGCTGCCTCCTGGTGTTATTAATTAATATTACTTCAGTAATGCAATTTGTCACTGAAAATCTTAAACTTTATTCTGCTTTAATTGGGTTAGCAGATTGTTTGTATTTGACTTATTGTAAATAAATCTGTTTTAACAGAATGTTTAAACAGTCTACTACAAATTAAACACATACATTATTTCGTTTTTTAATGCATGTTGTTTTTAAGCTTGAATATATTTTTGTTGGCTACTTCACTCTGTTTCTTCTGCTGTTTTGTGAAGCACTTCAGGCTGCGTGTTTGCTACACAAATACAGACATTACAACTACTTAACAGTGGCAGGACCTGGTAACGAGGCAGAGAGGCAATTCATCTATACAGCACATTACAAACACAAAGGCAACTCAGATTGTTGTACATAGGATTAGAAACGCCATGGAATGACTCACACGTATGCTCACCTGTCAAAGCTGTACGTTCCAGGGTGACTGATTGACCTCTTCATCTGTGCCCATCGACAGAAAGAAAAAGATGTGTGAGTGCAACACGATGTATTAATGTATCACGTCCAGGTCCAATAGCTCCCACACTAAGTCAGTTTTTTTGGCCACATTTTCACTTTAACAATATCTGCATTTTGAATTAAAAGAAAGCAAAAGACTAAAGCTACAAGCAGAAAGATGTTCACTCAGGTTTACATGATGACTCCTTAACTTTTGTTTCCTCTGAATAAAGTTGTGTCTGCCACTATACAGCGACAGTCAAATGTTATTTCCCCTCATTACCAATTAACTGACAGCTCATTTATTTCCTACAATCATTTTACGTTGCACATCTGTGTAATTTGATTTCCTATTGGCATTCTTGGGATTGTTTTCTTGTTCTCCATCTCCTGATGGCTGCAGGCATCAGGTGATTGATGTTAAGCAGAGGGTAACATAATGTACCAGACGACTGATACAAAGTAATAACCATAAAATGCAATTGTAGCTAAAACCGAATAAGAGCTTTGTGATTGCTGTGATTGAATAATTTGGGATATTTTTAGATCTATGGAGATTTATTTTTACACTGTGCAAAAATAACTGTGTGCAGACACCAACATGAACAAAGGGGGAAACATGGAGTTTGAGGTGCTCCATGAACTTACTAACAAACATGATGAGTGTAGTGTGAACCTCACATATTCAGTAGTCACAGTCTTTTGCTGTTGCCACACTGAAACTCCAACAAAGGAATTAGCATCAAAATTTAAGTTCCAACAACATGCTTAAAGGGATACTTCACCCGTTGAAACATGAATCTGTATTGACATTGGGTCATTTATGTAGTAGAAATGTGAAATACATTTTGAAGTTGGTGCCTTCTTGGCCGAGAAAAGGCAGAATGTGTCTTTTTGGCTCATGTGGATGAAAGGCCAAATCCCAGAATGCACAGCACTGCAGGCCACTCCCACTAAGGGCAGGTTTACAGACATATTTACTACAACACATAAGGCCGTTTCCTCAACTGATTCTGAGATTTCTTCCAGAAGGAATTGGTATCTTGGAAATTTTCTGGCAGACAGTGAGAGTACCTACACTACCAGTCCGCCCCAGCTCGAGCCGGCCCGGGCTCCTCGTCCTCACCACCGCCGACAGCTGCTGGCAGCGGCCAGCAATATAGCAATATAGCCGCGAGATGGTTGCTGCAGAGGTGATGATGAACTAGCGTTGTAATTTCACCCCGCTAACCGCAACAGCTTCCAATGACGCGAAATGGCAATTTTTGCATCACTGGAAGCTCCTTTTCAGACTTAAAAATACAAAGATTTCCCATCTCAGGGGAAAATGAGGGCGCGATGCACGACCATTCAAAAATACTACCAGGTTTCTAATGATACAAAGCTTAATGCAAATGGATGTATCTTGTTTGACTGATTACAGTTTCTGAGCTTTTCATGTGTTCATCACTTAATCACTTAAGAAGGTTGGGTATACTTCTGTTCCATTAGATTATATTAAATTAGATGTAATTGATTGATGTAATTGTCCCAGTCAGGAAATATGTTCCTAACAGTTTAAAACAAAAACAGTCTTCATAAGTTTTAATAAACGGCAAAAGAAAAGCAGCAGATCCTCACAATTCAGAATCTAATTCCAGCAAATCTTTGTCATATGTGACTGAATAATTGAATGTGAAATTAATTTTCCTTCACTTGACTGATTTAAAAAAATAAAAAGGAAATGTTCTTGGATATTTATATTCTCCTGCATCAACAAACCCCTTTCTGAAGACTGGACCGATTATTGAATGTACTAGAGGAAATGTAATTACCCTTTCAGGAGGTCGGAGTTCAGGGGTCAAACTCTGGTTAGCCAGTGTCATACACTCCTCCAGAGTCCTGATGAAAGTTGCACAGGTTGCACTGAGGAGAGATGCCTGAAGAGATGTAGAATATGAATGCCTGTCAGTGTTACTGTACTACTCATACTTCAGGGTTACCATCGTCCTCACAAACACACAGAGGTGATGTTGTCAGTGCTGTTTGTTTGTCTGTTTGTTAGCCTGATTACTTAAGTTAAAGGTGAAAGCACGAGAAAAGAAACAACTCAAAACAAGCCATTACTTAAACTGCTGAGTAATGATCGAACTGTAACAAACATTCAAAACCTCAGAGTAATCTGTCTAACTTTGAGAAAATAAAGAAGAAAGTGATATAATGTCTGTGGAAAAAGAGAGCGATACCTCCGAGGTGGGCGGGGCCTCTGTATCTGTTGTATGTTGTGATTGAATGGTTTGGACCTGCTGGACCAGGAGGTCACAGTACAGACGAAGTTCAGACATCTTTGTCTTTAGACAGTCTGGACCTGGTGAAACACACAGACACACACACACACAGACACACAGACACAGACACAGACACACACACACACACACACACACACACACACACACACACACACAGTTGACATATTTAACAGGGGGTAGTTTAGATTCTTTAAAGTGGGGTTGTACGAGGTACTTGTCAATAGTGAGTGTATCAGCATGGAAGCTAATATGCTACACATCGCCAACAGACGGGGTCAGTTTAACCATGTAGTAAAAGCTACTGAGAAAAAAAACGACCTAAAGACCAATGACCATCTTAGTGTACACTGTATTTGTAAATTTTTCAGCGCTTTACTTTGCCGTCAGAAAAACAACTTTCCTCTTTCAAAAAGCTCAAAATAAATCAAATCTAGTCAGAAATCTTCAGCAAATCAGCAACAGATGCTGCTCCTCTTTCAGTAGTAACAGCTCTGCGACATTCTCTTCATAAATACAATGTTAATATCAGCAACACAGAATAATGTGTTTGAAAACAACTAGGATTAATTAATAATCAAGGTCCAAGTGTTTCCCTGTTTCTGGCAGACATTTTCAAAATAAAAATTATTATCTTTATTTGTACTTGTTAATATTACACTAAATGATCTGACTTCATTTATTTATCAATTGATTAGCTGTTGGAGTCATCTCTGGGCAATCTTCCAACATCGGTGTTAATTATTTGAAAACCGCTCTTTATTAACCTCTAAGCAATGTAATGGCAGCTAATGAACCAAACACTACCTGAACACACTGTGCAGAGTACGACACAGGTGATTACATTTATCAGTCATAAGCAGTTTGAGCTAAACTGATTTCTTTCCCTCACAAATACTGGTGTGTTTTTTTTTTGTCAATAATATTCACACAGACAGAGCTTTAGAAAAAGGAGCACACTACAGATTTACATAAAACTCTGTGTACCTTTGTGTTTGTGGCTCTCCAGTGTTCCAGCTTTGGACGAGCCTAAAGCCACCAGCCACCTCTGTCTCTCTGCAGCGTTCACAGCTCGGACATAGAAGTGCTGTTCGCCGGGGATTATCAACTCCAGACGGGTTGGATCTGATGGATGAACTGAAAGATAAAATATTAGTGTTTAATCGAGATGTTTAGAATTATAACTAGACACAACACACAGGTGTTTAAAACAGCAGTCTTACCTTTAATGTCACACACAGACATCTTGATTGATCCTTTGCTTCCTTTGCCAACATCATCCTCGCAGTCATAGTACGAGATGACCCCATTCTCTAAGACGAACCAGCGTGGCTGCCAACCTACAGGGCCAAAGACAAACTCAGAACTGAAGTGACACACACCTGTCTTTGGGTGGAGGTTTCAAAATGAGGGGGAACAGATTTTCAGTCAAATTTAAAGGAGGAATTGAGAGATGCTCATCATCTCTTTCCAAGTCCCAATGTAGAGTCTGAATTCAATAAAGTTTGGACATCGTGCAAAATTTAAATAACATCAGAATGTGATGACTTGCAAACATTTAAGCCCCATGTTTAATGGATTGAATAGCAGAAAGACAAACATTGTCATTGTTTTAGGATGAACTCTATGCTTTGAATTTGATCCGAACAAGACTTTTCAAAAAGGTTTAGCCAGTGGCAACAAAAGACTTGAAAAGCAGTGAAATGCTTATAAACATCTAATGCGACATCTCACAATGACTAAGGTTAGTACCATGATTGGGTACAAAAAGAGGACCCTGAGAGGCTGAGTCTGTCTGAAGTAAGGATGGAGAGGGGTTCACCACTCTGTGAACAATCGCACTGGAAAATAGCGAGACAATTTAAGAGAAAAAAAAAGGGAATCAAGGGTTTTTCCATCGCCTTCAGAACATCATATCATTACAAGATTCAGATAATCTGAAGACATTTCTGTATGCGAGGGACAAAGCAGAAAATATTGGATTGCTGTGATCTTCAGACCTTCAGGTGGCACTGCGTTAAAACCACAAAAACATTTTCATGCAAAAGTATCAAAACTTGGAGATTTTGCTATATTTTAATTCACCTCCCATATAAACCTTTTTTGCAGTATGTCTTTATGCTTTCATGGATCTTTGATGTTTGTTTCTTCTACTTTGGTATTCAAATTCTGCTGCTATATCTCCCCAATTAAATGATGCAATATTCTCCACAGCTGTTTAAGCCTTATGGTCAAATGGATACTTCCTAACAGTACTTCCTTGTGCAATAAAAAGTGTGATTTTACATGACTCTCATCTCATTCACAGCTGACATAGAGCAGGTTATGGTGGAAGTCACAGCAGCCATAAACAGTGTGTAGTTTGTCCTCTACCATTATTATTTATAGACATGCTATGCTGCGATCATTAAGGTCAAATACAACTATAAACCCTGTTCCTGTGGGTTTCTTTCCTCGATTATAATGTGCCTCTAAAGTGTGTTACTGTCAAGTTCCCTGCAAACAGCACATAGAATCAGCAAAGTGCATGTTAAACTATATTAATAAACATGTGTGAGGGATGCTCTGCCTGTTTGATGACGATAAGACTGACAAGAATAAGAGTTGTGAGAGATATCGTGTTGCTAAAATAAATAAAATAACATTTCAAGTACAACAAACGACAGCTGGCATGTTATGTCGCATTCTTGTAATAATATTAAGGTTTAGCTGGTAGACAGACGACTCACCTGTCATGTAATTCGTCCATTTGTAAAGAATCCCCTCCATGGTTTCTCATCGGCTTGTTTAGCTTGTTAGCTTGTAGTTAGCACGGCAGGCTAACTGAAGCTAGCCGACGTTACGTGAGCTTAGCTGTCTCTCGAGTGACGCTCGGTTATAAAATAACCCTCATTGAGATGTGTCTCTAAAAATGTGTGAACTGTTTGTTGTTTGTGAGAGCTAGAAGGCAGTGTTGGTAGAATAATGCCATGATGAGGGTTTGTGTGTGCTGAGTTGTCCATAAACCGGTCAGCTTACTTGTGGCAGTCAGCTGATGGAAAAAAAAAAAAATGTCAACAAAACAGAAGCTTTGCTACGGAACACCGCTGGGACCAATTCTCAAGGAGACTATAAACACACCTACCATAGACTGTAAATATTACTCATACTGCTGTCATATAAAGGTGCAGGTCGGAGATTGTGTGTGTTCGTGTATTATAAACGAAAATGAAAAAAAATGTTTCATTTAAAAAATAATAATCATTAGCAGATTGAGTACCTAGTGAGTGAGGCATTTGTCTCCATGACAACGAGGTGAGTAAAGTCAATCTTTGTAAATGCCAAGAACATCCGAAATGGTTTTTTAATGCTGTTACCACGATGTCGTGTTTCTCTGAGATCATGGTGGTGTCTTTACAACTTTGAAAGATTTAGGCCTAAAACCTTAGATGAAGGTGAAGGAATGCATATTTAATTTTTAGGTAACACAGCTCCTTTAAAAAAATCAAAGGTAAGGCCTTTTACTCTGCCTCTGTGACACTTTACCTTGATAAATATAGCCTAGCCCATGAAAGCATTTTAGGATTACCATTATGAAGTACTGTACTGTAGTTTAAATATCTCAAATCCTCTATCATTTAGTGTGATATGATTATCCACTTTTAACTGTAATTTGAACCAGCGGTAACTATGAACTCTATTAGATTTGATAGATTAATATCTCCTTCAAAAGTGAACATAAAGCTAAAGATTAGTTAAGACTTGATCATCCACAGGAGGAAATTCACAACACAATTTATTAACATTCTCAGTTATTTGTCTCAATAATTAAAATACAATACACACGTTTTCTTAAATTAACTATTCTACATAAAGAGTACTTTCACATTGGTACTCTGAGAGTGATGTTTGCACTTTTACTTTCATTCAAATCTTAAGAAACATAAGACTTCATGAAAACTTGTGATTCTAAATGTTATGAGAGATTTTATGGACAAATGCTGAGTCATCATTTTTCTTATGAAGTTAAACTTGTGTTTTATAGAGGACACGTCTTACAGAGACAGGGGAATCATTCTTGATTCATAGTTTAGTTACCTGGACAAGGCAAAATGAAAAGGAGAAAAGATTTTTACAAATAACTAAAAAAAAAAAATCCAATTATGACTTACAATAACCACATATATCCAGCTGCCATAATTCTTAATCTCTCTTTATTGCATTAGAACATACATTTCTCATATATATCTATATATATATATATTATAAATGTGAATTTGTACACTACAATCTTTTATTGTAACATGTTAGAAAATACTCGTAACGCTCCAAAAACATAGCACTAAAAACAGTTACCAAACAATGATTATTACATTTCCTTGATTTGTTTTTGGCCACCAAGAACATAAAAAAAAAACAAGATGGAGGAGATGAAGCTGTCCATTAGGAGGAGAGGAGGGGACCACTGTTGGACACAGATGGTTGGGCCATCGCAGTTTTGAGTGGCAGCCATTTTGTAACCAAAAAAAAAAACGGGCAGGAGATGAGGGGAGGGTGGGGATCTTATCATGACAGGTACAGAAAGGGGGGGGGGGAACATGAAGGGAGGGAAGCGAGGAGAATGGAGAGCAGCAAGCACATGTGAGGTCCCTCTAGTCCAGCTAAGTTACAGACAGAGGTGAAGATCCTTACAGTATTTGTTGAATGAGACAAAACTAACAAAGTGATATTAGGTCCATGACCAAGATACGTTCAGGCAGCACCGTCACTATCAACTGTGATTCTTCTGAATTCTCACACAAATATACACCCTCTCTTTTTCTAGTTGTTTTCTTTTAATGCTGATTTCTCGGCAGCAGAGTTTAGTAGTTCATCAGTAACCAGCAGCAGGTTTAAACAGCTTCGTCGCATTTTAAGACTGAATCTCCTCATAATAAGTAGTGGTAGGACCGACATGATGCAAAACACAGTAACAATGTGTACCTGTTTCATACAGTTAGCTAGCTTAATGTGCAGGACTGCAGTAACATTAGCTTTCTAAAATTTGACAAGTATCTTACCAATTTAGTGATCTGAACATACACTGTACATTAAAACATGTAGAATAACATTAGAGGAAGAGAAATGCACCGTTGACTGTGTTGCCACAAGTGTTAATATTCTTTGTGTTTCTAAATTAAAAAAAGAAAACTCTTCAAATCTGGGTTAAGCAACTCTGGAGAAACCAGCAACAGATAAGCTTCATTTAGAAAGTGTCAACCTGAACTTTGTCTCCAAGTTTAACTAAAACTTGAGATTTAATGTGGCTTATTTTTTTCCACAGTTGATTCATTTTGTTTAAGTTTGGAAACAGCTGTTTCCCAGTAACCCTTTTAAGACATGAGTCACAAGCCGAGACATTTCTGAATCTCAAATGTTGTGCAGAAATGTTGTCGACAAAGAGCGCGTGCAGCTCAAGCTAGATGTTTAGCAGAAGGAATATAAGAAGCGTTGTTATTAAACAAGACGGCGAAAGCGGTTAAGACAAATGAGAAGTTACTTAGGCAAGGTGAGCGAGTAGGTGAACAGGTTTGTTTTTTTTTTAACAGGGAGGTTTAGTTGTTCTGCAAAAGACAGCAAGTAGGTGAAGATGAGAGGCCATGGAAAGCAGGGATAGTAGTGACAAACTAGCGGAGCTGTTGGGGGTAAGCCAGGGTACAAGTTTAACCACCTAACACACAAAAACACACACACACACACACACACACACACACACACACACACACACACACACACACACACACACACACACACACACACACACACACACACACACAGCAAAGCTAAGGTTTAAACACTATCGCTACAGACCCAACAAACAGCACTGGAGGCTTTTTTTTTATGTGAATGGCCAGATGGGGAGGAAGAGAAAGAGGAGATGTGAGGCATCAAGGAAACATGTCTAAGGTTGAGTCCCCCCCCTTCTTTCTTTCTTTTTTTTTTTTTTAAGCAGACAGGGGTAAATGGATTCATCCAACACTGCGTTACATCACAGAATGATTGTCCTCTTCAACATACCTCCCCTCCTCTCCTCATGTGCACTATTCCTGTCTTTTCTTGTACCCTCCTCCTCTCACATGCGCGCACACACACACACACACACACACACACACACACACACACAGAACCCTGTGACCATAAAGGACATCTATATACATGTACATACACTCTCTCAAACACAACGCACAGGCACCTACAGACACATTTTGACCCAATAACACAGCGGACTGGTTTTGTTGGCAGGAAGCAGAGGATTGGAAAGTGCACATGTTGATCATAGAGCTTAAAGCTGGTTGGCCAAGCGCACAGACACAGCAGTATGTTGTTGATATGACAATCAGAGCTACAGTGAAACAATACAAAAAAACATTAGCAACTTTTTCAATTTTAAAAATGAGATGGCATTTCCCCTCCCCTACCCAACCCCCCCCCCCCTTAAAGTCCAGAAGGTGTATCCATATTATTTTAAGATGCTCTACTCTATAAAACGGGTTGGTAACAAAGTGAAAGTAAATTTGATCTCAGAAGTAGTTTGTCAGAAAATTCCAAAAAACAACATTTTTGAGGGCAATATAATTTTTTTTAATAAAAAAAATGGTTAGTTAATTTAAAGAATACTCAAATCCCATCAATTAAAATATACAAATATCTCTATAGCTGTAATCAGAAAAGTTGCGCATATGCAATCTTATTTCTTCCTTCTTTCCGGCCCACTGCAGAAGACTATACTTTGCTGTGAAAAAGTACCCACACGTTTCAGACATCCCCATGTTTCCTTCCACCCCTTCTCTCCCTCAGTGAGCAGTAATGTGGTGTTGAAGTGTGAGGTTCCTAAGGCAGTATCACAGTACAGTCCATAGAGAAACAACAACAGAACAGAATTACACTGGCCTGCCCAGAAACGTACATCCAGCTCAGGTGCGACACTGACATGGTCTGGATTTAGATGTTCTTTTTTTAAAGCCTCAGATGATTTGGTTTTTACTTTCTCGATGGTGTCTTTTTCGTGATTTGACATCATAGCTGTTTCCTTTAGGTAAACTATTAAAAACATTCAAACTTAGGAAGCATGAGGAGGGGGGGACAAAGATCCTGATGTAAATTGAAATCTCTCATTTCCTGTGGTGCCCTGGTAGCTCTGTGGGCTAAGGCACAAACCAGGTATCACAACATCATAGGTTTGGAACTGGCTCATCACCACCATCACATGTCCTGTACTCCTACTTAAATCATACTCTACTGTGGAAGAAACTAAATACATTTAATCAATTACAAAAAAAAATGGCTATAAAACCAGAGCAGAAACATCGGATTACACAACATGACTGCATCATTGTAGCCAGGTATGTTAACTAGTTGAGTAGCTAGTAAATGCGTCTTTTAGCTACAGAAACTTTAACATTTTGATAATAGATCTTTTGTTGAAACATTTAAATTGCTAAGAAATAATACATATTTGCTTGTTCCAGCTTCTCAAATGTTTACATTTTTTACTTTATAGTGTTTTACCGTGTCTTTGGGAAATTGGGGGGGAACACTTTTCTTTGGCTCTGGGAATTATTGATTTGCATAATTTACAAAAGTATTACTGGTTAGAGAAATAACAGACACATAAACGGATACTTAAATAATAATTATTATAAATAATAAACTGTGGCTTCATACTAAAATTCAAAGCCGTTTTAGCTACAGTTTGGTGTGAAGTGAATCAGAAAGACATTTCCTATGAGAAACTTTTAAAGACGGGGATGGGGGGGATCTTTTCTGTGGTTTTGATCAGGGTCTCCTTTAACAACTTCTCGAGGCCTCCAGGAGTTCAGTGGCACACCCCTCAGATATAGGGTTCTGGGCCAGAGCTGGACCAGGAACCGTAATGATGTGGGCTGGTTCTGACACACAGGTAACCGTTTTTCTGATTGGTCAATCACATCTACCGTGTACAGCTCTGTTAGCTGCTTTTTTCTTTTTTTGATGATGAGATAGACTATGTCCAACCACACACTATCAGACATTGACTTAATGCTAACAAGTGAAACAGGTTGGAGCCACTGGAGAGCCTGAGGAGTGCCAGAACCAGCCCTGATGTTTCTGGTTTGGGTGATATTGTAGTGTGTGTGGTCTATAGTACAGTAGCATCAACACAATGGTCCAATAGACAGATCAGATAGAAGATATCATACAGATGGTCCAATACAGTTATAGTACAACATCTATACATCAACTATACATTGTGCGTTTTTTTTCTCCTTTGTTATATTTTGAAGGGGTCTGGGGGGTTAGACTTGGTCACCATTACACTACTGCTGTAAGACGAGGAGGGGGGTGGAAAAGTGTTGGGCAGAGCCATAGATAGACAGTGTTGCATTCGTGCAGTAGCAGCAATTCAAAGTGCAACAATGGTGCGAGTTGGAAACTAGTGTGGAGGGCCATCGATAACATTAAGACTCTTTCAAGGGTTGAATTGAATGGTATTAATAGAGCAATGAGGGCAAGTTTAAGTTGAATAATTTATGGTAGAAATTGTAAGATAACCAACATCAGCTGAAATCATTTCGCCTTAGATGTTGGATCACTTTTGGATAAATATTAAAATATGTCGTTGTGTTTTTTTTTCTCAACGCAACAAGGAAACAGTCCCAATCAGTTAGAGTTTAGATTTAAGGGCTCTGGTGACGACAGTCAGTGAACTGTGACAAATCCAAATCTCAGGGGGGAACAAATCCTACAACCAACCTTGTAGTGTATTTTACTTTCTTCTGAAAGTACAGCAGACAATGAATTCTACACGTTTTTCTAATATTTCCATACAAGACAATCCTGTAAAAGGAAGTAGGGCGGGCAGATGCAAACTGACTTGTGCACCCTTGTATTTTTCCATTTTCAAAAAACCTATTTGAAGCTTGTTATGTGTTATATAAAAGTGGAGTTAAGTGGAATCAGAGCATTTAAACTCTACAGATTTCATATTTCTTGTGAGAGAAGTTGCAACAACAGCACAGCCACAGTCCAACCTGACCAAACATTCTGTCTATCCATGACTCTGGTTTTGGAGGAGTTGCAGGTAAAGGTTCAGTTTACAGGATCAGGACACTGACGGCTTAAAGGGGTAAAGGGTTAACGGGGACGGGACTTAAGAGGGGTTACAATACTAAAGGAGTTTAAGGAGTCTGGATGATGAAGTGCTGAAGTTTGGTGATGACAGTCAAGGTTTTACAGTGATGACAGATTTACCGAGATACAGGATTTGAGAGATTTATGGGTTAGTATGAGTCTTATGGGTCCGTTATGTTAGGATATGACAGTGGCCTCCGTAACTATAGCAGGGTCTTCTATGTCCGCTTTACTTTGAACCATCCTCAGCTCCAGCTGGGGCGGACTGGGCCTCCGACCAGGACCTGCCAACTCTGAGATCAAGAAAGAAGACAATACATTTTAATGAGACATAAATGATTGGCTTAGTGTTAAATAGTTTGAACACAACCCGCAGTTTGTTATGCAGGACAACTTCAACTATGATCAAAAAAAGTACTTTTTCTAATTGTGTTATCTATTCTAGAAATAACCTCCAGAGGATTCAATTTCATCATAAATGTGAATATGACTCTCCTTTTGATCTTGTTGGTGTATTTTATTTCTGAGCTTTTAAGCTCCTGTGTAGAACTTTTGGGTTGTATTGAGTTTGGCACCCACAGGGGACAAAGCAGTGTTGATGATTTTGTCGTGAACATGTGAAAGTAGTGTTTTTGATGAAAAACACCCTGTTACCTTTTGACAGTAAAATTGTTCAAAGAACTAAAACTGCACGCTGTTTTAGCAGCGTCTGTCAGCGACCCTGTGGCAGTGGTTACAGGAATGAATGAGTAACTATAAAGAAACAATAAAACTTGTCGATGAAGGGATTGTTTGACTTTTTAGCTCATCAGGAGGCATCTGTATCAACTTCAGTCTGTTTCATGATCAGATAAAAAATCCCCACAGGAACTTTAAACTTCGATCCCAGGCCTACTGTTCTTACCGTGGGCATATGAAATGGTCCTCTGGATGACATGGTGCATCACTGAAAACGTCTTCTCACAGGCCATCTGAAGAGTAGAGCGAGTGAAAACAAAGCAGTTACCTCCACATGCCAGTGCACCTTGCCTTGTGGTTAAATCACAGCAGTAGAGTTCGTGTTCTTCCTCATGAGACTTCTGAACCCTCAGAGGAAAACACTGTGAAGTTGAGGGTCTTAATGCATAAATCAAATCAAAAGAAAAGTTTGATGCATCTTTTTTCCAGTTAGCAGTAAATGTTTTGTGTGCTGCCTGGAGTGCCTTGTGTTTTAGCAGGTGTGCTCTGCTTTAGGTTATAAAGTAGATAATAAAACTCCAACTGTGCAGAAAAGAAGTCCATTTTGAGGTTTTGCAAGGCTGCTGCCCATGATCTTAAATCAATTACTGAGAGTTAAGTGTTTTATTATCCTCATTATATTGGTATTAGAGGCAGCAATAGCTGATAAAAGTCTCTCTCTTGCTCTCCTGAGTCTGTCAATGGTTTGAGGAGAAATCATAATAACTATAAGAAAATGCAGAATGTTAGCTATATGGGCCTATCTGTTATGTTTGATCTCTTCTATTGGCATGCAAAATGAGAACCTCTGAAGCCAAACACTGGTGTGTCTTTACCTTAAGGTCATTAGGGTAGTGGTGTGTCCACGCTAGCAGCATAGCAGCAAATAAATCTCCAGTTCCTACAAAGACGGCGTCCACTTTGGGCACTTCTATTCGAACTCTCTGCGTCGCCCTGCTGCCATCAGGGCGAACTAAACAACACATAAAGGGAAAAAAAAAACATGTTGAGAGGTTCATTTTGCTTGTCTAGTCTTACAAATATTCATCACATCAAGTCACATGCATGGCGCCTACCATGGCGCTGGCTGCCCAGCGACACAAGGAAGCGGTCTCCGAGTCTGGAGGGCAAATCAGAGGAGGTGATGACCACTGTGTCTGGGCCCATAGCATGGAGAAGGTCCATAACCTGCAGACAAGTCAGTGAGTGAGATACTTGTACTTATACATGTACTGACTCTGCAGGTAGTCTATGTGAGATGTCTAAATCAATTGGGCACATATCTGTCAGATATTTTCATGATTAATTAATTAGATGTAAGTTCTATAAAATCTATGAAGACGTGGCAAAAGGTGGATGCCAAACATTTCAAAATGTCTTGTCAAGACCTGAAAGATATTCGGTTTACACTCAGAGAGGAGGAAAGACCTCGGAATCTCAAAACCCTGCACACCTTTAACTGTCTTAACACTGCAGCTCAAACTTTTATGTCATGTTGCAGTCTCTAAAGCTAATGCAATTTATTCTGTGAAAAAATAAATTATTCAAGAAAGGACAGAAGGATTGCGTAGATTTATTACCTCTACAGCATCTTTCTCTGTGCTGATGTTTTTCCCCGTCAATAATCTAAAACACAAGCAAACAAATCAGCGTCATTACAACACTAAAAATCAGCTCATTAAACGGCAAAAAGATTCTCCCCTTAAGGAGTCAAATCACTAACCATATAAAAGCTCATACTGAAATATTTACACAACTTATTCATCTCATGCTAATCAGTGTAATATACAAGAGCAACGACATCAACTAGTCTTAACAGATAAATACAACTTTAAATCTCTTGTTGCAGTTACATAGAGTCACCACTAGGTGGAGTACCTTGACAGTGTAGCAGAAGAGAGGATGAGCTGACAGTTCTCTTTTTCACTGATGTCAAATGTTGCTATTTTTTCCTAATTGGGACATTTAGTCCATTCAAGCAAAAAATGTCTACAAGACTTCTTAGTCTGGACGTTTTTTCCAAGAGGATAATTAAAAAACAATTTAAACTAAACAATAGACGCTGGCATCATAAGAACTCAGACCAGAGACATTGAAATCAAGCTCTTTCACCCTGCTGCACACACTTGTAGGTCCATCAACACAAACACATGTTGGTCGTGTGGCCAAGTGTTACAGAAATCTACCTCAACTGTTAATCTCTAATATCTCTAATATGTATGACACATGTTCCACACTAGAAAAGTTATGTGAAAATATATTTATTGTGTTAAAACTGGAAAGAAAACAGGGGAGCTGACAGATTTTAAAATGATTCTTTCCAAAAGTATCTAAAAGCATGGAATGAAGGTGTTAGATAACGGCCTGAGTGGCATTACATAAAAACGATGCTCTGCTACTCTCACAGTTACAAACTATGTATTGTCTCAGTACATTTATAATCACAGAAATGTCGGACTAGATTTTCTGAAGGGTAATAGCAACACAAATGTGCAAATATGAAAAAAGAAAAAACACTAGTACTCACTCTGCCTCAAACTGGTTAGGAGTAATAATGTCAGCAACAGGAACCACCTTGTTCTTATAGACGGGATAAAGATTCTGAGGAACGTACTGTGGAACGACACACACAAGTTAGAACAACTTAACCCAACGAATATGGCTCAATGACAAGGACTACACAAACATAAACTCATTATCTCATTTCATTTGAACCTTTTCCCTGTTTTATGTTGTCATGGTTACAAATGATGTGCGCTAACTGACAGAATATGATCTTAATCCCCGGAAATGTGCACACACACTGAGTCAGTGTGTAGACAGAGTCCAGTCAGATCACTATAATCCATCCGTCAGTGAGAAAGTATCCCTGTCAGAGCAGTGCACTAACACACTAAAACAAAACAGGGATGGATACTAAAGCCTCACGCACACACTCGTTAAAGGCACAAAGATTTAGAGTGTTTGAATACAATATAAAAACAACAGACACAGTTATGTGCACAGACAGGACACAGAGCATAAAACTGTCACATTGCAAATGATCTCACCATAGATCCATGATCCCCGAGGACAGGGTCACATACTGAAATGACAAAAAAAAAAAACACATTCAGGGTCAGACTTCAGGGATTTATGTTACAACACTGACAGTTGTACCGTGCTTAAGCACGATTGCCCCTCCTGCCCTTTCCCCCGCTGGCCGGCACTCACACTGCTCCAGGACTAACCGGCCCTGAGCCTTTTGTACATCTGGTCGTAATACACCACATGAAAGGCTTCACGTTATTATGAAGTTATGCTTAGTTTACAACACCAGTAGACTCGAATATAAAATAAAAGAGACGCGTGGTCGAGTCCGCGTCCGCACATTTGAGAACAACACAGAGAACATGACAGCTACTTTACTGACTTTGTGGCTTGTTTTGAGTCATTTAAGTCAGATACAGTCAGAACCATAATGAAGGCTGTCAACGTTGTGTGTCTGTGCTTGTGCTCATGCATGAACTGTACACCTCTTCCAAGCATGACAGGTCCAAGAAAGTGTTCCGTGCTTGAGCAAAGATAAGAGCACTCACATTGGTCAAACGAACTGGACTTTAGGGGTGAAGCGTGGTTGAGCACGGTACGGATTGCCTAGTGTGGGTGCGCCCTTACAGGCTGTAAATACATCACAATACAGAAAAGTTCAGAATAAGTTACCAACCAATTGCATTTTATTTCAATTTCTAATTTCAGTAGCAAAAAATGCAAGTACATGAAATTATTATGATAATCATGGTAGCAAACAGTTGCTGATTCACAGTTGAACAAATAGGGAACAGCATTATCTCTATTTAGTTTAACTGCACATATACACAAAGCAGGATTCTGAGGAGGTTTAGCAGCTCCCTGCTGGTCTCTCAGACGGGATCAGTGGTGGTCAGAGAACACTAACAGTAGAGTTGTAAATCTAAACTATGAGCTGAATAGCTTCAATGTTCTTTGTAAGCAGTTCATTTAAAATGAATATGAGATACTAGTGAAAATAATACCTGAGCTGAAGTACCAATATGAAAACAATACTTAACATTTGAATTTTTAAAACATCTAGAATGATCTTCTCAAAGGCATGAGTGTGTCTGTACAATGTTCCTCTACAAAGAGCTGTGGAATCTTTTTAAGCTCATTAAGCCTGTTGACCTGTATGTTAAATATGAACACAGTTCATATCATTAAGGTCTTTACTGATGCTGTTAGTCTCAGGACTTCATCTCGTCCCCAGGCATGTTCACAGTGACAGCGTCTCATACTTAGTTTCATCTCTCTATTAACACTGCCATGTTGACCTCTCCACTATCAATGTTAAAACTGATTAAGGGTACACTGGAAAGGTGAATCATATTCTTTCATCCAAACATGATTACCTTAATTTTATCCGACATAAAAGACATTGAAACACACTCAGAAAAGTATTCGGTAACAAAGCCTTCTCTGTTCACAACAGAAGGTTATTTGTTAAATAAGTACACATCGTACACACGTCTTAACTATATCTACTAACACGGTTTCTGCAGGCTGAGCTGCAGCAGTCTTGACTTAAGTGAAAGTGAGTTGTGCAACATGAGATAAAATCCCCTGATTGGAAGGAAACAGGGATAGAGTTATCCTGACACTGAACCCTCTTTACATAAAGTGATTACTGTTAAATGGATTATAAACTAAACTGATTCAAATCTATTTGATCCAGATCTCTGCCCATACATTTTATTTATTTATCATTGACCTGGTGAGTGTGAAGTTGGTTTTATTTGTAGTTAAGCTCTAATTAAACATAGTTATATGCTAACAATGGGTGACTTTATGTAACATTAAAGACTCACATTAGAGACAAACTAATAAAACATTGTCTTCTGACTGCAGCTGTGCAGTTTTTTAACTTATCAAAATCTCTATCTATATCAAAATCTTGTCAACAGCAGCAGGCAGCTGTTTTCATGCTTCAGCTGAGAGATAACCCTGGTTATGATCATCGACTGAATATGAACATAGACGCATGACGTCACCAATTGGTTTCTGAAGGGCTATTTTGGAAGCCTATCCCTGGCAGTTGCCATATTGGAATTGCTGACTCTGTCAAACTTTCAGTCAACCTAAGGACAGGCAAAGAGCTGGAGCTGAGACTGGCCATAAGCCTCCTGACAAGCCACTAGACCGGGGCCCCTTGCAGTCAGATATGTCACTCCTTTTTATGCATAACTCTTATCCTAAATAAAATCAAAACATGCAAGTTATAAAAAAAAAATGCTACACCAGTACAAAAAATAAATTATCTTATCAAAACAAAACTGTTTGGTTTTTTTGGACTAGGCTGTAAGCATGTTTATTTCTGCTGACTCGATATTTTAATATGGGTGTGTATGGGACTTCCGGGTCTTTTGAAGCCAGCCTCATGTGGACACTTCAGGAACTGCAGTTTTTTGCACTTCTACATTGGCTTCATTTTTCAACACCGGAGGTTGATGCTTAGATGTGATACATATACAAAACACAGGTACACAAAACCTAGAGTAACAACAGCAAAATAATACAATCTGGACAAATAAATCAGCATAAGGGACAGCATCTATTGAAAGAAAACATGCATTCACACTGCTCTATGTCAGGCAAAAGAGATTTAAATTGATTTGAAGGGATTCGCTTGTTTAATTGAATAGATTCTGCAGACTGTTCCATTTATGTGGAACAGAGTGCTGAAGAGCTCGCTTTCCAGTCACAGTGTTAGGATGAAGATTTGAGAGGACCAAACTGAGTCATTTAAGTAGTAGTACTCACTAGTAGTGGTAATTTAAGGGCAATTAAAGTTTACTGCACACCACAGAAGTCACAATGCAGGATGACAGATGATATTAAAGAAAACTAGAAATGCACCAGTCAACCAGCTGGTGTCAGGTATCTGAGTTTCAGTTTACTAGGACAGTAATCCATGACCCACCGGCCCTCTCAAATACATAAGATTCTGTGCCCCTCTCAAATTAACCCACACATGCCGCTTCCATGCCATATGCACAGCGACACACACGCAAGCTAACGTGTCAGCAGTGTGGACGTGAAGAGCCCATTAGCACAGGTGAAAAAACTAATTCACAGACATTGGAGTAGTGCCATCAGTGCAACTCTTGATAAAACCGAGAGGTTACTTACCATACACCAGGTTGGGGTTTGCTCTCTTCAGCTCCTGAACAATGTCCACGACCATCTCCAAGAAGGATGTGTCTCTGGTATACCCTGAACACAACACGCACACACTCAAATCACCAAACATATTTTATATTTTCAAAACTTTATCAGTAATCTTACTCTTTCGGTTTTATATATTTTTGTATTATTTTGATCATTCTGAATTTAAAATCTGAATCCCCCTAACATAATCTAGAATCAGTAAAAAGTAGGAGCAGAGTTTGAGATGGTCACCTGTTAAAACATAGTCATACTGATGTACGTTGTTCAGTTTGATTCCTTCATAAAGAACATGGAGCTCGTCTGCTGTCAACACCTGGCCTTTCCAATGAGAATAACCTGCAGAGAGGAGACAAAGGAGTTACACAAACTGCTGACTATTATATTTAGCAATGCTTTATCCATTCCTGATTCACATGAACACAAAAAGACAAACACACACACTGCATATACACACTCAGCCATTATAATGTATATTCATATTACAGCTCCAGGAGTTCAGACACAAAATGAAACCATCAAACTTCTAAAAGTTGGTTTACCTGAGCAGGTTTGGACACTTTCTCAATGTGTGCATTGAATAACAGACAGACAGTGCAGTAATGTAAGCATGATCGTTTATCTGAGGGATGTGCTAAGTGACAATATCAAATGTGAAAGATAAGAAATGTGGTTTTTCTCAGCCGAATCAAATGATTTGCTAGTATAGTTTCTGCATGTTAATTAAAACTGTGAGGAGTGATGAGGTTGAAGCCTAGACACCAAACACAAACTATGTGATGCATTTAATGTTTAAAACAAATGCAAAAGTGAGTTGTCTGACTGACTGAAATATGTTAAAAAATGCAATTGTTTTCAGTGTGCAGCACTATTGGGTAAAGTTACAGACTCGTTCTTCTCTGCTGCACGACTCAAAAACATTGTCTTATTTGAGGTGACCTTTTGCCCGTAACTGACTCCTGTAAACTTCAATAAACTAAGTACCGGTACAAAAGGAAATATTTCAGATTGTGTGTCCAACCAAAGAGTACATGCTGTGTGAACCTGAAGTCACTCACACACAAGCACACAAACACACACACACACACACACACACACACACACACACACAAGCACGCACTCACACACACACACACACACACACACACACACACACACACACACACACACACACACACACACACACACACACACACACACACACACACACACACACACACACACACACACACACACACACACACACACACACACACACACACACACACACACACACAGTGCAGCAGGTCTTCTAGCAGCAGGTAGCCACAGTGTCTGGTCATTCAGGAACAGAGGGAGGTCTGGGGGAGAACGAGGACACAGGCCATGCTATTAACAATCACCTACATCATGAATGGAGGTGTGTTGTTTGTGTATGTGTGTATTTTTGTACATCTGGGTGTGCATATTTCTCAAGTATATCATAGTACTTTGTGTTCCGATATGGATGTGATGAGAATTTAAATGTAAGGCATTGGTGCACGTGTGTCTGCGTATGTCATGTTTGCTGCAGGCTGATGATGTCGCAATACCAGGTGAGTCACAGCCATGTCACGTGGTGGGGGTTCTGGTTGCTAAGCAACAAGCCGGGAGAAAGCCAAAGGGGCTAAGAAAGAGAGATGAGCAGTCAGAGCTCTGTGTTTGTGTGTGTGTGTGTGAGAGAATGAAGGCAGGCCTACAGATTAGAGCGGCTCTTGTCGTCATCATTTGCTGCTGTCGCAATTCACAGCGCCTGCTGCGTCCCTTCTCTCTCTCTGCCTCCCTCGTTCTCTCAATCATCTGCTGCCTGTCGCTCTCATTCAAAAATGTCCTGTCTCTCTTCCTCTCTATTCACCTTCTCCATCCCTCTCCCCAGCTGCCCTCTCTTTCTCTCGGATGCAAATGTCTTCCTCAATACCTCACACCAAATTACATTCTCGCCTCCAAGAAACTGAAAATGTCATTTTCTAAGAGATCTGATTAAACAAACATTTAATTTTGGAGAAATATGTGAGGATACGTCGTATCCCTTATATTGTCTGACGTGGATCACTGTCTACTACGTATGTCATAGGGCAAATATAACAGTGAGCTTTAAAACATACCATAAGAATAGTCATGCTTATTCTAGTCTAAGTGATGCCTAATGGTTCTTAAAATGAACTGAAGGTCACACTAATCATGTCTAGGCCTTACTCAAAAATACATATCCTTTTTAATGTAAATGGGACTCTGGAGGTGGCAATGCAGCTTTTGAAGGATCACAATCCAACGCCATCTGGCATGGAAAAAATAAAAACAAACAAACAAGAACACATTATTCCTTGTTTACTGTTTACCTTGAGATCCCAGTGTCAAAAGTTAAAATCTTAATATTTGTGGTGATTTTTCAAACCACTGGGTGTCCTGATCAAACCTGCCCCTCTGGACTGTATTTCTTCATCTCAACATTAATCAAAGCACCCTGATGACAGTTCTCCTGGTTACAAAACAAAGTGTCCCTATAACATATTTTGAAAACAATTTTCCACTTTGTTTTCTTTCTCCATAAGCATGGTTTTTTTTTTAATCTTTTGTTTTTACATTTTGTAAATGCCTTTTGTGTGAATTTTGTACACTGCTCTCTGTTTAGACTTGTTGTATTCCTGAGTTCCTGCTTTTGCTTCGTCTTTGCACTTTGTAAATATCTGTTTTAAAAGGTGTTTTAAGTTATTATCAACATTGTACAAAAATACAACAAATAAAATAAATAAATAAAATAGGAAAAAAAGCATCAGTGAAACTTTTCTGCCTCCCAAACACAGAGCATCTGATGCCGCTAACAGACGAGTCCCACGCTCGCCCACACAACACTTATCCTAAAGAACAACGACAATCAGTTTTAACCTCAGTCTGACACATCAACATCATCCATCCAGACAACAATGACATGACAGAAATAATGGGCTTTGAAACAGTCTGTAAAAAAACAAACTAGGGTCGCCGGTAGCCTAGTAGTTAGTGCATGCACCACATGTATCAAGACTATAGTCCTCCAAGCGGGCGAACCGGGTTCGAATCCGACCTGTGGCTCCAGTTTCCCCACTCTCTCCCTGATTTCTGACTCTATCCACTGTCCTGTCTCTAAATAAAGGCATAAAAAGCCCAAAATTAAACCTTTAAATAAATAAACAATTAATGTATTATTAATGCAACATTAGCACTCAACACTTTGAACACATCAACAATTACACACACACAGACATGTTTCTGGATTAATTCTGTATCATTTGGGCCCTAAAATATCAGTATCAAGATCATAATATAAAGTTTGCCAAAGTCCAAATTGAAGTCTTAAAATATTGTGATTTGTCAATCCCAAACTTATTCTGTTTATTGTAAAAAATGTTACAGAAAATAAGGGTGTCTTCATATTTACAAGACCGGTAACTGCATTTTCTAAAATAAATTATTACTTGAACTAGTTATTGTTTTTACAACAGATGATGTTTTTCCTGTTATTACCTCACCTATAGGTCACTAATCCTGCAGCTCTACTTTAAGATTCTATATAATGCAGTGTTTCCCCCATACATTATAACGCCCCCCCCCTGTCCCCCCAAGGTCAAGCAAAAAAAAAAAAAGATTTATGTTTGGTCTTTTTGTGTCTTTATTGTAGGGATAGTGGATAGAGTCAGAAATCAGGGAAAGAAGTCATTTAAGGATACCTTTCCGATAGAAAAGAACATCTGTCATTAAAAGTAACTCATGAACACCAAGATTCCTTCAAGTGTTTGTGCTGTCGTGTCGGCATGTCGGCGAAAGACTGTAATGTCTAAAAAACAGAGCTGTACATTCAAATTCTGCACATCACCTGATTTAGTTTAGTAACAGGGAACTACAGCTTCTCTATCAGCCATGAAAATATAAAACAGGATAGGAAATATTTTAGTCATATAAGAAACAGGATCACTAACCAGCTTCAACCAGAACTTAATCTAAACTTCATCACGTACTGACACTGTGGGGATTTCTGAGTCGAGATATTTCTTATAGTGAAGCAACGATGGGCCGATGTGTTTGTTTTCACAGCACTCTGCTGAGTCATTCCTGAAGTTCAGTTTGCATGAATACCATGAGCCGCCTGAGAACGTTTAAAAGGCCGAGAAGAGGCACAGTGTCTGGGAATGACAAGAAGCTCCAACACCATCCTGACACTGACACAACTTCTATGACAAATTGTGGGCACAATATGTGTCATGCACTAATTCCTTTTACAAAACAGCTTATTGTTAGAGCAAGTACGACTTTCGGAAAAATTATTAATCTTTATCCTTTAAATGCTTTTTGACTTTTGTTGTTGATATTGCAGGAGAAAAGTTAAATATTTAATACGAGTTATAGCATCTGTAAGTTTGTCTTTAATCATTTAAAAAAAATCATCACAGATGTCATAGCTGAAAATAAATAAATTCTGTGGCAAATACATGAAGAATTCGGGCGCTTAGGTCAGTGGTAGAGGAGGCACCCAGTGAACAGAGACTACAGTCCTCCTCATTGCATTGGTCGCAGTTTCGACTCTCAGTCCTATCACAGTTTGCTGCATGTCATCCCCCACTCTCTCTCCCCACCTTTCCTGCCTCTCTAAAGGTGTCCTATCAGTTATAATTGAAGGCAAAAAGCCAAAACTATCATCTTAAAAAACATGAAGAACTGTGTAGAAAGTGAGTTATAGCTATAAAACACTTTTATAGTTCTTTATTTATCACACTTCAAATCATCATCACAAAATTGAACTATATGTAATCACACATTGCATATTCTTCTCATATCTTGAAGTCCTCATACACATGCATCACTAGTATAGATGACCCTATTTGTTCTTAAAGCTATGAATGCCAAGATAAAAATGCAGTATCAAAAATTGTGAATGGAGTTTTCCCCCTATGGCTACTGTGTTTGTGGCTCTGGTGTCAGAACGTGAAGTCAGTGACCACCCTATAAAAATTGGCACACCCAGCTGTCGACAACAATAGTCTCTCTTACACTCACGAACACCTCATCACAACACTAGAAGCACTGTCTGACTCATCACACTCCCACACACACAAACTAAATCTCAAACACATATGCTCACAGCTCGCAGCTGTCTGTCTTACCTGTGTGGTTAGAGAACTGGACGGAGTTGATGGAGTCCACCTCAAACCCTAAGACCTGGACACAGAAGACAGAGGGGAAGACATGTGTTAGCGAGATTAACAAATACAATCATACTCCTGCAAAGTGTGGTTCCAAGAAAAGCTCAACAATATAACCTCTAAGTGTATAAAACTGTGACTCTTGATTTGTGTTGTTTTCCAGCAGCCAAAAAGGTTAAAAAAAAAATCCCCAGCTGTTTTTAACCTTCAAAAACATCTGTATTGGGGCACTGGTGACGCAGTGGTTAGTGCGCTCGCCCCATACGGAAGCTGTAGTCCTCCAAGCAGGCGGTCCAGGTTCAAATCTGACCTATGGTTCCTTTCCTGCATGTCATTCCCCACTCCTCTCTCCCCCATTTCTGACTCTATCCACTGTCCTATCTCTCAAATAAAGGCACAAAAAATGAATCTTAATTTTTTTTTTTAAAAACATCTGTATTAACCAGTAACCAAGCCTGAAGTTTTACCACATGTACATGGAAGTGTGCTTTTATGTAACAAGTTTGTCAAATATGATAGAAAGTGATAAACAGAAAAGAAACAACACTCTACATGACTTAATCTAACTCTGACTGTGACCTGTGAGCAGATATAAAAACACCATCCTGTCAGTTTTCATCTAAAACCTACACTGATCGAGTAAAACCACATCAACCAACTTCTATCAAGGTCTTATATGTTTAGTAATTACCAGGGGAGGAGACATGTGACCATCCACGTGCGCACTCGGTCGTTATCTGAATGACTTTATTTAATTGGGCTGAAGAAAGACGCAGGCAGAGTGAATGGGTTCTTTGTTCTATTCAATTGACTGTAACACTGAGATACAACAATCTGCCTTCAAAGGGGAGAGGCAGTGTAGATATTAGCTTTGACCTTGGAAATACTCGTCAGCGCTCCAGCTAGTGCTGTCTAAGTGATGAAATCTTTCTCAAGTGCAGCATATGTTTCCTGAAATACTGTATTCGTATCATCAGCATGAGGCATTCGGGGGAACATGCTGAGCTCTCAGTGGTGTCAGGAATGCAGAACATGACACCATTTCTACTGAATACACTTTCAAAGACAAACCAGTGAGAAGAAATCTGTCTGAACAATATTGGTGGACATAAAAAAGTGTTAATGTCCAAATTCTTTCCAATAGTTATTTTCTATTTATATCCAAAGGGAAGTCCTAATTTATCTCTGCTGAAGGGAGGTCGCAAATTACAATTGTTTTCATTTTGGCTTGAAGTGAATAGTCTATGCATGTTGAAAATCAGTATCATCATCAGAGAGCTTTGCTCATATAGCTGCAATCTGCAAGAAACCCCAATGGAAGAAATAGGATGCAAAGACATCTTGGTCATCAAGAGACCAATCGGTCAATGTATAGAAATTGCAGTGGTTACTGAAAAGGGGCGAGTTCCTTTCCAACTGCTCAGGACCCCCCCCCCCCCCAACATGCATAGACTATTCAATCCTGTTTTTTTTAAGGGTGTATTTCAGGCCTGTGTGTGGGATGTCTTCTCTCAATAACAAGGTGGAAACCTGAATTTCCCCTTGGGGATCAATCAAGTGTAACATAAAAAACCCCTTTTATGTCAAAAGGTAGCCGTTGCAGTTCATTTGAAAGGCCTTTGAGCTCATTGAAGTGTCATTGTGCGACACTGTACTTTAATGTAAGTGAGGTCGAGCTAATGCTAAATGAATTTAAGAAAGCAAAGGCACAATCAACGTCTCCAAAATGAACACAACATGATATCAACTATTGTAAAGGAATGATTGAATCCAGTGCTCCTGCGTTAGATGGATTTTGATACTTTGAGTACTTGTCACTAACAACCTTCAAGATGGCTGATTAATTATGATAAAAAATGTCTAAAATTAAATGAGTGGATCATTTGGCAAAGAGCGTGTCACAAATTCTTCAGGTCCTTGAACTGACATGCAGTTCACTGTCATAAGATAGAGACGTGTTTTTGAAGTTTAGGTTGAAAACAAGTCTATAACATATCGAATGTATACAAAGAGATTGGTTTCTTAAAGCTGTTCCAGAGTCTTGGCTTAAAATGTGTGCGACTGATTTTCGAGACAGTTCAGGATCAACCTGTCTGTGACAACATGTTCCTTTGGCTGAGCAGGATTCAAATCCACTGTTGATGTCAAATCGAGTATTTACGGCCCACTGATGTACATGAGAATATGGTATTTGGGTCACATCCTTTTCTCACTCTATTCATAAGCCTGAAGTCAGTGACACGGATAGGCTGTTTACAATGCTGCTGAATGGAGAGCACCGTCAGAGACTGAGGAGAGGAAATTAAAGACATTATAGCGAGTCAACACTTTCTTTATTAGGGGAAGACTTTTAGTAAATTCCCAAACGAGGAAGCCCTTTCACAACTGAGAAATGACGAGCTCCTTTAATTAGCATGTGTCACAGACAGTAGTACAGGCTGATTCCATCTGGGTCAACACAAACACTGTGTTTACTGCATCATGACTAAGCTGCCAGAGTCCCTCAGCTTTGGGGTAGCCCTGTTCAGTCAGTTTATTTGCATGTTAATAACAAATGTCTGGGACGCTTGTGTTTTTTTTTCCTTCATCAGCTTATAAGGATGGTGTTTGGTCACAATCATTTAAACATTAAAGATCTTTTGATTCGTAATACGTTAGATCGACAGGCGAAGGCAGACTTTAAAAAAGAACATCTTGCTGGACTTGCAAATCTACAAGCCATCAGTCATCGAAGCAGCTCATATATCAAGTAAATGCTTGTGTAAGGCATTAATGCCTGTTCACGTTAATGGCTGAATTTGCCCGGTCTTCAGCAACTTTTATCTGTTGAATGGCACCAGAGTGAGCCATCACAGCTGAAGAAGTTTTTGTGACTTGGCGCTGGGAGTGGCAGTTGTGCTAATACAACTGAAAGATAGCAAGCTCTGCAGGCTGTCAAACACCATATAGCAATGTTTCCCCAGGTCAAAGCCATCTTTTTTGTGCAGATTTGGCATGTTGCCTCACTAAACTAGTATTTGTCATTTGGTTGTAAGCTTCTAAGATGTTCCCAGAGACACTGTCAATTTTTCCGTTAAGTATTGTTCTGTTCTGTATTGCACTTTTACGACGGTCCCTAACTCCGCCTATAGTCACCGGCGCGTTGGACAGACATACAGTTCTTTGCGCTCCCAGCTGCATCATCATTTTTGGTTATTTGAAGTTTATCAAAACTGTGAAACGTCTGCCTTAATCTGCTCTCCAACATATCCCCAAACTGTGAGAAATCGAGGCTTTGACTTGGAGCTATTGACGGTAATTGACGCGAACACAGGCGACTGTCAAATATGAAACCATCTTCACCCCGGTACCTGCAATTCCTCCCTTCTGATTGGTCAATCCCCCCTCCCCACACACGGGAGAGCGGGGGGGAGGGGGGCATTTCTACAAGTACAAATTTGTTTTGCTACAGACGTCTCGCAAAATATGTTGCAAAACTCAAGCAGCGCAGATTCACACGAAAAAAGTAGTTTGTGAAGATTTGAGGAGTTGCAATTTGAGAGTTGTGGTTGTAAAAGATAATAGGCACAAGTTATTAAAAAAAAATCTGAGTAAATTGTGATTTTTACATACAAGTTCACTTTTTCAAGCTCTCACATCACATTCTACAAGCTCTCACATCACATTCTACAAGCTCTCACATCACATTCTACAAGTTCACATCTCATTCGACAAGCTCACATCTCATTCTACAAGCTCACATCTCATTCTACAAGCTCTCACATTTTGCAACATATCTACCTTCATAAGCACTTGAAGGAATCTTGGTGTTCATGTGTTACTTTTAATGACAGCTGTCCTGTTTTATCGGAAAGTTGTCCTTAAATGACTTCTTTCCCTGATTTCCGACTCTATCCACTATCCTATCTCTACAATAAAGGCACAAAAAGCCCAAAAATAAATCTATTAACTTGCGTAACAGCCTCTGCCATCAGTGTGATTGTGACACGTAGTGTAAAAGAGTAGTCAGAAGACACAAACCCATTTACATCCAACTTATCGGTCCAAGGGTACAGAGCAGTCATTTTTCAGTCCCTCACGTTAAAAACGTCTTTGTCTTCCTCCACTCCTACCACTAAGCAGTGGAGCAAACTCTTGCTCTATTACTATAGTAACTAGGCTTTACATTAAACAAAAAGATTTTGAACTGTATATTTTAAGTTTGAAAGAGCTCACCCTGTAAGCTAATAAATGCCATTAAGTAATAGTGCAAAACATTTTCTGAATAGTCAATTAATGGTGACTAGTTGACTCTCAAACTAGCTGTTAGTTGAAGCTCTAGTGTCTAAGGGGAAATTGTCAAAGCCCCCCAAAGTGTCTGCTCATGTGCTGTCTCAATTTATATGAAGAACTGTCATCATGAAGAATTAACGCATGTTATTTCAACCAAGGATCAGCAAAAAATAAACCACACTAGAACTGCATTAAATTACAAATTGCTTTACAGACTGGTCAAGACATATAAGATACAACTGACTGTCTTTAAAAATGTTCATGCATTGGTTCTGTAGCAGTGAACTGAACTATGACCTGCTTTGCTTAAGCTTTCATTGTCTAGTTCAATCTGCATTGTAAACACCGTTTGAACACAAGTCTGGTAGCAGGCCTTAATCAGCCGTAAAAGTTGAACATTAATGGCCGCACTGAATACTGGTGACATGCATCAAAGCCCAGCAGCCATTAGGATAACCGCAAAATACATCCCGGGGCCCGGCAGGCTAAAAATAGACTCTGCACTTCTCACAACAAGTGACTGTCTTTCAGAATGACGGGACGTACACTGTAGGCCCGTTTTAGCCTCAGCAACACTACTGTGTGCCACACTGCTGGTGGAAAATATGAAAGTATAGGAAATCACCAGCGTCATCATTATGAACCCAATAGCAATCGCTGTTTTGATCCTATACAGTCAACATTAGGGGAGATAAAAGGAAATGACTATCACTGTCATTGCCAGGAGGAGCTTATAACCTCTGTGTCCTTTCACATAATATTGAATCAATGGCTTGTTTTGAACCCGTTTCATGTTTTTGGGGTTCCTTGTTCTGCTAGTTCTGCCCTGTAGTAAGCACTCTATAAACTCTGCCTTAAGGGAAGGGCATTATGACTCTTAATGTTGCTACAGCTAATGTAATTAATGAGTCAACACATAGCCACTTGTTCTCATTATTAGGCTAAAGAAGAAGACACACGTGGATCCACTTGTAGGCTCTTCTCGACTGTTCTTCATCTTTAAGTGCCACTGCGTCGTTTTGGTTAATTGACCGATGCCTTTTAACGTTCTCTTTTAGGACCTGTTGATAAGTGGTTGAATTCAAATAACAGATTGACAAAGAGATACCGTTCTTGATTATTATATAATGCATTTCCAAAGAAAACCAAAAAGGAAACAGTCATCCGCCTCTGCTGGATACTGTGGTGAACACCTTTGGTTTTCAGTCAGTTAAATGACACTGGGATTGGCAGATTAACACCAGTAAATCTAACTTCAATTGTATAATCATCCGGGTATGTAATACCTATGTCATGTTGGCTCACAATATTTTGTGTTTCCAACACTTCTAACTTTCCAGGTCAGAGGAGGAGACCTCTCAGGTAAGCAGCTCATTTAAAAAAAAAAATTAAAAAACTCCTAATGTTTAGATACTGAAGGATTCCTTACACTTAAAAAACAAGATGAACACATTTCACAGTTGATAATGATTCTGCAAAATTGCAATAAACCCGATTAACGTTTGTTTAAGAATAACTTTAGTTTTCAAAAGCAGTAATACAATGCTCTTACCACAACATCAACTCCTGTGGATTACATTTGACTCTACAGAAAACTGAAAGTGTTGTGTGTGCTTCAAGCTTTTGTAACCAATTATATCCAACGAGATGTATAATCTGCAGAGGCAGTCACGAGTCATGGACTTACATGTGTTTGCAGTAAAAAAAAAAAGGAAAACGGTGACACATTTCTCCTTAAATGTTTGCAAGTTTATCAGAATACTCAAGGCAGCAAATAGCTGTATAGATTACCTGTCCCCCCCCCCCCCCCCCTGTAGTAATGACTCGAGGGTTATCACTGCAGGAGACTGGTTGTGTGTCTATCTAAATGTCCCCATGCACGTCACGGTCAGTACAGCGGCCTGTGGAACAGCTGTCAGCGTAGATGGCTACCTGAAGCACCCACTCAGAGGTGCTGGTGACTAGTTAACAGTCTGAGCACAAGGTAAACATTTCCCTCTGACCCCTGAGATTATCATTAGGAAGCTTTCGCAACACACCGGGAGCTGTGGCTTTCACTCTCACTGAGTGGCTAGACTAAGGATGCACATTAACCTGTGCATGAGAAGCTTGTTTTCTTCTCACTCATGCAACAAGGGGTCATTTGATACACCTGGAGGTCCCTTATCCGACGTAACTCTGCAACATCTGCTGAGCCAACAGGTCATGAGCAGCATCACGGATGTTTTATAGAAAGGCATTTGTCAACTAGTTCATGTAGCAAACATAAAACATGAAAGAAGCAGAAGAAGATTTAACAGAAGAAACATCTTGATCCATTAAACAACACCCTTAGAATCACCAGGTGCCGTGTCAAAAAAAAATCTCCCCATCAGATTTTTTAACTTTCATGGAAAACATTTATGAAAAGAAAAGTCAAATACACAATGAATTCATGTAAAGAAAACACCCATAAAATTATGAATATTTCTGGAAGAGGAGTAAATGAATCAGATTCAGTCGACACCTGCTGTTATTTTTTTTATCTTTTCACACCATGTTCAGCATCTCAATGATCTATTGATTTGACACTTCAGCCAAAAATATCGAGGAAAAAAATACACAAGGGACAAACATTAACTCTTCAGCGACGGGTGAGGCGGATGACCTATGTCCCTTTGCAAATATTCCTTGTAAACTTTGAACGGAATATTCATCATGTGTCGTTTCAGCGTCATTAACATCTGCTTGCACGTTGTTGGTGTAAAAAATTTCAGTCAGATATTCAAAGAGAAACCAAGCGTGACAGACAGGGGTCGTGTCCGGGTGTCGCGACGGTCGTTGTCCGACAATGGGTGCACAGGAGTTGTATTTACCTGTAATGGGAAAGAGGCGCTCTTGTTGCCCACGTATCCCCGGACGACGTGGCTCTGTATGGACAGAACACGACATTCCATGGCGGCTCCCGGTCAGCCGAGGAAGGGTGCAGATAATCCGGTACTTCAAAGGCTAATCACGGCCACACATAACAACACGGGAAAATTAAAACAGAATGACCAATCAGTAGGTAGCCGAGGGTTTTGCTAGCTCGCTTAAGCAGCTGTGTGTCGGGATGGCGGTGTGCTGTGAGCGCGTGTTGTGGTTGGAGGATGATGCGAACGTGCGATGAAAGTGAAGAGAGAGAGCGAGAGAGAGAGAGAGAGAGAGCGCGTGCAGGTCCAACACACAGTGAGCAGCGGGACTCGACCGTAAAAGATGTCGGTGTTGTCCTCAAGGTCTGAACCAAAAAAAAACTGTCAAGAGCTGACCCAGACAGCCGAGGGATCGCGTGCAGCTACACTAACAATGAAGGACAAAAAATATGCACACTTGCGTACACGCGCACGCCGGTATTCTACGCAGGCAATCTGAGTGACCGCCTAAACTAAATGACGTCACCAAAGGGCCATTTAGCGCATCTTGATCTGATCAAAACAGCTGGAATTGAATAGGTGTAAATGGCATCTATCTTCCATTGTGATCTTTCCTATTCAATAACTCCAAATAACATTAATGGATTATTTATTCAGCTGTGTCAATTCCATGTTAAAGTGGCCTACAATACAAACCTAAAATACCTAGGCTAGATTCACCCAATCATTAGGATGCAGTTTGGGTGCTGTGCTTGACTTTTTAATTCCCTTCTGTATGTGTGTCTGTGGTTGTGACTCACACCATCTGAATCACAGAGTCGTGACTGAGAGGGGATTTGACTTGGCATAGACTGCTTCTGTTGCCACACGACACAGCCAGCAGTTCAATCAGAGAGCTCGTGTGGATATAGCCTTATAATGTCTGCAAAGGGAGGTAAAATAACAGAAAGAGGGAGAGTCCAAGCCAAAGAATCAGAGAAGGGTTGACAGAGTTAAATGGAGACAAATGGAAAGATGTTGAAATGACAGCTCCACCTGCTGTTCAAGCAAACCATCACTGCTTAATGTTGTGCTTTAAATTTCATTACACACATCCAGATAATCACAAAAGACAAGACTCATTTGAAAGCGCTGCTTTAATGAAATAAATTTGTTTCTCTTATTATTGCACAGTATAACCAGCCAGCCAAGAATACATTTCCCTTATTTTCATGTTGGATCAACCAACCAAACAAACGTCCAATGCCTCTTCTTTCTGCTCCTCATTGTGGTAAAATGGAGGTGGACTTCAGAGAGGAAAGACACAAGGAGAAGAGGTTACGAAAGGGCTTCGGGTAGGAGGTAGGCATCACAAATCATTAGGAGTCCTGGTCCATTTTGGGATCTAAAAAGAAAACAGCAAAAACAATATATGAGAATATATTCAATTAATTTGGTCGCTGTTCACATAATCTAATGAGTTCAGGGAGGAATTTCTATTTAGCATCTGTAGAGATGAAACATCGTGTTCCAGAGTTAAAAATATAATTATAATCTCCCAAAGTAATTGGATTATCACACATTCAATGTTATTGAAGCACTGAGTCATAGGGATGACGTTTTTTTTCTCGCATCTTTAGAGAAAAACTAGTAGGCCTAAATGCTGAAAGCATAAACAACCAGATTATGTTACAATGGAGATTTTAACAATCCCAAATGTTCAGACATGATGAGCTCTGTGGAGACAGTCAGAATTCTTTATTAAAGACTTGAGACTGAGGCAGTTTTTTGCATTTTAAATGGTCAGACTCAATTCATTACCTTATGAATAAATACTAGTTATTTGGTCAGTTGAAAGTTTTGGATAATTTTGTGTTTAAAATCACAATAATTCTATCTCTCACCAGTGAAGGTGAACTCAGGGAAGCTGCTCAGGTCTCCTCCTCCAAACAGTCTCTGGAGCTTTGCAGTCTCCTCTGACAGGTTTTTTTCATAATCTGGATTTGCCTCCAACGGCCCTCCATTCAACCTTAGAGAAGAAGACAAGGGGAGATAGAACACAGAGAATTAAAAAAATAGGTAGTTATAATTTAGTCAGATATACAGTGTTTTTCTCTAATTAATATTGTAGCAGTGACAGTTTCCTCAACCGTTTTGAACAAGGGTTTATATTGGGAATAACACACAACATCTTTTGTGTTTCTATCTACAGTACCTGTGCATGTTGCTATACTCTCTGATCTTCTCCAGGAAGAGTCTCTGTACTGGATCTAAATCTGAAAAAACACACGCAAAAAACACACATCCCCAGACAATGTTGATATAAGACAATTCTGACAAACTCCTGACTAAGTTTAGAAATAACATGTAATGACAATCCTTTAAATATTATATATGTCTAAATAATTCATGTCAAAGAACTATAGTTTGGTAAAGGTTGGAGGACATCTATAGTCATACTCAGGAAAGTATGTTTAGTGAAAAGTTAAGTGAGGTAACAAAACATTTGAATAAAGCCCCAAGTATGCTTAAACAATAACACGTCTGTACAACAATCCAACCTTTATTTGTCAAAGAAGTCACTGAGAACTTCAAGGAGAGACTGTGTTTGAGTGTTTGCCATCACTCACATAGGAAATATTGTCATGTTGATACGACAAAACCACACAGTGCTTCAAAAGAGACAGCAAGGAGGCATTGTGATGATGCAGTGGGATGGAGTGTTTGGCCTCACCTTAAAGTGTAGCCATTCTGAACACTTTTAGACATGGTTGGCCCCCTACAGGGCACTGGTCTAGCTCAGATGGTAGAGTAGGTGCCTCCATCTACAGAAGCAAAGTCCTCAACACACTGGCTGATCGGTACCAATGACAGGTCGTTTTAACATTTAAGATCAACACTGGATATACATTTTGATATTGGATATCCAAAACTGAAAATCTTTCCAGATATCCATAATGACATTTTAAAAATCCCAAATTATATCTGGATATTAAGAATAATGTTGTACATATTTTCTAAATTGACAGCTGTGGATTGGAAGAATATATCTTTTATTAAAATGTTTACTAATGAGAATTCAGTTTGGACCATACAGTAGCCTAATAAACATGGAGGAAACCTGAGTGAAAACACCCATTGGTTTCTGAAGGGCTTTTTTGGAAGCCTATCCATATTTCAAAGACCGAGTCTATTAAACGTTTGCATGTAAAGACATTAACCATAAGATTAAAAGTTTGTATAGGCTGTAAACATGATCATTTCTTCTGTCTGAACAGACATTTTAAAATGTTTTGTGTAAGGGACTTCTAGGTCTTTTGGCGGTAGCTTCAAGTGGACACTCGAGGAACTGCAGTTTTTTTGTAATTCTGCATTGGCTTCATTTTTCAACACCAGGTTGCCGCTTGGTTTTGACTTTTGACGTTTGCCTTTAATGTTAAAACCACTTGCTATAGACTCAAAGCATGCAACCCAATATATCAGTCTCTCTTCAGCTGTCCTATCTTATAAAGCCAAAGGCCAAAAAATAATCCTGAAAAAAAAGAAGAATATGACCACTATAACAAGAGCAAACATTATTAGTTAGCCTTTAACAAATAGTACACAGTGTCACCTTAACATCACACTAATTCCTAACACACTAAGTGTTGGAATTGGCCGCCATTCATGTTCTGTTAAACTGTCAGACATGACCCATGACTGTGTCCGTCTTTACCTGAGTGTGTCCCTGCATCATCAACATTCTCCAAAGATTCATTTTGCGCTCCCTCGTCCACCTCCACCTCCTCTCCCTGCAGGACATCCCTGGGGGCGGGAGATGCTGAAAAATCATCTCCCACTGCAGTCGCTGTGTCAATGTTGACTGACCCAGTGGCAACTGTTGCTGCTGCATCAAACAAAGAAGAATGAAAGATGAAGGTCTGCAGGACAGAGCTGATTCCCATTTCTAAAGCATCCACTATTCAACGAACAAAACAAAGTAATAAAACAATGACAAAATACATTCACGTGTAGAGCTAGGAGGAAGAAAGTGTCATTTAAGGACTGGAAACAAAAGAGAACAGCAAGCTCGGCGTTCTCTGTTTGTTTGAGAAAGTTGTTTGTTTCAAGCTTTTTATAACAAAGAGAAATGTAAAAACCAGGATTATTGTGGACAGCGATTCACAATTTCTTGAAGAATATTGTGAAAAAAGCCATGACCTGATACAGCTCAGAGAAGATGTAACTTATGCACGTAATCAAGTAAAACATTTTTTTATATTTTTGTTTGTTTATGGACAAAAAATGCTAACAACAACTTGTGAAGTGTGCTTCTTTTGGCCTAAGTCACATATGCTTACAGTCTTTATTGCTTACAAACCATCTCTTTTAATCAGCATTCCCAAACTTACCATCCAATTCATGTTCTCTTACAGCCTCCTGATCAATCGGACTTTGGGTTGCATCTTTTATCGGCCCAGGAACGGAAAAGAGCAACTCCTCCATCAGTGCGTCAACCTGTAGCGCTTCAGACAGAACTTCATCTTCAAGTAGAGACAAAGACTCGATGTTCAGGGCCGTTGTCTCCTCTTCAGATGTCACCTCATCCCCTACCTGCACTCCCTTCTCCAAAGCAAAAACCTCAGCTTCTTTCTCCAGATAATTTGTGGTTTCACTTAGAAACTCGCTCTCCAGATTTCCCAGAGATGCCTCCATTTCGGCCAAAGTCACAGACTCAAGAGTCATGGCCTCCAAGACTCTCACGTCCCGCTCTCCAGACTCTTTTCCCTCGCCCTGACCGATCCCTTCATCCTTTTGTCCCAATTTCTGGTCAACCTGTACATTTTCCGGTGGCTGCCTCAGTCCTTGCTCAGAACCGAACATGACCTCTAAAATAACGGCTGCCTCAGCTTCTATTGCATCTGTAGCTTCACAGATTGAATCAAGTGATAAAAGCTCAGCGTCTGTTAAGCTTTCAAAAACAGAATCCTCCTCTTCCCTGGTCAGTACTTCCATCTTCTCCGCTTTTGCAAGTACCTCAGCTTCTTTCTCGAGTTCATTCCTGGCTTGTAAGAGAACTTCAGTTTCGAGACCTCTAACTTCAGCTTTCACGTTCGCTAGAGTTATTGATTCCAGCGTCATGGCCTCTTCTTCAGCGTCCTTCTCATACGTTGGCGAAGACTCTCGGTTTGACCCTGCGGGAGGATCAGAGGCCGAATCAGGAGTTTTAGAAATCCCTGCAGGAACATGACACAGCAGTTCATTCACTAACATTCCACTTTCTCCTTCCAGCTCTTGCAGATCTTCAGACAGGGAGTCCCATTTCGAGAGAGCTTGACGTAAACTTTCGCCCTCATCTTCAGCTGAGTTCTGACTTTCAGCAGCAGCTCTGCTTTCAGCTCCAATCCCAGTCTGAACTAACAACTCCTGTAGCTTTTCTTCCACTTTTCCACTGAGAAACACATTCACTTGCAGGAGCTCTTCAGTTTCTAAAGACTCTACCTGAACCTGAACTCCATGGAGTGTGACAGACTCTAACGTCATTTGTTCGGACCGGTTCACTCTCTCCTCAGGGACATTTCCTGAAGATGATTCTACTTCCTCTTTTAAATGCGGGGATTCAGATTCTGGTGTGTTTCGAATGAAGGCGGTGTGTGAGAGGTTCACATCAGCAACTATTGTAGGCTCTACTGTACTTTCTGAAACAGCAGCTTCTACATATGTTCTTGCCTCTACTACGGGTTCTGTTGTAGTCTCTATTAAAGGTTCTTCCTTGGCAGTAGATGAGGCATCAGCCACTCCTAAGTCTGTGCTGTTGGTTTGAACAACCTTATCAGCCGTTTCTTCAATGCTTACGATTGTAGCTTCTACTGAACCCACAGCAACACTAGATATATTCTTTAGTGTTTCCAGAGGAGAGACACTGGCCTCTTCACATGGTTCTACCATTTCTAGTAAGGGTTCTTCTACAGATGTGTGTGAGAGGTTATCGGGCCCTAAGTCTGCATTATTGGCTGGTACTGACTGAGGAGGAGAATCTACTGTTGCGTTTACTTTCGGCTCTAATGTAAGGTCCACACCTGCAGCTCTACTTTCTGCTGTTTCCAGAGGATGGGTGCTTGTCTCTTCTGATGCTTCTAATGCTGTTTCCATAAAGGGTACTTGTGCAGCGATGTGTGAGAGGTTTAAAGCACCCGATTCTTCGATGTTGGTTTGTACTCCTTGATGGGCTGCATCTGCTACAGTCTCTATTAGAGTTTCTACTGGACCTTCAACAGCAGCTCTATGTTCTAGTGTTTCCAGAGTGGAGCTACTGGTCTCTACGGATGGTTCTTCTATCACTGTCTCTATTAAGGGTTCTCCTGCAGCATTGTGCAAGAGGTTTAAAGGACCTGAGTCTGTGCTGTTGGTTTGTACTTGTTGGTCAACTGGACCTTTAACAACAGCAGCTCTAGTTTCTAGTGTTTCAGCAGGAATATAGCTGGCTTCTACTGGCGGTGCTGTTACAGTTCCTTCTGAGGGTATTTCTTTGGCAGTGTTGGAAACATCATCCACTCCTGAGACTGTGTTTTTGGTCTGTGCTTCTTTATCTGGAGCTTCTACTTCAGCTCCTATTGGATCTTTAACAACAGGAACGTTTAGGGTTCCCACAGGAGCTGCTGACAAAGATGAGAGTGGGCTGGAAGAGGCTTTGGCAGGTTGAACTGTAGGAGGAAGAAAAGGACAAGAGGAGGAAGAGAGCAACTTAGTGGTTGAGACATTTACTGAATTAACACTCAGTTAACTTAACTAGTAGAAACTTATTTTATCTATTTTAACACCAGAAAAACTTAACATGATAAATGTAGATGTACCTTTGAATTTGGTTAGGTGACAAATGGGCTGGTAAATATTGATTGAAACCCTTTTGATTATGCTTTGATCCTGATTTCTGTAAACATTTTAAAACCAGCTCTTTCATCGCGGCTGCAGATTACTGACACCTGCAGTGTTGACACGATGGAAATCTTTTTGTGTGGGACTACGGCTTTATTCTGACATCCTGAATGTGTTGCTGACCTTTAATCGCAGAGGAAGTTGTTCCTGGCCTGCGCGTTGAGTAAAGCTGCTCCAGGAGCTTAGCAACATCCAGCGCTGGCTGGTTCTTGGCTTTCTCTGTCAGTAAAAGAAAAAACAAACGGGGGAAAATATGACATTAGCAGAGACCTGTCTGGAGATTCTTGGGTTCTTGAGTGAAATCTTAATATTTTATCTAACATTGAAGAATGTCCTTTCTCACCTCTAATTACAGCTCTAAATAAGGGCAACAATATATTTACAGGATACTGCGTTAATAGGGCGATTATGAGAAGAAATGAGAGTGAAAATCAGACAGTGAAATGTGTTTGTCTTACTGATGTGTGTTCTGCGTGGTTCTTTTCTGTCTGATGCTTTGGAGCTGAACTGGGCAGTCTGCGGCCTCCACACAAGTCTGAACAACTCCCTGTGAATACACTGGACGCACAAAGAAACATGCCATTACATTTTGCGATGCAGATTGCAAACTTGAACATAACCATGCTATTTTGTACATTTTTTTCAACAAGTGTAAACACAGGGTTAAAAATTGACCCACTGAGGGTCAATAAAGCATCGTCACATCACGGGGTTTACTGACCCTGTGGTGCAATTTGGGTATGTGTAAATGTATGGGGTCAATTTGAAGTCAGTAGGCACAACATGATAGAATAGAAGCATCAATTGTAACCGTACTGAATGAAACAAAAATTATATCGATGGAATTACTTTTAGTAAATAAATCATGAATGCATAAGGACCGGTTGAGTGTTATCATTGCACAGGATCCAGCAGGTTGCCCTTGAGAGTACGGTTTCAAATGGGGCACATTTATGGATTACAGGAGGAAAAGTGTTTAGGGGGAAAAACTATCATTAAATCGGGTGGCTCAAGCACCCAATAAAAGGGCTGTTTTTTTTATTTTTTATATAGGGATATATAGCAACAACAATAGGTCAAATCCCTCCATTTGAATAGGGCCAAATCAATATAGTGCTATATTTCTAACACTGAAGGTCAATTCTTGAATTGAATGTTGAATGTGTAGAAACACCTGATACAAATTAAAGAAAAGAACATGCAATCAATATTAGTTCATTTACTTTACTTTATACTTTATATTCAACCCACAGGTCATAAATCAGTATGACGTCACTGTTGCAGTTTATTTGCTACATTGTAGTTTAGTCTACAACAAGTAGAGTAAGAAGGCCTACTGCTTTACAAAACTTAATGTATTGTAGTGTAGTGTGGATTTTTTTGATAACTTGTCAAAAACTGGGGAGCAAACTGATCATGCGTGACTTGACATAGACAAACAAGAAATGTACTTACTCTTACACATAATCCCGTTCCTCTTCTGAACAAAGCAGCAGCCATTATTATGAATAAAAAAAAAGTATATATCTGTCAGAAAGAAACTGTGGGCTAGCTCTACTGTCTCTTTGGTAATGTTAGGAGGAATGTGGGGTCACTGAGGGAAAGTACTGAATGTCCCGAATCTCTGTCTCCTTCACTATGGCAGTGTTGCTCCCTTGTTTATCACTTTGCACATATAGAGGAATATTTAATAAGACGACAATAATGCACAAATGCAATATAACTACTTAGCTTATCTAAACACGGAGACCAAATAAACCCTCTTCCTCTGTCCACCTGCAGCGATATAAAACAACATGATTCTTTTTAGCTGTAGTACAAACTAATGCATTTAAAAGAGCTGTCCCATACGTATTTAAAGCATTAGTTACATAAAGCACCCCAGTTAAAGCCTCTGAATGCTACCACACAAAACCACAGAAGAAGAGTGCGTTTCCGTTCTGGACTACCAAACTAAAAGCCCCAAAGATGACGACAAATTAATGTTGCTTTACTCCTTAATATTTATAGTCTATGGATTATTCACAGTTTTCAAAGCAACTTTGAAATAAATAACTGACGAGTTTGGTAATTATGAACAGAAAAAGTAATTAATATTATGTTTTCCTTTACTTATAGCTTAACTGTACTATAAATTAGACAACTGACACAAAATATTCAATTTGTGTCGTGTAGTGGCAAAATGTAACAGTGTTATAACTGTAAACAATAAATAACCAAAAGAAAAAAAATTAGGCTAACATTTTATTTAAATGTCAACCAAAAACCTTTAACTTTTCTTTCATTAAAATGTTAATATGTTATCAAAAAACTCTAGGATTGTCATATAACTTTTGCTATTAGCAATTCAAAACTATTATTAAAAAATGTCAACTTTTCTCATTTTTAAAAATAGCTTGTAATTTCTTAAACTACATAGGGCCTCCTTAGCACAACTACAAACCAACCCTACTCACATTTGACCCACCTGATGAAAGCCAGAAAAGATCCCTTACAGACTTTCAAATCTTTTTTTTCTAGGTCGAATTTATCTAACGAAGATGGAAAGCTTATCCAGATGTATTTACCCAACTTATTCTATTGCCATCCCAAACAAATTCATCAAATCAATTCACCACATCAATATGAATTTCATTTGGAGAAACAGACCACATATGTAGAAAAGTAATATGGTGAAAGAAATAAAGGATGGAGGCCTCAAAGTTATTGATTTTGATTGTCTTAATGGGACCTTAAAAATAAATTCACTGTACTCTGATAATAGATATATACTGTTCAGAAACTAATCTTTATTTTTTGAAGGTTGGTTTAGGAGATGTATTTGGTCCGTGGTTGACTTGATGGATGACAGTGTGACTCGTGTGTTCTGGGTTGAGATCCACAAATGGATTGCAAAGGAAGTCTCATCAGTCCCGTCCTCTATCTCCAGAGATGATGTTACCTTTGGTATAATCTTGAACAACACAAATGATGAACTCTGCCTTAATGTGATTCTGTGTCTAGCCACAATTTTTATGCACAAAAATAGATTTATAGATTAGATTAGATAAAGTCATTCCCCAACTTTGAATGAATTTAAATTGTATATTAAGTCATTAAAATTGGTAAAAGCAAAAATAGCACAAACAGTATATGATATTTTGAGAAACTTTCCCAATGAATTAGAAAACTGACAAATGACTTGCCTTCGTGTATTTCTTATTTTATTTCTTTCTTTTCTCTTATATTCAGTTCAGACCTCATTAATTGCACTTTAAGACATTGTCATTTCATTTCTATTATATGAAATGATGTACTGTTAATTATTGACATGGCAGCTGTTTCCCTTGGCAATTCTGTACAGAAGGTAACATGTTAATGTTGCCATATTTTGTATTTGTTTTTAACACAAAAAAACAAAACAAAAAAAAACAAACAAACAAAATCTTTCAAATATTTTGCTCATTCTTACAGATCCCCTGAAGTCCCCAAAAGTATAAAAAAAAAAGACGTAGGCTTATTTGTGTGCACAAGATATTATGTAAACTGATTACAACAAGTTATTATGTTGTGCGCATAAGTTACCTTTTTCAACTTTTTGGGACTTCAGTGGCTCCGTAGTCCACTGAAAACACACCAACTCAGGAAGCCTTTATTTTGAAGGTAAGGTCCGGCGTTTTCCTGCTTAAAATCTATCTCTTGACCAAACGTGGTTAGATTAAAGACCACGCCCCCTTTCAAAGCAAGCGTAAACACAACACGCAGCTGAAGTTACACTTCTTTCTTCAGACTTAAGGCTGTGGATATCATACAGAGGAAGGACTGCTTATAATGTGACTGGAAAGGGTGGGAGAGCTGTTTTATAAGAGACGATTCAGACTGCAGTGGTTCTCAGTTAACACTCTTAACACAAGCTGCTGTGGCTCAGTTTAGACTCAAGAAGCCTCTTTTCAGCCATGTGTGCTCCATGGGTCACATACCTGGTAACCATGTGTATGAAATGTGACCCTGGTTGCTCATGTCTTTGTCAGAATCAAAAGAGATATGTAACTGAAGGAGACCAAGCTTATTCATGTAGTTCTGCATCACATCATTAAAAAAAACTTCTAAGATGCATATAAGTAGACTACTGCAAAACAATGTGGCTTCCTCAAAAATATTTTTATTCCATGTCTGTTTATCTCATAAGTGTGGCAGATATTTGTTTTCCTTCTTATATCTGGTAGTCTGTAAGAATTTCAAGACGTTTAAAGTGAAAAATTGTCTGTGTTGATCAAGAGGAGTTTAATACACATCTATTTAATCATTTTTGATTGTGTTGGGATGGTATGATTCACAATTATGAAATATATTTCAGAATCTGGGCATGGTAGACAGAGTGATACAGGGAATTTGCAGGTCAATTGGAGGAACTTTGGATATAGTACCATTTTAAATCTTCATCTTTCCAAATTAGATTTTAATGTTGTTGTTTTTTTGCATTAGTTTGGTTCATTTGTGGTGAATACTTTCTAGTATGCTGCTTGGAAGTATGATGTATGTTCAACAATGATAACATTTGTTATTTAATAACCCTAAATAAAGTTGAAAAAAAGGACATCACAAACATTTAAAAGAATTGACGATTTTTTATAAAAGATTTATTGAAGTAACTTTTCATTCCCCATCTTATAAGATCATAAAAATTCTAATTGGTTAAAAACGTTCCAGTTTAGAGTTTTAAGCTCTTAATGTCTATTAACTCTTAAAACTTGTTAAGTTAAACCTTTGCTGTCAAAATAGCTTGACTTCCACTGCGAACAGCTGAGATCCTTCTTGGCATGTGCTAGCTTGACCATCAGGGCTGAAAATAAATAAGTGCAAAAAACTGCAGGTCCTCAAATGACCACTAGTGGCTTGCTCCAGATGGGGGTCTTTATTATTTACAGTCCATGGTCTTAACTCATGGACCCCAGTATGAATTTGCCACATTTTTCAGCAGCATGGTTTCAGTCTTTCTGTGAATTCTTGTTAAACCTGATTGGTAATTTATTTAGATTTATTTTAAAATGTATGCAGGAGTGGTTGCTTGAAGGACATTTTCGGTGCCATTAGCTGCCCTCTCGGTGCAACTGTAGCTAATTTGAGTCTCGAACTTCACCCCTTCAGTATTCACCCTGTTGTCCAAACAGGGTCCCTTCTGGCCCCAAGAAATGAAACTGGTGTTTGCTAATCTGCTAAACTTGGTTTAGCATTGTAGCATACACGCTAGCAAACTTGATTATCTAGGATTCTGTTATGCTTAACACTTTCTATTAGCCAAAGAAACCGACATCAGCTTCAGTCTTGGTCCAACGGAAGTTTATTCTGAACATTGAAAGACAACAACGTACATCATCTTCTACAGTGATAATTAACAGCAGGCTGTCTCTATCGCCCCCGTAGCGCTCATATATTAACTCTCAGATAGCAGTAGTATTATACACAACCTGGAACAGTAAGAACAGGTTCAAACTGGATTAGGTTAGTTTCAGTACAGCGTGGAGGGGGGAGGGGGCCAGAGAACAGTATAGGGATCTAAGACAAATTCATCATTATCATTCATTATTATCATCATCATCATCGGCTTCAGTCTGGGGAGACAGAAACATTCGTTCACACCTTCCTCCACAGTCAAGCTGCTGCACCTGGCTGAGCCTTGCTGACGTCTAATTGGACAGTGGCTGGTCACTAAGGTAACTATTGGTTGTCTCTGTGGTGGTACCATTGGCGTTAAATGAAATTCCCTTATTTTCACTAACTTGGCAAATTGCTAACTAACTAACTTACATATCTATTACTCTGTTTTACGAACTGGCATAGTTATGTGTCCAACGGACTAATGCAGAGGCCATTTTGAATAGTAAGGTTTGGAAAGATGATTAATACTGCCGTCAAGAAACCCCTGACTTTGGAAATTCAGAAGAACTCACAATAATGATATGCTCACAAATTAAATGACAAATTAAAAAGACAAAGCAGTACAACAAAGAATGGAAAAAGATGCTTGAACTTTAGCAAAACCTCAACGTGAAGGCACAGGAAGTAAGTGGCAGCTATTAGAGCTAATCTTTTAAATAGCCTACCTCATTTCCGAACAAATTCAAAAGCCTTTGGATCCCTAAAACTTTACGTTTTTGGATCACATCAAAGTTCAGAAATATGAAGTATTTACCTTTAAGTACCTTTAAGCTGCCACAGTCAAGACTAAGGCTAGACTTAGACGTAGGCTATGGCTAACACGCGAGCCAATTACTTGCTAACTTTTATCAGTCATTTAAACTTTTGTTCTCAAAATGTCTAGAAAATATGGAACCTGTTTAGTGCATTTGAAGTTTTATAATTTTTTGAAGCAAAAATTAGCTTCTAAGGATTAAACCTGTCATATGTATATTTCCTCATTGTCAACCAAAAGTCTAAAACAACAACACAACAAATCTATCCAACTAACTAGAGTTTCCTGTGTATTTAAAGTCTGATCTCATTCCTCATCGTCTACCGTTTGAAATCTATTAAAAACACATTAGTGAGCATGTTGTGATTTGATCCATATCCTACTAACAGGAACTAATTGAATAAAAAAAAAGAGTACACTTTGTACTTCTGTTTGAGTAATGTTAGCTAAGTGTCTGGGCTTTGTGAAAACCACTGAATTGAAATGAAACTTTTTCATGAATTTGCCATTTCTAAAATTTAACTCACACATTAAAATGACCAGTGTTGTTCTTTAAAATGTTCCCTTGATATGTCTAATCAAGTTTCCTGACATTACTATTCAAAATGGCCGCCATCAAATCGTGTTGAGTCACGTCTTGCTCGGCTCTAAATGCCAGCGACAGTGTTTTTTTTAAAAAAAAAAAGTGCTTTCAACACTGAGCTTCCTCAGAGTTAGAGTGTGGAAATGTACTAAAAGTATTTTGCTATTCAATACATGAATGTCGTACCTAGCATGTGAGAGGGCCTCTATCCAGCTCGGGGCCCCCTTTGATTCATTCAGGGTTGTCTTCCCTGCATAGAGACTTCCACTGTGATACAGCCGCACAGCAGCAACATAGCAACGGAGGTTAAATGTGTGGCAAAAATGACCTAAAACTACAACCCCCATGTGCATCCAACATCCAAAATTAAAGTTATGCAAATGAAGACATTCCTCCATACAGTACCTTATTCAAATTAGCTGTCACGCCTGTTCCCTAGCATTATTATTATTATCAGCATTACTTTTATTGATACATCTGAAAGGCTCATCTTGACTTGTCTGTAATTTATCTCCACTGGGCACTTGTCATATATAGAAGTAAAAACTTTCTATCTTCAGCTTACTAGCATCCTTAGCTCTTTGACCCTGTACAATTTTTTCAGCGTTAATGTGACAAGTGTGCAGTAAAGGTCAGAAAGAGCAAAAAATCAAAAGCCCCCTGTACGTGCACAGTACCTGAACACTCCACCTTAAGACTCTGACAGAGAGTTTGGTAAGACTTGACGTAAACATGAAAGGAAATGTACACTCAAAGGTACCGTTAATTAACCTGTCCACCTTGACACATACGTAAACATACAGACATTCACAGCAGACGTCTGTCTCGCCCTCGCTTACATCACATACACGCTCTCATTAACACAATATCTCTCTCTCTCTCTCTCTCACACACACACACACGGGGGTTTGGGGTTTGTTGGGGCTAAGAAGGAGGAATAGGATTGTCACTGGAGTGTCTCTGAGTCTGTCTGGTGAAGCGGGGGAAGAGAAAACAGTAAAGACCCGGATCCCATCTCTAAGAGGACTCATGTTGATTCGACTGGACCAGACTGGACTCAAATCCTGATCTGGACCAGGCTAAAAGCGGAGGGGTCGTCGACTGGACTGGACTGGATTGGAAACGTGACTTCATGGATTTTTATTCCCTGGCATTGAAAGATCATTGATAATGAGCTAGCTAACCTGTTAGCACAGGGGAGGCAGGTGTAAGAAATGATTGTTAAAGAGTGTTCTCGTCGTTTGCATCTTCCATCATAGAACAGAGAAGAAGAGACTGCTACATTTCTGAAAAATTATAATAATAATATGAAAACATATGTGTAAGAAGATTTTAGCCTGGACATTTGATTGATCAGAACCTGCAGGCAGCAGAGTGTAGTCATGGTTTGAATCTGATATGTCATTGAAAATGATATTATAAACTCCTTGTTTCCTGTGAAGATATGTGGTGTAAAACAACTTTTTAAGATTTCTCACACTGCCCCCTACTGTCTGCACTGTGACAGCAATACATTTAAAATACTGACTAGCTTGTGAATTTAATAGCACTCCAATGACTCTGCTTATAAGACAGCTAAAGGAGACAGACTGGATGCATTGATGAACATCATATCGATCACAAATTGTTTCCATGTTCTGCTGAGGGCAGGAGATCAACTGACGCATCCTGAATTTAGGGAGGGCCAAAATTCAGCATCACTAACCTAACCTAATGAATGAACAGCCCTAACTAGCCCAGACTAAGAAAAGACCAGACCAGTCCAGTCCAGTCCAGCCCATCTGACGAGTCCTAATTCTATCTTTAAGGTCCTTTTTTTTTTTTTTTTTTTTTTTAAAACGTCCAGTAAGCTCCCGTCCAGTTTTTATGGTTCTTCAAACAGCTGCAGGTCCAACCTGACCACGATCTCCCCCGTGGGAACCTCGTGGAGCAGTAACCTCTTTGTGATTGGTCCTTTAGATCCCTGGTCCTTCTTTATTTCAGCCAGCCTGATCTCTGTCCTGCCCAGGAAGTCTGAGGGGGGAAGGGGGTGGGGACAGGAAATACAGAGAGAGTGTGTGTAATGAAAATGTAACATAAAGAACTTTTTCAAGTCAGTTCAAGAACAGGTGATGTGTTACCGACCATCAGGTGAAAACTGGTCTCGTTCAAACACAGTGACACAGAGGACGTCCTGCTCCAGGTCCTTTATAAAAAACTGACAGTTGGAGTTCCACTTGGGATTCAAAGTGTCCTACACAGAGAAAAGAGAGAGGGAAAAGGGTTAAATAACTATATTGAACATATTGAACTTATATGTTTTAGCCTTCACGTTTCTCTTTGTAAAAATCAATGTTAATATTTATTACAGTAGATCTCTATGCCTACTTAATATGAAAACATTATCAGCTAACAAACTCATGCTCACCTAAAACCAGGAATAGATTTACATCAATATAAACTTTAATAAACAATAATAATGACAATAATAATAACAATTTATTCGTAATTGAATTAACTTGGCCATCACAGAGTTGTTTTTTACACCCCCTCAAATGTTGATTAAATGGTTTCATTTTATTGCCAATAATGCCCTTTCATTTTCACAGGTCAGGTCAAATCATGTTATTTCTATAGAGCCAAATCACAACACATGTTTGCTCGTGACACTAAATCTACTGCGTGGGTGAAGCAACTCAACAGTTTTTTCTCCAGGGATATTTTTTCTCTACTCGACTCCTTATCGCTCATGAAGAATGTTAAAATGCAAAATAACAAACACGAATGTGGTCATCCAAGCCATACCTGTAATGTTTTTGTGATATGGCACTGTGAACCCATGGTTACCTCACAGTATGGGTTACTTTTCCCTGAAAATACAGACAAACAGGAGTTTATTTACACATATTACATCATCTCTGTTCTCTAAATGAGAATAAACAGATGATGACTCCGACTCTTCTTCTTACACTGGACTAGTTAGACGATTAAAAGTGGTGCTACTTTCAAATGAATCAACTTTAAACTGAGTAAACCAAATTGACAACATAAGGATTTGACAACTTGTTTTTGTGACACAATCAGATTTCTCTTTTTCTATGTTTACTTTGTTATTCTCCTTAATACCAAAGCAGTCATGACATGAGGAAATGTTCTTTATAATGAAAGAATAACACAAATCCTGAGTTTCTAAAGTAAAGTGACTTCACATAATTTACTTCTCTCTGTTATAAACTCTAGTGTCAGGAGTGTGTACATACCGTGAGAGCGACAGGGTTTGAGTTCAATCCCCTCCACGATGTTTACCATCAGTCTGCCGATACCTGTCGCCCTCTGAGATCGCACTGAGACGAAGAGGAATACATTCATGTTATTGGGTACACAGATATTAGAATCATTATTTATGTTTAACATTTAGGATGTAGGAAAGAAAAGTCCAGATACCTAGATATGCCTTCTCTCTCTTCTTCTTCTCTGTTTCAATAAAGAGTTCTGAAGCGGCCTTGATTTTCTGAACCCACGCCGTCCTGCGTGAAATTACACAAATAAGAAGAAAGCCAATATTCCACAAAAGTAGCAAAAAGTAATAGTCCTTAAAATCAGTGTCATAAAGAATGATTTACTGAGTCTAAGAATACAAGTCTGAGTATATACGTATTGCTTTTACACAAATACCACAAGTGGGAAATTCAACTTAAATAACTTGATCAGCTCAGACTCAAGTCACGGGGGGGTTTATCCCTTCATTGGATGGTTGGATTTGAGCAGTTTAGGTTCCCAGTAGCCTAGTGGTTAGTGCCCCATGTACAGAGGCTATAGCCCTCCATAGAGGTGTCCTGGGTCTTTCTTGTCGGTCACAAACTGTCTGGGTCCGAGGATGTTTCCTCACAGTGGGAAGTCGTTCAAAGCAAAGAGCAGCAAGGAGCTGTACGGCTTCCTGTTCAATGACTTTCTGCTGCTGACACGGCTACAAACATTTACATCTATTCTTACCCCGTTTTTATGACAATTTAATTGAATTTTCATTTCATGCTGCTATAAAATACTATTTCACTCCATTTTAAAAAGAGAAGTTGTGTTTTTACAAAAAAACATGATCATTTAATGCATCTCCATTCTAAGCATCTCAGACACAAATATTTAAAATTTTGCTAAAATGACTTTTCACAGTAAAATACTTTGTTTGACCTTTAATTAATAGGACAGCTAAAGATATACTGGAAGTGTTGGGATGAGAGAGTGGGGGATGACATGCAGCAAAGGGCCGTGGTCGGATTCAAGCCTACGAGAACTATAGCATCTAACCTCTAACCACGTAAATGAACCAGCAACCCAATTCTCCTATTTCTTAAGCTAAACTATTTACTATGCACAACCTCAATTTTAGTGGAGTATTTTCACGGTGGGGCATTAGTAGTTTCATCTACTTAAATATCTGAATACACAGCCCCCCCCCCCCCCCCCCCCCTACACACAAACACTTCTGTACTGTACATATCTAGATATTTATTACCTTTCGTTGATGCTCTCAGCTCGGAGTGTGTAAACTCTGTCTATGTGAGAGATGTGGAACAGAGGTTCGTCTCCTGACGGGTCTGTTGGCAGCTTTACTAACACTTCATTCAGGAAAATGGGCTGAAACAGACAAGAAAGGCCAGTGACTATGATTCATTTAAAAGAGGAACATCTGTTCAAAATGAACTTACACTTAACTGTGAATACAGAGCAGATATCGACAGACAGCTTTCAGATGTTATAGACTTTTGAACACATCAGACATTTTATTTTTTATCTCATGAAAGACAGTTTACAACAACTTCTTGTAAAGGTACGACAAAAGACATGGATCAGTGTTGTCTCACCGTTTTGTACATGCGGTACTGCAGGTGTGTTTTCGAGGAGAATACTTTGTCCGAGCCTGAGAAGCCCAGAGGTTTGGTCACCTGTGAGTAAAGTTTAGAAACAGAGAGTGAACCTGAGATTGTTCAGAGGAAACACAAACATTTACGAGAGGTTGAAGAAGTGTTTTGGTCTCCACTTTAAGAAAAAGTACATACTAACGATATCTCAGAATGATTCATTTACCTGTTAAAGTGCTCAAAAACATTTATTTTAAGATAGAATAAAGTAAAAGAAATAATGAAAATTAGAGATAACGATTAAGTATTTCCATCTTTTAAAATCTTCATGTAAAAAAAAGTCTCCATTAAAGCAGTGAAATGCTATTTGAAAGCAGCAGCATGGAGTATCTAAAAAGAGGAGGAAAGAACAGATGTGAATGTGTGTAGCCGTGTCAGTCAGACAGAGGTCCTCCAGGCTCACCTGTGTCAGCAGCAGGAAGTCATTGAACAGGAAGCCGTACAGCTCCTTGCTGCTCTTTGCTTTAAACAACTTCCCACTGTGAAGAAACTTCCTTGGACCCAGACAGTTTGTGACCGAGTTAAACACCAGTTGCTGAAGGACAGAGAGGGAAGGAGGATTATTTGTCTCCATGGGCAAAACAAAAAGTTCATGCTCTAAGGCAACGGTGAAAATGTCTAGTAGAAATTGACATTGGAACGGATTATTTTGTCTGTACAATAAATAAATAAATGATTCAAAAAGTACTTCTTTCTGATCTTGTTATATTACGGCTGGTGCTCTATCATACTGGGTATTTAGACCATGTACCAAATAACTCAGAGATCAGCTGGTTGTCAGATAAGATCAGATAAAGGCGTGGCAGCAAACTGTGGTCCCACCACCAACTCCTTCCAAAGACAAATTGAAACCCGAGTCTTCATTTTCTTTTTACTAATCAAATGTATTTCATGAGAAGCGGTGCAGTTTAGACCTAAGATGGTAGAAAACATGTGACAGAACAAAGAGGCGGGTCAACAAAAAACAGGTTTAGAAAGGACGTCTCTGACTTTTTGACAACATTTTGTTTTTCAGGCCCACCTTTGCGACCCACTGAAAACGGCTCTGCGACCCACTTTTGGGTCCCAACCCACCAGTTGAGAACCACTGCTTTAAACAACTGTCTGTTAAATCACTTTCTCTTGAGTATATTTTTTTATAGCGCAATTTCCACTGATCACCATAGCTGTCACCAGAGAGAGAGAAAGGGGGGTGATGGACAGATTGTAATTTTTTAAATCATCAGGTATTTCTTGTAGGTTTTTTTCTAACTATATAAACTGGATAAACTTTTTTTTTTAAATCATCAGTATCCAGTGTGTTGTACACAATACAGATAATGTCTACGGAGCTCATTTGTCCTGTGTTTGTGAGCATAAGTGTGTGTTAGCCTTGTGAAGCGTTGTACCACAGATGATACAAAAATAAGTGTAGTTAAGTGTGTCCATATGTGTTTACATGTGTGTATTCTTGTGTGTGTTGCAGTTACCTCAGACAGGCCTTCACACTGGACATGAGCCTGAATCCACTCCAGACGATCGGAGTTCTCCTTCTCCCTGACGCCCTCATTCACCTAAGAACACACATGCTGTTGGTTTCCAGTCGGCTGTGTTTGCATTTTGTGAGTGCAACGTGTGTGTTAGCGCGTGTTCACCTGTGAGCACAGCTCCTCGGCTTTCTCCAGAGCAGCCTTTAGGTGACTGTGATCTGGATGGGACTCTGGAGTGTTTTCTAAGATCTAAAATGAAAAAAAAAACCAAAAAAAAAAACCAAAACAGAAAAATAAGAATGTACAAAAATCCAGAGTGCATCTGTCTTAATTCATGCGTCTGAATGTGAGAGGGGAAGATGTGTATGCATGTGGTACGTACGTTCTTGATGATAAGCGGGTAGCGTGTGACCCTCTGCATGGGTTTGAGCAGGAAGCTAGACAGAGGCATCCCCTTACACCTGGGATCCATGGCCAACCTCTGATTGAGAGAGACGAGGCTTCAGTAAAATCATTTTCAAACATTTGAAATTCTGCAAAAGTGACTGGAGATCCACAACACACTGGACTAGTCGTCAACCCTGCCTTACCCTCAGAGTACAATGCTTCAAAGTCCTACATAAAGTGTGTGTTTAGAGTGTGTCTTTCATACCTTCAGGAAGTCTTTGATCTCAGGGTTATCGTCAGTTTTCTGTTGAATCAGCGTCGCTCCGTTCAGCTGACACGAACAGAATCTGAGCACAGACAGCAATCTCAGTATTAGAAAACAATAACATGAAACTTTCCTGCCTGATCGTGTTTCAGACCAAAAGACGACACACGGCACCTGATGTATGGCTGCATGTGAGGCAGCTGGTTGGTCAGGATGTCACCAATCATCTTCACTGGCATCCGATCACCTGACATCTTCTTCCTCACCCTCAGAGCCCTGCAGGGGGGGAGAGAGAGAGAGGGGGGGGGGGGGGGTCGTGATGAGAAGGATGGCCTGCTGGATCACTATCGGTCAAAGTCGTCATGTGTGGATATTAAACAGTTTAAACACACCTATTTTATTTATTTGAAATGTAAGGACTAAACCTCATGGACTCAGCTGAACTTTGCTTCAGGCTAGTGTTATCTTTGAAACTCAAATATAGTTTTACAATGTGTATGACTCATCTTTAGGTTTGCAATACAAATCAGATGCAAAAGTCATGTCATTTGAACCACCAGTGTTTGACTCAGTGTCTATGAGTAGCTACTATTCTAACTACCAACTGTCTTCCTATGTTGTCATTTTTTAAAATTCCTTTGCAAAGTCAGGATTTCTAACAGGGGTCTGTTGGGGGACTGACTCACGTTTGGAGCCAGCCTCTAGTGGCCATTGCAGTGAACTGCAGTTTTGGCACTTCTGAATTCATTCTCTTTGTTTTTAAAACATGTTTATGAAGCGTCAAACGTTCATTTGGTGTCCCTCTTTTGGAATACCGTAAAACTTCAAATAAAAGCCGGTCCCAATTTAAGGCCCAGTCCATTTTACTAGCCTGCTGTTGATGAATGTTTTGACAGATAAAGGCAGGTCTTAATAAGAGGCCTCTCTACGTTTAGTGTTGAATAATAAATGGATTCAAAATAAGGAGAAAAAGCAGCAAGACACCAAAAATAAAGATGAACTTCAACATGTTGTTAGTTTGATTTATAACTCAATGTGTTTATGATATTCTAGTTTTGTGCACAGTAAAATATACTTTCTGTTGTAAACTTACAATTTCATAGTCTTTGGTGTTTGTTTGAAAATAATTAAAGGCCTGTCTCATATCGACGCCTGTCCCAAATAAAAACAGGGTTATTTCAAACACCTTAGTAAAATGAAAAGCCAGAGCTATTGATTGAAGTTTTACAGTATTTACAGACAATGTGGGTCAACAAATGTCATCAGAAAAATATTTTCTTGATGAAATCAGAGCAGCTTTGAAATGAGAGTACATTGTAAAACGTATTCTTGCTTGTAGGACTGTTCCGCTCTATTGTTCTGTTAAAAAAAAACATTTGTTTGAACATTAAAATGACTTCTATTTCATCCTTCCTGACCGCCAGAGGTGGTGCTTTAAACACTGAATGACACCATATCGCGCATACTTTGAAAAATATCAGCAAAGTAACGTGTGACCCCTGATGACCCAGACACGTCTATATCTTCCGGTGTCATCAGAGGATCTGTTCCTGCAGAATCTTCTCGCGAGACACGACGATTTCAGTGACCAGAAGCTCTGGCGGTCATCCAGGATTCATAGAACCGTAGTTACATTTACGTAACTTTCATTTGAAGGGGTCATTAAAAAAAAGTTCAATGACTTCATTCATGTTTTCACAGGTTAACCAGTAAACAGTAACCATAGACATTAGTTTGTCTTTACTTGAGCAGTTTGATGTTGCACATGATGAGCTCCTTCCAGTTGACAAAGATCATGGCCACTTCCTTCTCCGTCAGCAGCTCACACTCCAGCAGAGGTTTGTGGAAGATCTAAACACACACAAACACATACACTGAACATTTACTTTGAATTTGACAGACACAGATAACACCGTATCATTATGAGAGAGTGGTGTCTTAAGGTTTATATAGACCAAAAGCACATTTTCGCCGCCTTTCGCCTCAAGCTGTCAGGAGTCAGTACATAACAGCCTGTTGGAGACCTCCTTTTGAAAAAGGCCTGGAGGTCTTTGGTGGCCACAGACAACGGCAATAACTATGAATGCTGATGGACGTTTGCGACAGAGCGTTTCTTACACACATATTTTCTCTTTTTCTCAAGTTTAAACAATTAACTTTAACTTCCATTTAGTCACACAATCTAGTCAAAACAAATCTTATGGGTCAATGGTTATCTTTGGCAAAAAAAAGCTTCACTTAACAGTTGTTGATAACTTAAAAAGGTTTGAGGCTCAATATGAAATTGAACATTAAAAATCAAATTTAGTTTACCAGCAATTTTACCCCAGTAATCTTCAATGTGGGTACATGACCACATACAGTGTCTATAGCTTCCCACCTCCACAATACATTTTGAGCACATTTCTGACAGACTTGGAGTCATCCTGTGTCTTAGCTGGGGGGTAATCTGTAAGCGATGTAGTATTCTAAACTGAGTTTCTCTAGTTCTATTACATATGGAGATCCCCTTTGCAGAGCTCCATATTTGAGGCCCACGTTGCTTCATCCATTGTTAGGTTCAGATCAGTCTTTCACATCCGCCTCAAGTAATCTGAGGACATGCTACCAGCAAGGTGGAGTTTCGCATTAACCCTGACCAAGAATTGATTTCTTGCCTCTGTGAAGAAGTAAAGCTTCAATCTGTGAGGTTTGGCAATCAAAAAGATTACCACTTTGTTTTATAATAAAGCTACGGATTTGTTTACCCGAAGTTACTACGAAGTTTACCCTTTTAATAAAAGAAACACTTCAGAAACAACAGCCTGTGACAGTTAAACTTTTCAAAATGACAGCGTTGTGTTGTGTGGCAAAGGTCAGCCGTACTTCTTGAATTCTAAATCAACAGGTGAACATGACATGCATCTTATCTGGGTTTACCTCTGTGACGAGCTGTAGGTCATTGACGTAGTTCTCCTCAGTGACGATCAGCTCGTGGATGTAACCCTGCCTCTTCCTCTCCATGGGACTCAGCATGTCCAGCAGGTGAAGGTCAGCACACCCTGATATATACAAACATCACACACACACACAGATACAAATGGCTGTCAATCCAACATCCTGACACATGGAAGGAGTATGAAAAGGAAACTTCAATACCTTTATTAATATAATGACAACCAAATACATACCTGAGATCAACAAACAGGCAGTGGGACTAAAGTTGGAGGAGGAGTGTGTGAGTCTAAGTTTGTCCATTTTTTATTTTTGACAGTGGTCCTTTTTTATGTGTACCTAAATGAGGAAGCTTCCTTCAATGGTTTCTGCTTCACTGCAAATAAAAGTCAGTTTCTGGATTGTGGCATGCACCTGCACTTCACATTTATAATCAGAAAGATTCAGTTTTCTGATTCTCACATTATTATTTGTGATAATTGTCTCTTATCCTTAAATGGTTAAACGCTGAGAGCAACAGTAGGAACATACTTTTTTAAGAGAGGCTTTAAATTTGTTTTCATGGTGATTAGTTAACAGGGAATTCTGGTATTTTTTTAAAAATGGACCCACTTTATTAATTTGGGGTCTTAATCTTCATACTACAAATGTTGCTGGAGCTTTCTGATCTCTTCAAGCCTTTCACTCTTCATGCACCTTGACAGTCGGTGAAGTTGTGCCAGAAAACCCCACTCTGCCTTTCTTCGGGTCTTAACGACCAAAATGCACAAGGCTTTAAAAATGACAATTCCACTTGAGTTTTCTCACCATCTAAAGTAAACAGATGTAGTTTGCCTCTGCTGCAGAACTGAATTTACAAACTTGAGCTACAGTATCTATTAGCTGACAACTGCTGCAGTTAATGGGTTTTTCAGGGGTTTTGTCAATGCAAACCATCCCACTCACATTAGAAGTAGTCATTTGTTTCACTGTTTAAAAGTAGCTTTAAGTTTTTTAACTAAGTAATAAACTTGAGCAGTATATAATCAACAAAAATAAATATTACACCTTGTTTTTGCAGCTATTTGTCTAAAATTGAGATCAAAGAGGGAGGATATTTCCGTGCAAAGAATGTGTGTGGGTCCAAGTAAAGTTTTCAAGATCATTCACGACTGTAACACAGAGCCCTCTGTTGGTCACAATACAAGCTGCTCCAAAATGTTATCAATTCTACAATTCACTAAGCTGACGCTTTTATCCAAAGACGCTGTTAGCACACAGCACAAAGCTAAGAATTGTATGCCAAATATATTTTTATTTTAACCCATAAGACGATTTGATCTAGTGTTTAATGAAGTGAAATGAATGCAACTTAGACAGAAGATTTTCTTAAATATATATTTTTGTACAGAATAAAAAACAAATGTTGTCTCATTTAAAAATACCTGCTCAATAGGAAGCTTCCTTAGGATACCAAATACATTAAAGGTCTTAATAGCTTTTTGTTTTGATCTCTTTCTTTCAATTTCGCTTCTTTTGCGAAGAACGTCTATGTATGAAAGGTGCTATAAAAAAATTAATCTGAGTTGACTTGAGTAGTGTGTGTGTATGAGAGAGTAATGAGGCCAGTCGACAGCAGTCTGTCTCAGAGTGTTTAATCTCCACCAATAAAAACCTCAGGACACTTTTACTACCAACACTATGCTAACATTCTGTACATTTCATTCATTCATTCAAGTATCCTTTCCATTCCTTTGTGTTTCCATCTGACCATTCATGTCCATAAAATTCACTCACTCACAAATTCATTCGTTCACGCATGCATGACACCAAGTGCAGTCCGGTTACATTTGGCCTGGCTGTTAATCCATTCGTCCATTCATTAGAGTTGCAATTTATATCCATATAAAGCACCAACCATCATTGATTAGATTAACAAAGGATCATACAGAGATTCTTTTTTCTTCTTTAACAAACCAGGCTAGAGAAGAGCCACGCTTCATTGCTGATGACAAAGGTGTGTGTGTGTGTGTGTGTGTGTGTGTGTGTGTTATCATAAAAAACCTTAAAAGAAATAAAACGTTTCTAGCTTTTCTTCATATAAAGCCGTTTGAGTCCCCAAATGATTAAAGCTTTTGTAAGAGGGCTAAAAAGAAAACTGCAGATGAGTGGGTTAATACTTGGTAACAGGCGTTATTAGGTAGTGGAATATTGATCCAGCTGGTTGGAAGCATGGCTCTGGTCTATGTTGGTCTTCGTTCTACCCTAAAATACTTCATCTGACGGTGAAAAGTCTCAACCATCGGTTAACAAACTATTAATAAACGTTACATTCTGTTTAAGTTTCTGTCCTGTGGGGAGCCTGAACAGCCGCTCCAGTGACCCAAATTAAAGGCCTCTAGCCTCAGTTTGAGAACCGATGGTTTTTAACTAATCAACCAATCAGAGACTTACACTTCCAATACTGACAATCTTGAGGAGCCAATGGGATCCACGCAGGTTAATCATTATTATAATAATAATGATAAGAGGAACAGCTCTATTGCTTGTTGTATAAAAAGTTTTGTAGTTTCAATATTCATTTTTAATCATCTTTTGTGTTTCTGAGGGTAATCATTAAAATCACAATACTGTCATCTGGATAAACAAAACAAAAACAAAAGTATACATCTGATATGGCAACCACTATATTCCTAGTCTGTTGCTATGAGAACAAATAGACTGGGGTGTGGCCTTCAAATGGGACTCGTACAGTCATGTCGTGAAGACGTGTACAGGAAAGGCTTGCCGTTGAAGTTTAACCGTATGGGAACACTGTTGCTAGGCAACGGCAAATTGGACGCCAAAATATCACTTCTTGTCCTCCTGGCTGTCTATATGGAAATGCTAACATCACATTATTTCTATGTGTTTAAACGCCACGTGAAGGAACAAGTGACAAGACGATAAGGTGCAGTCTAGATGAACACTCGCCCTAGCTCCTTTTGGTCCCGTTCATGGCTAAAGTTAAGCAAACTTTGTTGGGTGGCTTAAGTCTATGGGCTCCGCCATTTCTGAAAACGGCATAAAACACGTCACAACTCATGAACTCGAAACTTTCAGAAAAGCTGAACTTACAATGTTGTGAATACCATAAGAGGAAGGTGTTCATATGGTCTCTTCTCATGAACACAGTAAACACGACCCCATTTGAAGGCACCAAGGGGGCTTTTGTTGAAAGTTAACCATATTCACACCGCGGCCATTTTCCTCTGACATCATGCTTAGCTAGGGTAGATAACACGCTGCCTAAATGCTGTAGCCTAATGTTGTGTTCAAGGTTTGCAAAGACCATCAATGTAGGAACCTGACAGTATTATTATTTCACCACTTTTCCATTCATTGGGATCTGTAAAGACAGGCAGTGAAATCTGAATTTGGTTATAATTCAAGTTAAAACATTTTTGTTAACTCACGAGAAACTGACAAATACAGCTAAAATAGATTTCAACCGATTTTTGGTTATATAATTGGTAGCTAGCTTACGTCGCCGTAGGCTAGGAATTTACACCTACACCAATAACAGCTACTGTAAGCCAAGAGCCAATTCCTCGCTAGATTAATGTTAGCGATTTCAAATTACTGTTAGCTAACTTTAATTACTGTTAGCTAGGAGTTTATGCTTTTCCGATAGCATACTATACAAAGTGACGTAACATACGTAGTGGATGAATGTTAGAGTAACACAACTTATTTGATAACTGACTAGCTAATGACAGACAAGTCACACTAGCTAAAGTTAGCTTGATAAAAATATTTCAAAAAAAGGAACGTATGATAATGATCATGATACTAATTAAAAATGATGGTAGCTATAAAGAGTTTGAATGCTAAAGTTAGCTGTTATTTAATGGTATCTAATGAGTTAGCAAAATGATTTTTTAACTTGAAATAAGTTTAATTGATGGCCCTTGAACGCAGAAGTAGACTATAACAAAAGTGTACAACAGTGCTTGAGCTTCACACCCTGAGTATGACGTAGTAGAAGAAAATGTTTCCCCGAGTGAATATATCGTAAGTTAAAAAGATGCACCAGGGTTGTACATCACAACAGGAACTGGTTGAGTTCAGTATTTTAATTAAGAGACGATTTGTGTTTCTCCATGTTCATGTTTGGCTGCTAGCCATTTTGTCTTCAGTTTGTCTTCAGCAGTTATTTGACATGACAAATAAGTGATTTGATGGACTGAGCAAGATGTGGTCCTTTTATGTTGAAACTTGAGTTTGTGATATGTTTAACTTGATAGATGCGGCTACAAACCCAGCAGGGTCCTGGGTATGGTTTCTTAAAATGAGTGAAATGATTGTTTGTTTGTTAAAACAGTAGCTCTACAGTGAGAGAAGCAACATTTGTATAGCAAACTAAAACCACTTTTAAAAAGATGTGATACAGTGTGGAGATAAAGATAAAAAATACTTTAAAATATTGGTGTTTTATTCTGAAATTTAACTGGAATTAGGAGGTAAATCTAAAATTGATTTAAAATGATCACTTAGTTGGAAGATTGAGCAACAACTTAAAACAGTTGAGCATTTCAAGGAGAGTATGTCATCTTGGGAAATGTTCTTGTGTTTTATATTTTTTACTATTTGTAAGAGGAGAAATTCCATACTCTATAATTATTTTTGCTCTGATAACTATTGAGCTACAGCAAGAAGTAGATTAGCTTAATTTTGCATGGAAACTTGACAAGAAGCGACAAGATAACAATCCCTACACAAACGGAAATGAACAATGTACAGGATGTCGTTTAACTGGGTTATGTGCTGGCCTTTAACTCATTTGTTTGGGTTAGCCATTTCTAACAAGAGCTTCTTGTGTTATGCTAAGCTAATCAATCCCTAGCTCCTGTTCATACTTTAATGGTATTTTATCATTGTGTTGTTTTTCCTGTTTCACTCTTACAAAGAACTTTTGTAACAGAAAATGTGGAACTACTTTGTAAACTTGAATGATTTAGAGATGTAACCATCATGTCCCTCCTACATATTTAGTACCAAACTGTCTGTGTCATGTCATCATCCTTCATCCTTGTTTTAGCCCTTTACAGTGTGACAGCATCTCATAATCATAGCAACAGACAAACAAATAAACATGTAAACAAAAACAAAAATACAATGACAGAACATAAAACAGATTATTTAAAGTTACACATATTCATAATGTTAAACTACTACCAGTAAAAACACTATTAATGTGTCTGATTGTGAGATATACATACGGTATATATATGTATATGTGTGTGTTTGTGTCAGTGTGTTCACACTGTTTAAGGTAATTTGCATACTCTAAACTCTCTGTACCATGTTGAAGTATGTGTGTGTGTTTGTGTGTGTGTGTGTAATTTGGTTAGCTAGTAAGCTAAGCACACATAGCATGGCTTTCTAATTTCAGCCCTGAGCTACAGGCTGAGTCCCAACTCCCACTGCTCGCTCACTTCTATGCCTCCTAATTGCCTTCTCTGATAAAGAAAGACAGGAGAGGTGGAGAAACTAACGTAAAAGTGAGCGGCTTCCTGGGTTGAAACTTAGCGCTGAACTGCTATGAGACGCATCTCAATGACGCCTCCTCTCCTCTCTTTTACTTTGTCTCCATTTGAAAGGGGAGGAGAAGAGGAGAAGAAAAAAGGGAGGGGGGGTCTTTGGCATTAAGGAGAGGAGAGGTGAAGAGAGGAGACTTTAACATTGAGACTTGTCCTCCAGCAGATAGTGGGTCTTTCTGTGAAGCTGTGGGAGGGGAGTGGGTTAGTGAAGGGGAGGGGGGGGTGGAGCCAGCACTTTTGACTGACAGGTGAATGAAGCTGCTGAACCAATGGGAGACAAGTTAAAAAAATAAAAACTAGAATTAAAACAGTAAGCAGCAGGGATAAGCAGAGCTACTGATTCTAATGACACAATCTCCCATAAAGCCACAAAATGACCCACTATCCACTTTACCACGCTGTGATAGGGCTGTGTGTGTGTGTGTGTGTGTGTGTGTGTGTGTGTGTGTGTGTGTGTGTGTACTTGTTAGTGTGTGTTTGTTTCACTGTGATCCTGTTAAAACATGTTCATCAGTACAATCTGGGAGAAAGGATCTCAATAGTCTCATCTCCTCTTTTGCTCTTCTTCAACCTCCTCCCTGCTTCATTTCGTCCTTATCTAAATGCCTTTTCGACTGACAAAAAAAAGAGAAGAAGAAAAAGAAGGAGGAGAAGAAAAGGAGAAAAGAGGAGTCCTGACTATTGATCTCCCTCCTGTTGAACAGTGCTGTTCGGAGAGTCAGAGCCATGCAAAGACAGATTCTCGCCACCACTGGGCGTTTAAACGTTACAGTCTGTCTGTCTTTTTTTGTCTGTCTCTCTGTCTCTGGCTTCTATTGGTGGAGAGTCGCCATTTCCAGGGTCATGTGACCTCTTGCTGCTGTCCCATTGGTTGAGTGGCCTAGTGGGTCTCTTTGAGGGCTTTGAGGAGAGGGGGGTTCTGGGTAATGATATGATCCTAGAGAGAGGACGACAACAACAACATCAACAAAAACAACTAAACAAAACAACAACAACAACAACCAATCGGGTGCTAGGTGGGTGGAGCGTGCAGCAAGACAGAGAGTGTGGAGGTGTGGTCTAATCTAGCATAGAAATAGAGGATGTAGAGCGGGCAACACGACAGCAGGCAGTGGAGCTGACAGTTATCATGTCTGCTTACAAACAACAACATTGTAAGAATGCAGACATTATTTTAGAAGAGTATATAAACTATAACTAGATGTGATTTTCTTAAGTCCTTGCAGTATTACAATAAGTTTCAAATTTGTGTTTTTTTATTAAACAATTATTATTTTTCTTAAAAAGCCTCCCTAAAAATATTTTTAAAGAAATGTTACCCGGGAACATACTGAACAGGATATTTTATTATTGTTAAATTATTACCAGCGCTCTGTTGTATCACAAATGTATAACGGCAAATGTTTTTTTTAATGCAAACACATTATGTGTTGAAGTTTCTTCTTATATGCAAAATATTATCAATACCGTCATGAGCTATATGTCATGACTGCTATATTCCAGAAAATTATAAATATAAATGATTTAATCTAATTACTTATTTCAAAATAAAATAAAGTCTGAATATGCCTAATCATCTACCCAGTCCATTGTGTCTGCTGTTCCTTTCTTGCTCTGTTTAATACTAATGCCCATTTAAGCGCTGAGTGTAAATGTTGACAGGGTGAGGTTTGACTAAGGTTTTTTTCTTCTTCTTCTGTTTTCTAAATGTTACTGTGTTTAATAGATACAAGCATATTCTTTTAAATATCCAATAGTAGAGTAAGCAATTGCTGATTCTAAAGAGTCGTGCAGATAGAGTAACACATTTTTGTGATTATGCATCAAATTTAGAAACCCATCTAGCTCTATCAATCTCCTAATTAAATGTTTCTATTTAAGGACTTTTTAAATCAATGCTTCTGTTAATTCTTTTGCTAAAGCTCCATAAAAGTGATTTTATGACTCAGATTTGAAGCATGTTGGTTTGTTCTTTAGAAAATGACAGCGTTGCTACAAGTTAAAATTGTCTCTTAGTGGTGACATAAAGTTAATTCTAATGGTGATTCTGAATTTATATTCAAAATAATCACAGTATATATCGTCTTGCTTGAAGAATTTAAATAGAATGCCAATAGGGGTATCATAATCCCATATCATATGCTTCATGTATCTTCAGATTCTTGGCTATACATTCATACTTAGGTTATTCTATGAAATCACGTGTCCCTCGACTTCAGAAGAAGAAAGAAACGTGTCCTGTAACTTTTCATTGATTTGATTTAATTAGACTTAATCAATATCTAAATATAAGTAATGCATTTTTCTATTTGAATGAAAGTAAATGATTGTTTTAATCTTTTACTCTGGTGTGTTTTTTATTATAAATCATTGATTTTTTTTCATTTTGTTTTGTAACTGTAGAGAGCTTTGCATTAGATATAACTGTATGAAATGTGCCTTACCTACATTATTTACATTATTTATTTACATGTTTGGACACAGCTGATTGAAATTCATGTTATTGTCTTGAAGACATTTTGATCTAAATGCCTTATGTTTAAATGTTTGACATGTGTTTCTTATAGAAATAGAAATAGTGAAGTTGATGCCTACATATATATGCATTTCTTTCCAAAACAAAAGTGAAATTAAATGTTTTATTTTTATAATATCTACTAATATTCTAATTGTATACTGCATTATTGATGATACTATTACTGTTGATTATCCAAACTTCTATATATATATTTTTGTATTATTAGATTATTTGTCCTTTATTTATGGTTATAGAAAATCCCTCTCTTTGTTCATGTACAACAAGAACTCTAACATAATTTTATCAAAATGTTCCTTAAACATCGTTTGATATTATCCTCATGAGTGTTTTTAAATGATTGTTGTTTTTGTACAGAGACACATTCAGGCTGTTACTCATTAAAGCAGTGAGTTGTGTCTAGGTGTACGGTTGGTGTCTCATGCTCAGCTCTATAAACTCTGAGTCTATGGTGGATCATGCTGAAGGGAAACATGCAGGAAAGAGAAGGAAACACATTTACACTAATGTGCGCAAAAAAGACACACACATGCATGAACGAACACGCCATACAGACACACACAAGCACCACCCAGAGGTCTTGCATGACTGGGAGGTTATCAAAGAGGCCCAAAGGAGTGTCAAGGTGAAACATCAAGGTCAAACCAATCCAGGGTCAAACACTGAGAGAGGGACAGCATCTCCACACCTTGCTCTGGGGTGTGTGCGTGTGTCTGTGTGTGTGTGTGAGGGAAAGAGAGTGTTCTGTGTGTAAGTGTGTGTGTGAGTGTTACATCACTTTGTACTTGTTAATTTGTTAATTTGAGCAGGTTACACATGTGTTCTGTGATTCACGTGAGTCTGGTGTGTGTGTGTGTGTATGTGTTTGTGAGTACTCACACTGCGTGCTCGGGTCGGTATCTGTGGTGAGTTTGACGTAATTGCTCGGAAACAGACCCTCCCTTCCGTTGAGCTCTCCTTTCCACCAATCACAGTCGTCTTTGCTGAGCACTGTGATCACCTGACCCTTCTGAAAGGCCAGCTCGTCGTCGTTCTGGGCGATGTAGTCGTACATGCCGATCACCTGACACACAGCTTCACAACCACAGACGGACACAAAGGACACAAAGGACAGGACGTCATTATATCAGGTAAAGGGTTCTGTCATCTGATGTAAATGTATCACTTTGAATACATCGTATAGACAAAGTACAACAGGTGGACAATTACAGCAAGCTGAGAGTGTGTTAATGCCTGAGCCAATCAGTATTTTGTAGAGAATGAGCAGCAGCTACATTCCGACAGATGACAATAAAAGGCTTGTTGAGAAGTGACAGGGTCCCATCACTTAAACACAGATGTGGAAAGTTACGAGTTTGCACTGACAATTAAATACAGTAATGTTAACCAAACAGAATAAAGAGTAAGAAAACGTGAACTAGTATATTTTTCAAACAGAGGAAGTTGGGAAACAAAGGTTTAGTACTTTCTATAGTTAAAGTAGGCTCTTCTTACTACTCTAATAAATGCCGTTTGTATTTGTTTTCCTACGAGAAATAAAGCTTTATTTGTATTTGGAGACTTTTCTCAGCACGTGTGTGAGTCTACCTGTGCTGGCAGGAGCCAGTTTTGGAGGGGTGGGCTCTGTGGGTGTCGTCTTGCTGGTGCTTGGACTGAGCAGCTTCACATAGTTTGCAGGGAACCAGCCTATCTGCCGCTTTTTCCCCCGGGCCTGAACCAGAACACATCATACTGTTAGTCAAAAATATGCAACCCCAGAGTGTGTATTTTTTAACATTATTTAAAAAAGCCTTATTCTTAACATAATTGACTACGTATTAAAGTAGATTAAACAAACGATATGGAAGCCAAATCAAACTTATCAGACATTCTGTTAAATGCCTTTAACAGATTTTATTCTAAGAAACGTCAGCAAGAAAAACCTTTCTTTGCATGAACTTTCTCGTTTACCTGGAGCTCCCCCTCCCACCAGCCCCCTGGGTTCTTCTTTCTTATGAGGATGAGCTGTCCTGGAGCTAACGTCAGCTGCTCGGCTCCTGTGGCACTGTAAGGGGCGATCACCTGAGCAATTTCTGATGGAGAGACCGAGAGGAAGAGGATTTATTAGTGAGTTAGTCTTTTTAATCTGTGTTTTTAAAAAAAAAAACACAAAGTGGAGAGAAGGCTACAGAAGCCATTTATAGAAAATGAAAGCTCACCTGGCTTCTTTCCCAGACTGCCTGTCTTCCCTGCTGGTCCCAAAGACTAAAAACAGAGACAACATTTAAATTAACAAACAAAACAAATATTTCCCTCTAAAAACTTTAGTCACACCCACTGTCTATCCTCATCTCACCTCCGAGGCCGAGTCTCGTGGTTTGACATAATTAGAAGGGAAGACTCCTGTCTTTCCCCCGACCATGCCCGTCCACCAATCCCCTTCTTTCCTGGTCACCATGACGACTTCTCCTTGCTGGAAACTGAGGTCACCTTGTTCGCTGCTCTCATAGGTGTACATGGCCAAGTACTCTGTGCAGATGCATTGGGACGTAGTCAATGACAGTTAACCTCTCAACCTTTGCAGATAATATGCAGCTACATGTCTGAGTGTGTTACCTTCTCCAGATTCAGAGGGTTTGGTTGGGGAAGGGGAAGGGCGTTTCCCATTGGGTGGGCTCTCTGATGATCCTGATTCACTAGGAGAGACAAAGCAGACAAAAAACTCTTAAACTGTAAACGGTTACATATTTATGAAGCTCCAAAATCAACAAATCAAGGCGTTTATATTGATTTCTTTTTTTGCTTGCTGGAGCTGTTGGATAAGCTGATCCGGAGCAAAACAACAAGAAAGATAAATCAATCTAATAACCCCTGTTTTTTTAATGAGAAGGTCCTCTTTTAGGGTCTACAGCTGCACTCTGACTGACAGGATTCAATGATGTCAGACCCTAAAAGCTCACAGAGCAGGAAGGAAACTAATAACAGTTCTCTCTTATCGCAAACTAGTGCAGCACAATTTTAAATGTCATTGACCTAACCATAAACAAATAAGATTTACATACTTTATGAGTCCTCATGTAGCTTTGTAACCTACCTGGTGTTTTTGCTGCGTGCTGCGACGACAGCGGGGGCTGTTATGGTGGCAGAGATGAGCTTGACGTAACTTTTGGGGAACCAGCCTCTCTGTCCGGTCTGCAGTTCACCTAACCACCACATGTCCTGCTGCTCCAATACGGTTATTATCTGCATGTAAAAAAACAATACAACTGTCAGTTCTATTCAGTAAAATAAAGAGATGCAGATGAATTGAGACGGAGAGAAAAGTCAATAGTCAAAAATATGTCCATCTATGACAGAATTCTGATCACCTCATTTTTGTTGAAGTTGAGGTGGTTGTCTTTCTTCGCTCTCCAGGGATACAAAGCCTGAGCCTGAAGACCCTCCACCTTCTCCCCCTGACAAACACAGAGTAGCACCAATAAGATCAGATGTCTACATAGAAACAGAGCAGTAACTGTAAGCCATGATCATTTTTTATTTTCTACAGAAAGTCAACCTCAGGTTCTAGTTTAGGAAAACATTTTCCACATTTTTATAAATAGTTCTGGATTTAATATCGATCACATTTTTATCTAGTCTGTACCTGTCCGAGCACAGGAGAAGGAGAGGAGCCTGTTGTCATGGTAGCAGGTGTAAAGGCAGAGCGTTGTCGTAGCTGCGCTGAGGGTACGCTGAGCGATGGATTCTGACTGGCCGTAGAGGTTGGCCATGCGTCCCACCCCTCACTCTCTGACTGACTGGCTGTATTGGAGGGCCAACTGGAAATAAACAATACAGAAAGATGGCAATATTAGTGATACTGATGTGATGTGCTTGAAAATATTTAGTATTAAAAAAAAAAGATTCAAATGTTGACATTGAAGCTCAGGTTCTAAAAAAATCGCTGAACAGCAAACACAGCATGGATGTATATCTTGTTTCGGTTATTTTGCAAATGATTATTTAAATCTTAAAAAACTTTATTTTAATCAATTTAAATAAACTAGCATCAATTTTGTAATATTCAGTACTTTCATGCACCAATAAAGCCAGATGAGCAGGACTCACGTGGTGCTAAAATCGGCCCAGTTACTGTTGGCGGAGGACGCTGAAGAGGACGTTTGTCCGGGGGCTGGGGGAGGCGTGGTCATTGGTTGCTGTGTTGAGGTGGGTGTGGCTGAAGCGGCTGCACGTAGGCTGATCGGTGCTTCACTGTCGGGTATCCGTTCAGCATAATTGGCAGGAAACCAACCAGTTCGGCCCCTGAGCTCTCCTCCCAGCCAACCAGGTTCACCTGTTTGAGATTCATCCACCTGTAGGAGCAGCAAAATGAAGATACAGTTAAGGCATGAAAACACAAACAATACAGAAAACACACAAACACAAGGCTCCGATTGGCAGAGATACGAGTGTGTGTTTCTGTGCAGGCTTATGGCAGAGCAGAGCAGTGGTGTAAACAATAACAAAGTTACAACAGCAGCAGCTGTTGGGAGTTGAAATCCTGGAGGTAGAATTCACAAAATAGTCGATTATGAAGTAGTTATCGACTTATTGTGACTGATGAACAATGAAATGGATAAAGACCTCTCTGATTATTCATCTAAATCAATAATTCTTCTTTGTCCTACTGCTGAACCCTTTGATTAAGAAAATTGGATCCACAAAATAGCTTTTTTTCTTTAAATGATTGGCATAGTCAATTTGTTAAAAGGGCTGCTGAGGTGGGTATTGACTGGGTTATGGGATGTAATGTCTTAAAAAAACATATATTTATTCATTTGGAGTTTTTTTTGCAGATATACTGATGATGAAAATATACTTAATGTATTTGCTGAAGAGAAACCCAAAGGCTAAATAAATAAATAAATAAATAATTCATACTTTATTGATCCCGCGAGGGGAAATTCGTTTTTACACTATGTCAACTTCATACATTTTCATTAAAAAATAATTCTCAGTACAAATCAGCAATGAAAGCAAAGTTTCAAAAATAAATCTCCATCCACGATGTTAACTTATATCACCTTACCATTCATATAAAATAGAGCTGAAGTTGAAATACAAAAATACAGAATTTAAAGCAACAGTTGCTACAAAAAGTACAATATTAATTTGGAGTTCATGTAGTTTTTCATGATTCTTGATTTCTTCATCAGGTTCCTGTTATAGAACCAATACAGTAGTAGACGACTCCAGAAAACTCATATGGGGCCAGACTGGTTTTAAGGCTTCATTTTAGGGGAGTGGAGGGTAAACTCTGGACTACTGTAGACGCTCGGCATAAACTTAAACTTACTAAATGTGGCTATAGGCTGAGGTGAAGTAACCTTAATTATTCAGTGTGTGTCACATTGCTCAGCATTATGGTCACAGTTAAACAAATCCAAAACGTTTAAACGGTAAGTGTAAAAACAAAACAAGCAAAAACAAAGTGAGCAGATGTGACGACGATTACTAAGCCAAAGCATTCATCCACAGGTGAATGAATGAAGACGGAGATTACATGAGATGAACCAATGACAGCAAGAGTTCAAATGGGTGCTGGATTGAGATTGGTGGAGGCACAACACTGGGCGGGGGCAAGAACTTACCCATTCCCCCTTCACCTTCAGATTGCACAGCAGAGGAGAAAGGAAACGGTTAATACACACTGCACACACTCATACACACACACAGAAATACTGCAGAGAGGGCAGAGACCAAGAGAAACAGTCACACATATACACACAGGTGGCTTTATACAAACACACTTAAAGTAGAACAGAGGCAATAAGTATTTGTTTCATATCTATCTAAGCCGTTGTGTCCCAATAACAGTCGCTGACTGTGGGTGAAGTTCAAGTTTTGTTTTCATGGTGAAAACTTCAAACTCGCATGTGATCTAAATTTGTACCATGATTATCCAATGTTCCCATTATGTTGTAACATGTAAGGTGGATAGAAAAGTCATGTGATCTTAATATGTGAGCGCAGACAAACTTACCATGATAACATCTCCGGGGGCGATACTGATCTCATCATGGCTGCGAGCATCAAACGGATACACGGCTCGGTAGTAGACCACCTTCACCGACTGCTGCTGATCGAAGCTACTGACTGGTGCCTTCTGGTCAAACAGACTGGGTACTGGAGCCCTCTCCACTGAAAGGACACGTGACATTTTAAACATTATTAACACAGATTCAGTCCTCATGTTCACCTCAGGCTTAACTTCAATCCTTCTCTGAAGTTTGGTCTTCCACTTCAGATTGACATTTTCTTTAATGTAATGGGAACAAAAATAGAGGAAAATCTCCAATGTTTTGGAGCATTTTGGTGCAGCCATTAGGACAAATCTTGGTTGAGAGAGTTAGAAAACTTAAGCGTGCCTTTGATGGATGGTAGCTCGGAAATCTAAAAATGGCGTCTGGCTGATTCATTTTGTTGAATCGATATTTCAATAGAATAACTTTGATGAAAGAAAATTACACATTGATAAATTGGTCCAACCAAACACTGGCCATTGGGAGTTTTTATTAGACCTTCAGTGTTTGGATCTTGACACGGGTGACATCAATAAAAGAACCAGGTACTGTGCACAACATTTACAAAAAACAACAAAACTACAACAAATATAACACATATAAAAGCAGCGAATCCACTCGCCATCCATATAATGCTGTAAACGAGATGCACGGCACAGGGATGTAAAACAGCCTTCATATTTGCAAATCAAACTGTTCCAGAAGGAAATTTTCTTTAGTTAATTGTTCTTGTGATGTGACCATGTTGAGGCAGTGTCGATATTGAACTGCATCCAAATGACGTTTATTAGTGTTTTAGTGACAAAGAGAGGTGGAGTTTGTCATTCACAAGCTGTGAGCTTTACTCTTCAAACCATGTATGAGGCTATAAATGTGTTCTTTCAAGTTTTAACAGTAGTTGATTATTTAAAGTTAAACACTGCCAACTATTTTATTCATTAAATGACTTTTTTTAATCCTTGTTTAGTTTTATTTTTAAGTGTCCAAAATGAACTGTTCCCAGTGTTTGAATAACATGGAACTTCTGATTGTATTTGTCATAATGCTCAATGAGTCTTTACATTATTGAAAATCATTAGTTGAAGACTTGGTCCTCACCACACCTCCTGCCCGCCTATCATCAATGAGGTCTCGAGCTTTTAGCCGTGCTGCCCCCGTCTCTGGAACTCTCTCCCACAAACCATCCGTGACATTAACTCTCTCATTCCACCTTCAGATCAAAGCTCAAAACACACCTTGTAAGATTTGCCTATTCTGTCTGACCAGTCCATTCTTATTATTGCTGTTTTTGTTTTTTATGTAGTTGATTGTGTTCTTGTTTTTAACCTGTGTCTGTAAGTTGACCTTGAGTGATGTGAAAGGCACCCATAAATAAAATGCATTATTATTATTGTTATTATTATTGTTATTATTATTATTATTGTTTCAATAGAAGATGACTGATTAGGTTCATTCATTTCTATGCAATACTAGCAGCTGGTTGCATTAAACATGGGTTACCACCACACACTTGCTCAATCGCATTTTGATACTTGCTCTCTCCTTCAGGTGAGATTCACACTCTAAACAGCCAACACACACCTGTTGAAGCCCAGGGGTCGGCCGGCTGGCTGAACATCTTGGTAAGTTTCTCCTGCATGTCCATCTTTCCTCTCCCCTCATCGTCACTCTCTTCTAGTGGTCCCTCTCCCTTCACACCCTCTTCCTCCTCGTCCAGCCCTCTCCTCTTCCTCTCCTCTTCTTCCTGAGTCACTCGGTTCAGCCAGGCATGGGGTGCAGAGATGGAGGGGGGGCTAGGAGCTCTGGGGGCAGAGCCTGCTGCTTCATCCCTCCAGGCCACGCTCTCCTCTGATGACAATCTGTCGTATGAGGGGAAGAGAGACAGAGGAGATGGTCTACATACAAAACTTTTCATAGTTAAGTACAACAAATTCAAACTTTTGGACATAATTGCTTGGAAATAATCGAAGACCTCTTCAATCCTGAAGTCTGTTTCATTTGTACCTGCTCTCCTGCAATTCAGCAGACTTCCTCTCGATCGGGGTGTGCATTTGAGAGTGTGTGTGTGTCAGTGTGAGCGTGTCTCCTTCCAGATCCTTCTGCTTCTGTCGCTGCTGCCGGCTGTGGATTTCCCTCAGCTCCTGCGAAGCATCATGGGATACAGGAAGGAACAGCGGTGAGGAGGAAGTGGGATCAAAGGGCTGGTTGCTATGGGTTGCCATGGACATCAAACAGCAACAACAGTAACAGCAACAACAACAACAACAGCAGCAGCAGTAGCAGTAGCAGCGATATGTATTAGTCAGGTGATGAAGGCAAGCTCCGCCCCTTCAGCCTTGACAAAGAGGTGAGGAGACACACCTGCCAATAACCATAGCAACAAATGGATTTAAATTCTTATGGGGCTAATGAGAAGCTTGATGCTTTTGACGGGGGAAATAGTGGCACTCTTAGTTGATGCTCTTTAACAGATAGAACATGACATCATTACAAATCTGTCCTGAGGTGCGCTGATCAGTTTGAAAGGTCGGACAGAAAACAGTTCATTTTTATTATTTACTCAATAAAGAGTTTTATTGTGTTCGTTAGTGAAATGACCTCTGTCTCCTACTTCTCCTTACTACTCCTTACAGTAAATGTCTCAAAATGAGCCTTACAGTAAATGTTTCCATATGCTGGGTTTTGTTGTTTTTGCACACTCATGTCTTGCTTCCGGCGGATTCTTACAATCCTGACTCAACAGATGGCCTAAGGTTGATAAGTGATCACATATGTAACACCTTTCTATCGCTGTTTTCAGGAACTTCTCAAGTCTTCTCACCTTTTCCTCTTCTTGTGTTTGGTGCTACTTGTGCTTTTCTGTCTCAACAGTGCTGTGATTGTGGATTTCTGATAGAGTAACTTCCATCGACAAATAGACGTACGATCATTCAGTGGACCGGTGTTTGCTCAACGAAACACTTTCAAAGCCTGTGAGAACATATCAGAGGTGATCTTGCCTTTTTGGGTAATGCTCAAAGCAAAAAGATATTTAAATTTAAACGCAATATCAAAAAAACTGAATTAATCTAAACTATCATGTGTCCTGGGAATCAGGTACTGTAAACTGTTCCTGTCATGTTTAGAAGATAACGTGAATGAAGCTGTCTTTTATATTTGGGGTGGGGGGGAAGGGAAGTCGATGGGGCTTTGTCATTGGAGGATGTTGACAGTGACTAAGATAGAAGACTTCAGCTGTGACTATGGGGCGGAGCTTGCACCAGGCACATATGTTTGTGGGAGGGGTTAGATATGAACCAAAAAACAAAAGGAAGGGATGAAAAGGGGGCGCTTTGGGGATGCAGTGGTGACAGTTCTGTGTAGTCATGACAACCAGCTGTGCCATTAGAACACACTCTGTTACTATAACAACACAAGGCAGCTGTCGTGTTTCAGCCAAACAACCAACTCGAAGAAACCTTCAGAAACAAGCAAACCAATCAGAGAGGAGAGCTGACGGAGGAGAAAAAAAGTACAACTCTGGTGAGAGTGAACTCCAAATTACCTGAAACAGGAAGTGGAGGACAAGAGACAACACAGCAGGCCAGGCGTACACTCCTTCACACACAGACTACACACAACACACACACATATCCGCCCACATATCAGGAGCACTTCCACGCTCACATAGCCTGATAAATGTCTACAAGCTTCTATTTGTCTGGCTGAAACATCTTCTGGTAGCATACAGGAAGTAGCATTACACTACAGTACAGTACAGTCATTTAGTAAAGTAGCCTAGCATTGCAATAGCATAAAGTACACCTGCTAGACTAGCACGACTGTCTAGCACGACATAGCATAACAGCTAGATACAGCATGAACTATGGGAGCATAGTTACCCAGCTGGCTAAGTAGTGAGCTAACACCAGCTTGACTGAGGGACGAGAAGAGGGAAAGAGGAGAAGGTGAATCGAGAAAGAGGTGGAGAGAAGATTTTTGAGTCACTCGGAAAGTAAAAGAAAGAAGGTACAGAGGATTAAAAGAAGATAAAACAGGTAGAACTAGAGGGGGGGGGGGGGGCAGTGGGGAGGGGAAGGGGAGGCTGGAGTGGTGTGTAGACCTGTATAATGTAGTCTAGCCGAGCCAGACACACCCTGACGGCTGACACACACTCCTGTAGCTGTCCCTGCTCCTGGCACTGAAACACACATATACATACAGTATATACATACACACAGATGATCAACCATTCTGGAGACACGGACACACACTCACAGACATTGAATGTTTTACTTACAGGCTTTAAAATTCAGGCTATTCCAAGCTCTCTAACATAGAGACACTGGGCAATTAGTCCTCTTGGTTGTGGATTTAACAAAAATATCTGAAAGATTTTTTGATTCACTTTATAAATTACATTTGAAACTATGATGGGTTATTTTATTGTTCTTTGAACTCTGCTTTCACGTCAATATAAAATCTAAAACTTCCTCTTGTGTAAACATTTAATTTGCATTTCATATCCTAATTTATTTTTAAAAGCTTTCTAAGTGCTCTAATAAACATAATCCTTGACACAAGGAATAATTATACCTTGACTCATGCAAGGAGAGGCATGCATGACTCACTGTGATGATTAATGTATAACTGCCACAGTTACCACTGTAACAATAACAGTTGTGAGTTGACAGCAGCCCAGTTATCAACTTATTTGTGAAAGAAAGAATTCAATAAGCCTTGACAGAATCTTTAGCTGGCGTAGAGTATCAGCACTAAAAAAAGAGGATAATATTTAAAGGTTGTTTTAAGGTATTAAGCACAGTTTTAGTAGAGCCTGACCAATATGGGATTTTTAATTGTGATGCCAATCCATAGTTTACCAGAATGTTGGCTAATACAGTATTTTTCTCTCAAGATGGAATCAAAAAAAACCTTGGCGAGAGGATTACCATAATAATTAATTAATTAATTACCGTAAAGGTCATCTGCTTCCTTAATCAAATCACAAAAAGATATTAAATAATGTCAAACAAATCTAATACAGATCAATGCTTGGCTGGGATACTCGAATAGTATTTAAGTAAAGAAGCTGTTTTTTTGCACATTTTCTGTATAAAATAAAAAAGTCAGTGGCCCTTATTGATCTATATTATCATTATTGGTCGGGCTTTAATTTTAGGTTTGTAGTAAGGCTGACACAATGTGTCTACATTGACTCTGTTTCTTGCTTCCATTATATTCATAGGTTTGATACAATATGTTAAAATGATCCAATAACATGTAACTCTGGAAGTATATATATTTCCATCTATTTCTCATTTGTATTTTCTTTTTTCCTTACTTCCTGTTTTTAATGACTTACACATACTAAGATGTTAAATGGTTTGCCAACAATACATTTATTTGCTCTGGATTACTGAGAACTTCATGCATCACTAAAAAAAAACATCACACCAGAATCAGTATGTGAGTATGTGAGTGGTGCTCAGTAATCAGACTTGCATCTATATACTATTGCAGTCAAGCTTCAACTGTCTGCAGTGCATCTAGCTGCCTGGCGGGGGCATCAAACCAGGAGCTGTAAGGTCTGGTTTGCATGTGTTAAAGCCTTTCTGTAATAACTACCACACTTGCAGGTTAGTATTCTGATAAAGAGGATGCTCCATGTTTTACTTCTAGCCCTCTCCTTTACAGTCTGCTGTGTAGGACAGTGAGTAGGACAGTGCTGGTCCATAAACAATGCAAAATACTTGCTCTTTGCTCCAGGTCTGCCAGGTAGTGTGTTTATCTGAAATTATTTGATATCACACAGTATATCCCAGCTGCAGTACCACCCCAGTCCAGTAGTGGCAGTGTGCTCTACCTGTCTCCCCCTCTGTTCCTCCTGAAGCTGGCGTCGCAGGGCTTCTATCCTGGCACAGTGGTTGGCATAGAACTCACACAGAGACTGGCATGGGCAAGGGAGCAAAAGGCCAGTGTGGGAGATAAATGAAGGAGTAGAAAATATAGAAGGAACGGTTTATTAAGTAGATTTAACAAAGAATAAGAAAAGAAAATGAAGGTAAGAAATACAGGGTGAAGAAGCAGCAAAAGGAAACACAGAAGGAGGACAGCGGTTGGATTCAGGATAACGGCAGAAGGAGCGCTCCAGTGAGAGGACGGAGGAGGTACAGCAGTGGGACGCGAGCAGATTTTAGGGTGGGGAGGTGGTGTAGAAAGGAAAGCGGAGGGCAGTGTTGTCAAATATTGTTCGCATCTCAGTGGTATGTGCCTCTTTTGAGCTACAATTGACACCCACTGAGACATGAGAAAAGTGGTATCCAAACACGGCTGGCTGTGTTGGTGGCTTTGCATAACTTCCTCAAATAATTGTGTTATCTTGACTGCACTGAAAAAGACTGAGAGCCAACTTCATTAGATTAGCCATTAGAAAATCAATTTATTGTGGTCTGTGTTGTCTCTGTTTTCCTCCCTTCCTCCCTCTTCTCTCTCATTCTCTCCTCTCCTCCTGGTTTTGCTTATTCTCCTCTCTTTGACCTGACTCAAGTGTTCTGCTGATACTATGTGAAAATAAGAGAAAAAAAAAGATCATGAGGTGGCCTAGGAAGACGTCTGTGCCGTAACCCTTCCCTCCATCTTCCTCTCTCAGTCGTACAGAAAGCTGCGTTGTAAAAGCAACATGAAGCAGCTGTCTGGGAAACCCACTCAGTGTTCCTGTGCACAGCTAGCTCTCTCCAAAACACAGTGATCGACAACACAGCAACATTAATACAAACACAGATGCAAAGGTCAGATATAAACATGAACATTTAAACCCTTCAGTGTAGACAAGAATGCTGAGACTACAATAAACAAGTGTGAGGACGAGGTTATGAAGGACAGAACAGGACAGGATGTCAAGCTACAGTCAATAAGACAACCCAATGATTTGATACTGGACTAATACCCCATTAATAATTAGTGGGTTAGCCAGCTGGTTAATGAGTTCATTGGCTTTTAAATATATTTATTTGATACACTGAAGCACTGCAGCAACGTATCAAACACAAGAGCAAATAAGTATCATCAGAGTGGTTAGACCATGCCATTAATTTATTGTTATGCCACGTTAATAAAATAAAAAAAATCAGTGCAGTGTTCTAATGGATTTTTTTGTTCACCTTTCTAAGTCAAGGTTCAGTAGATGTAAGGTGTAAACAGTGAAAACATTAAACATAACAGAACGGCTCATTCATTTAGCGAGACTGAGTTGAAACCATTTACAACACTTTTCATGAAAACAATAACTGCACCTGCAGTAGTGCTTCGTGAGGTTCAGTTTCACTTCAAATGTTTGTGAAGTTTTATTTCATTCTGCTTATTATTATCCTAACACTTTAGGTTCTCTGTTTATATGAATCGCTAGTTTCTAACAATAAATGGTGCACAGCAAACAGCTGTGCTACGCAAGACCTCGTGTCCACCTAGGGTTTTTTTTTCTAAGCTCCAGAGTCTTTTTAAAATTGTTTTCAATGAGGAGAGAGCGTTTGCAGCAGGAAGCAGCCGCCTGGAGAAAAAGCGCAGTGCCCAGCGTTGCGCTCTGCATTTTCTGTTCGGCTGCTCCGTGCTCTGCTCAAGTTGAAAATCTTCCCGGTAGTTTTGCCGCCTATGGATAGTGTCTTGTAACCACATCCTCTTTGCTCCGTATCGGGAAATAAACGATCTAAAATAAAAAACTCACAATAGAAAGTAACGGAGCTGCGTCAGTCATACAGCAGCCGTTGTCAGCAGATGGTTGTCATAGAGACAAGGACAGACGCACAGACGCTTCATGCAATCGTTCCTGAGTGCACAGCCAGAGATTTTCTGTGCGAAAAAAAAACTCTTGGTGGACAGGAGGCCTAAATCAGTGAACTATTTAGTTCTTCAGGTAACGTTGTTCGTATTTTTTTTTTTATATTTTAAAAAGTTAAGACCGGACTTTCGCTCGTGACCTGTGATAACATGTTGGGGAACTGTTTACCTTCAGCTGGGTGTTGAAAGCGTCTATCTCCAGCAGTTTGGCCCTCGTTTCTCTCTCCACAGCGTCTAACTGTTCTCTGAGCTGCTGTCTGCTGGTCTCCTTCTGCTCCACAGCCTTCTGCAGGGACGACAGACTATCACCTAAACACACACACGCACAAAGAATAGAGAGCGTAAGTACATGTGTCCTGCTAAATTAATTTACTAACAACTAAGGGAATAGATACTCAATTAAATAAAAAGCTGATTAGAACGCCCCTTTCTACATTACAATCAATAGCTGTGGGATCAAGAGTTAAACATATGTAAGGGATTACTCCTGTTGAGACAAGACCTCAACACCACACCCTGTCGAGGTTTATTCCAGTGATAATGACCTTACTGTTCATTATCCTGCTTAGTACAAGGCTACTCATTAGGTTAATCCATAAATTCACATAATTCTAATTAAACGTCTCTGTTAAATGTTGATAAATGTACAAAACCTGTTTCTGGGGATTGATCACAAGAAGTCCGGGTTGACAGATTAGCATTGACTATTTGACATATTAGACTGTTTGAGTGTACAAAATATTCCTAAAGCATTAAACAAGTCAACTAATCTATACATCCAATGATGGTAGAAACATGCATATAGTGATGAAGTACAGTTTATGTTGAACTCACGTTGCAGGCTGTTCTGTTGAACCTGTTTGAGCTGATCGTTCAGACTCTGTTTATCAGGGATCAACCTCCCCAACCACTGCTGGGAGTCCTGCAGACAGACATGAAGTCACACTCAGAGAAACAGATCAGAAATGACTTTTTCACTTGATGAAAGTTTCATAAAATCCTCATCCTCAATCCTCAAAAATCACACCACAGGGAAAGAAAGTTGTAATAAGTGCTGATGGTATATGTGTGATTTGTGTACCTGTAACTGCTGCTGCAGGAGAGTGATTTCAGCGATGCGGGTTTCTCTGCTCTGATTGGTCTGCTCCACCTCCCTCCGCTGAGCTGACAGACGAAACCTAACGTCCTTCAGCTTGCCCTCTAACTGGCTCTTCTTATCATTCTAGACATAGGGAGAGAAATTATGGAAAGGAATAAGCTACCACAAAAGAAGTAGAAAGCAATCAAGTTGAAAGCTGTTCTGTTCTATGTGTGAAAGCAATCAGGCGTTTGCTTCAACTTTCAGTGTTTTCAGTGCAGTGGCTTGGTTGAATGTCATGAGCTTGTGTCTCTATTTAATTCTTAAACAAATCTGCTATTACTGCGATTAACACTAAATTCTCTTTTCTCTGTATGTTTGATTACCAGAGCCTCCAGTTCAAACTCCAGGGTCTTCTTTCTGGCTTTGAGCAGCACTATGCTCTCCTGCTCTCGGTTTCTTTGAGTCAGCAGCTCCTGGCGACGTTGACGCTCCCACTCGAGCTGACGCTGGCGCTCTAATTCACGCTTAGCTGCCTGGATGGACAAAACACATACACACACACACACACACATAGCATAAAGCTACTTTAATGTTCAAAGTGGATATAACACCAGGCATATGCTGTTCATGCATGACACATTTCATCAAACATTTCAAACTGGCTCTCTACTGTAAGAGTTCAAAGATAAGGAGGACTGCTGATGCGCAGTGAAAGGCTTCTTTGTGTGTGCAGAGGATGTGATCAGTCCGCAGCAGTAACTGTTTGATTAATAAACGATTCCTGGTTATCATATTTTCTCCTCCATACCTCTCTCCTCTCTATCTCTTTACGCCTCTCTTCTTCTCGCTGCCTCTCCAGCTCTCTCTGCTTCTCCAGCTGTTTTTCGAGTTCATGTTGTCGTCTCCTCTCCTGCTCCAGACGCTCACGCTCCTGAAACAGAAGCATGCAGACATGAGCGGGCATTTGTTATGGGACATCCAAATGCATTTTGATTTTCTCCCCTCTTTTAAAAAATGTGAATAAAGAAATGAAAGAAAGAAATGGGCTCTTGCCATAAAGCACTTTGGCTATAATAAATGCAAATATGTTAAGAAATTTATGTAAAGGCAATAATCCATGAACAATGTCAATTTAAATGCACACGCTGTGGCGTATATAGTCAGTGGTCTACCTTTCTCTCCTGCTCCTCTCTCTCCAGTGCAGCCAGCCTCTCCTGCTCTTTTCTCTGTTGCTCCTGCAGAGCCTGCCGTCTCTTCTCCAACTCCAGGTTTCCCCGTTCAAAGTTCTCCCTTTTCTTATCCTCAAATGTCACTGTGGTGATACAAAAAGACTTATAAGAACAAAGTCTCATGGCCATGATTTAACAATCCTCAAGATTTATTATGGGATTAAAAAAAGTGTAACCATGTTTCTGGTTGGGCTTAAGCACTCCAACAAAATAAATAATAAGAAAATGTATCCAAGTTATTCTTGAGGCAGGACAAATCACCTGGTAGCTTCTTATCCTGGCTGCTCTCAGCCTCCTCCTCTACCTCCTCCTGCACGCTCTTCTGGTCAGACTGAACACTGTCACTCCGCACCCGCCTTCAAGACAGAAACACATAACAACACCTTTAAAAACATACACATTATCAATACCAGTATATCCCACACACTGACTTTACATGGGCGGGCCGCCCAAGTAAATTTATGGCCGCCGAAGTATATTTCCGAGTCCCACCTGTTTTTATTTAGTTTTTAATTTATTCATAAAATTTGTTGAGTGCAAGAGACAATGACAGCGAGAGAGAGAGCGTGCACGATAGAGTGCAGACGCGCAGATGTGCACAGTGGACCTTCTCTCTATGAAGCTGATGTGATAAAATACTGCTCGCGTGCACGCGCTCTCGTAAATGCACCGGTTGAGGTGTCTTGGTCATATCAAAACTGAAGCTTCTCTTGGCTTCGTTTTAAAAATGTTAATGTACAGCTGCTTGCAGCTGATTGTGTGTTGAACTAACAAAGCGATCCTACAGCCTACATTATTTATGACTCCTTTTTTTTTTTTAAATAAAGCTTAGTACCTTAAGAAAAAACTAAACAGCTTTGCAAGTGACTACATTTACCATAAGACTTTAGACAATCTCAGAAAAAAAAGAATTGTGTGAAAATGTGAGGGGTCTCATCACAGATTTTATTTTGAAAAGCAAACTGTAGCCCTGTCGGACGCATTACCAGATGCTACAATCCGACTCCAGCGCACAGTGGACGGTACCTCTTGGTAACTAACTCCAGTGTTTCCCCTACCATTATATTAGGGGGGCAGCCCGGCAGGGTTTTAAAATGAGTCGATCTATTCACTATTTACCAAAAAGATGAGCATTTTCAATGAATGTTCTCATTTAACGTGTTCAGGCACAACACTGACAGCTTACAATAAAAAGTGCAATTGGAACTCTACTGTTGTATAAGAAATATACAAAATTATTTATGTAACTAATGCTGAACTGTGCACAAAACAATCATATAGCTTTCACTCAGTCAGTTTAAAACAGTGTTAGTCACTTTTTGATTAAATACATAGATTTTTTAAAATGAGTGTTAAGTCACAATATGTACCTGAAAGTAGGTGGGAGGTAATCTGGAGGTAACACAGGGGGAAGCGGTAACCCTGACATAGCCATATCTATGAGGTGCATTGCTAAGATGAACTCCTCGGCTGTTAGCTTTCCATCCTGGTCGATATCGGATAGACTCCTGAAGAGAGACAAAGATGGAATCGTTTATATATTTATGGGAAGTAAGGTAGGTACTCCACTTGATTTTGAATGAAGCCCCGTGGTTACATTTCTAAACACTGACCATATCGTGGCCAGCTGGCCCTGCGGAAGACTGGACTGCATCAGGATAGTGCGAGCCTGCGGACCTGTGGCACAGACATGTATCAAATGTAGAGGCAGATTGATCAACACGTGTGTTAATGCTCTGGCACATGTGACAGAAATGTTAGCCAACATAGTGTCATGTTTGTGTGTCTCTGAGAGTACCGGTGAGATGGCCGCTCATCATTTTGTCATGGGAGTTAAAAAGCTGTCTGTACTTCAGCCTGGAGGACTGAGGAACGGCCCAATCCGGGGGCGGCAGAACACTGAGACAAGTGAGGAAATAAAAGGCAGTTTAAAATGAAAAAATATCACAAGGACATATAAGCACATTTAATGTAAGATGCACATTCAAAATGCTCACAAACTCTCTGAGTGGTTTAAACGTAGCTTTAAATCTTTATAAATGGACAGAAGCTCTAAGCAGACATGTACATACACATTTTATTTACTCCATTGTCCTGTGATAACGAGTGATTAAAGGTTGTTTACTCGAGACTGCGACTTATTTTCTTGTTATCCGGGGATAAAAAAGCTGGTTTATCCATTAGAATACTAAAGTTTGTTTATCCTGATAACCGGATCATTTCATAGAATGCTAAACAATAGGCTGGTTACTGTTCAAGGCCAGACCACCACACAGCATGCTGTCATTGCTAACACTTCAGTTAGCAGAAGTTAAGCCTATTCTATGTTTGTTTTGTGCTTTTGCAACTCTGTGGATAGGAGTTAAATAAATAAGGATCCCAAGAAAACAACCAAAAGTGCTTGTTAACTGAGGAAATTAAATGTGTGGATGCATGTCTGCTTAGGTCTTCTGTCAATTTTATTTTTTAAATCTGTAAGGTAAAGAGCATCCATGTATGAGATGTGAGCATTTTTAAATACAAGTACAATTGCAGCTACCATTTCTGGTTATGTGGCCTACCTGGCAGCTTCAAAGGATGACCCCTTCTGCAGCTTGGTACTTGAACGATTAAATGAAGACGACTTGTTGACAGAGGGAGCTGCGGGAAAAACAAGAGGAAATGATGGTAAATGATATGGCTTCTTAGACTAACTGCAAGAAGTATGAACATTTTGTAAATAATTTTATTTATGCCATATCATGTAATTATTTTATGGTGTGTCATTACAGTTGACCCAGCTAAGTACAGCAATGCATACAGAGATAATTCCGCTGTGGACCGTCTACAATCTAACTATTAATGTTTAATCATGTGTAAACAAGAACTTGGTACAGCCACAAGAGGTTCAGACACAATGCAAACATTTCAACACACTGCCTTCCTCTCCTGTGCAGTCACGGTATATTACCTGTGTGGGAGAAGCCTGAGATGGGCTGCATCATGCCTGTGGGAGGAGCTCCATTGGCGATGGGTTGGGGGAGGGGAGGCGGGGCGGACGAGACGAGCGGGGGAGACACCCCTACAGGGAGCGGAGGGAGAGGGAGCGGAGGCACGCCTGAAAGAGGCGCTGTGATTGAAGCCATGGGGGGCATGCCTGCAGACAGACAGATAAACAGTACAGACTTTTTTTTTTAATTCAAGGTATTCTTTTTTTCCCCCACACACAGCGATACTGCACAAGGTTACCATCAATATTTCTGTAATGCACAATTTAAACTTCACATTCAAACTAGTCCATGGGACAGGAGAGCCACAGGGCTGTTGAGGGAGAGGAACTTAATGACTCTGTTATGTGTTTACATTTGGCCTTGTTTTGATAAGCTTTGGAGGTTTAAGAGATTGAACGAGTTTGAGCAAACGTTGACCGAATTGACCTTAGGAAAAGGATTCTCCTGAAGTGTTTGAACAAAACACAGTTTCTAAAATCCCCGTCTTTAGGGCCAGAAAGAATTAAAGAAACCTCAAGCAAATACAGACATCATGCTTACAGGTAACTAAAGATTACATCTGTTATGACATTCAACTGTGTGCCGTGTTAAATAAACATGTTATAAAACACGCAGCATTTTGTGTTTCTCTGCCTGTGTCTTACCAAAGCCAGATGGAGGGGGTAAAGGCAGTGGGGGTTGTTTCATACTGGGCGGAAGTGCAGGGGGAAGAGGGTGACCTTGGAGTTTCAGTTTGATGAGTTTCATGGCGATGGAGAACTCATGGATGTCCATACGGCCATCACTGTTCATATCAGCCAGAGCCCTTAAATGAGTCCAGAGAAAAAGGTTTAAAAATAATATGAAAAGGTTTAAACAGACTTACATACTGAACAGTGTGCCGCTCCTTTATCATGCGAATTTTAAAACAGGAAATGAATGGAACGGTCTGCGACTCACCAGATTTGGGCCAGGATGGGAGGGGGCAATCCTGATTGAAGGAAGAAGTTCCTGGCTTGATCGCCTTGATAGAGAAATAGAAATAATATCCAAATAAGGAGGCCATGTAAGACCAAATAGAGAAGCAAAACCTTGTTAAAATGACATATTATTCTCAGGACATGAACAAAACGTTTTCATGTTTTTCACTCCCCAGGAGTACTTACAACATTCTAAATTGTACAAAAGAAATACAACAACAATCATTTGTCAAGTAACAACAGATAAAAGATGAATCTGCAAAAACAAACCTGATAACTTTCAACTACCGATTACTCATTTTAAAATTTAAGGACAAAATTCAACAGAGGATATTTTCCACAATCTTTTTCCAATGATCACTAGATAGTTTTCTTTATGTTTTAAAAACTAATCTGTGGGATGCATGTGATCTTTCATCAAACTGTACTTTTTATCCATTTTGGGTCAACTCCAGATGATTTTTATCAAACAAATCAATTTTTTTGTTTCCTGTACCGCACTTCCAACAACTGAGCACCTTACTTGATACTGCCATTGTTCATGTCCTCATCTAACCTTACCCCTAGAATGTGAGAGTATGTGCTGTGTGGATATGAGAGAGAGAGAGAGAGCGAGAGAGAGAGAGAGAGAGAGAGAGGTTATTACCTGTGATGTAACCCCCGGCAGTGGGAGAGAGGCTGTGAAACTGCTGATCATGTTTGGCTCTCTCATCCACAGAGATCAGAAAAACATCTGGACCTAACCCACAAGAGAAATAGTCACACGCACACACAAGCGCACACACAACACACACACACACAATCAGAGTTAGAGGTTACTAACCAAACCAGAGGGCCAAGACAAAGCTGGACAAAGACAGTGGAAGTGAGAGGGGAGGCATTACAAGAATGTGTTAGTCATGACTTTTAGTTCCTGTTCAAAGATTCCTACTAAGTGACTTCTAAGAAAGACTGTCAACTGATAAGACTAATGAGCAAATTGAAAAGAGGTTGCTAGAGGTAGAGTCTGGAAGAGTGTTGAATCATGGGCGGTAGAAACTAGAGGAGAGCATTGTTTGCAACGCAGAGGATATTCAAGGCCATCTATGTCGCAGATTCTGTGTCGTTTCTTTCCGTAACAACCAACTGATATTTGGGCAGACATGGAGGAGGAGAGTCCAGTTATGAATACAGAGCAGGAGGATACTCTTTGAATGTGGCCTAGCTCAACTTTTTAAGTCTGAAATTATTCTTATCAGTGTTGGCCAAATTGTCACCCTAAGCTGAAAGATGATTTTGAGGTTTTCTAATGTCAAACAGTTATTCTTTCTGTAACGTTTCAAAGGACTCTGAGGTTGACAATAAAGGGATCCCACAAAACCAGAGCCAGAATCACACTTATCCGGTCAGCTTTATAGGTCTGTCAGTGGCTCTACTCATAAACAACACTCACAATCATTGTCATCTAGATCATCATCTTGAGTATTGGGTATAAGGAGGTCATAAAACTCATAAAACAGGTAGAGACTAAACAGTCTGCTTCGGCCCCAGCCTTCAATTTGTTGTATTTTTCTGGACCAGTTTAACAAAATCCCACATCAGTGTCAGTTAGGATCCCAACAGAGAGGCTTCCCTTTGATTGCAACTCATTCCTGTCCCATTTACTGGCAATGTAGTGACTCATGCTGACTCATTTTGCAATGCAGGAACAGTAAATGCTGAGAGATAAGTTATTTCTCTTTACTTCCTTTAACTTTTGTTGGAGAAGATACTTAAAGAGTCGTCTAAATGTATGTAACCCGGGTCTTAATGTATCAAGTTCTAAATCATCGAAATCCCATCAGAACAGCTGCTGATGAGGGAGTCGTCCATGTTAGTAAAAACTTTGCGGATACAGCATCTGTACTTAAACTTTATGTTGATAGAGTGAATGTTTTGATAAAAGAGTAGATGTCCTCTAGTTTTTAACTTTCCCTGTTATTTGAACTCAAAAGTTTCTTGCTGAGGTTCCCCCTCCTTTGTTAAAAAATGATCAACCCAAGAAGTCTTCTGGTTCGAAACATTGTGATGAATTAAAACTTTTTGTTGCATTTGATTAAGTGTACATGGCCTATCTTCTTCCTCAGTTTGCTGTTTTTGCAAGGCCCTGCCCATACGTGATGTGCGTATAACTGCCTCCTTTTTCTAGCTGAGGGGAGACAGCTTTCTCAGATAAACAATTCATAGGCTGGTCCTCGTTCATTCCATGCACCGGTAGCTTTTACAAATCTGTTAACATTCGGGCAGATCTTCCAATATGCGGTTTTTAAGCATTCTGGAGTGTGCCTGTTTGTCCATCTGCTCGTCGCCCTGCTGATAGGAGATCTGTTTGTCTGTCTACAGGCGTTCTCGAATAGCATCCAAACATTTTTTTCAGATATGTGCTGCAATTTCACATTTATCCAAACGTGTGATTCTTCTCTCATTGTTTTTTTTTGGTTTTTTTTCACATGAAGAACTCTGAGGAATGACACCTTTGAAACTTTATCTTATTGTCAAATGACTTCATTCTGTTTCTTGACTGAATCATTTTTAGATGTTGACAGTTAGATGATAAATTATCTTGTAGGGATTTAAGGCCTTAGTCTGCCAACCTAAATCTGTTATTAGTTACATCCAGAGTTATTTTAGGACATCTAGACAGCAGAAAGTTACATGCCCATCAGATCCGAACCTCATCGAAGTGTTTTGAAATGTGTTTCCAATCACTTTTCTACACGTGTCTCACCAGAGTGGTGGCTCAAATCCAATTTAAAGATTCTTTCGGGTAGTTCATAACATGTCAACAAAGATCTAAAGTCAAATCTAGACAGAGGTAGGGCATAGGAGCGTTTGAGAAGAACTCGTGCAGAGACTGTCTTGTGACAAGGAGATCTGAACTGCGTCTTGACAGGAGAATCTTTTGGTGTGCCATGATGATGATGGTTTCACGTTCTGTGATATACACCAGCATCACAAGCTTACGTAGTTACTGACGCCTACATTGTTACCACAGCAACACATGTAGATATGCGGTTAATGTCTGGACACATAAACCTAATCACATTACTAGCAAATAACGGTGCAGAGAGTTTGTCTTAAAGATCTGATTGAAGAAAATGAACCTGTCTGTTGTCCTGCGCCGCCTTCTCACAAGACTCTTATTCATCAAGTCTGAGAAGACTATTTCAACATCAACATTCAAGTAAAGTTACACACACACACACACATCATACTGACCTGTGAATGTGGTGGGGAACTGCGCCATGGTTCACTCAGTCTTCTTCACTGCACAACACCTGAGAAAAACACATAAAGTAAAAAAAGATGAAGATGTTTCACCTCATTAAGATTTCAACAGCTCAATAATTAAGCAGCCCCATCAATGATTTAGTGACTCTACTTCATATTGAAACATTTAAATGGTGAGCTACTAAAATGCTGTTGGGTTAAAGCCAAGGGGCTGGGGCTTTTGTCACTGAGGTCGGATGTTCGACTAGATGCACCAGATGCACCAGATGCATCATGTGGTGACAACACATTGTTTTCCCTTTCACAAGAAGTAAATTCTTATGAAAGGGAAAACAATGTGTTGTCACAATCTACCAAAAGAAGTGATGCAATGAATGTTGTCTTTTTTTTTTAAATCAGCTATGTGATTGGATGTATTCCAATTGTTGTTAGTTGTCCCTCCTCTTGAAATGAGATGAGAAAATGTCCTTCAAACTGCATGTGTCTGATATTTCCCAGACATGCTGGAAGCACCCGGCATTAATAACATTTTCATTTACGTTTAACTACCAAAACAAATCAGAGTTCAAAAGGAGACTTCTTCTGCCCAGTGAAGAACCTCTTCTCTGCATCAGCTGAGCTCGCCTGCAACACAATAGATTCACATCGTCCACTGACAGCGGTGCATGTGTCATCGTTTGCTGATGGACTGATGTTCATCTGATACATCAGTTCATCCCTCGCGAAAAGGTATAATACAGTTCACAACAAATTAGTCTTTTTGCTCGGTTGTCCTGTGACGCTGAAGATGTGACATTTTTAATTTTTCTCCAGCACAATAAGCTAATGTGGTGTCTGTTTGTGTTGACACAATGAAAAAATTCACACCTCAAAAATGCAAGCACTGTGATTTTTTAATAAGGGACATAGTTTTTTTTTTTTTTTTAAATGCTAATGCAGTCAGTAACGGTCTGCAGCAGCAGACTGGTGCCAGTCCACAGGGGACTGGGTCATGTCAGCCATGTTCATGGATGTCAACAGGGCAGCACATTTATTTATGCAGGGCATGCTGCCCGAGTATACTCGCCTGTTTTCAACCCCGCTCTGCTTCACATTTACAAACATTCTCACTTGGGAGCTGACCACATTGTAGACCAGTTTTTTTCCCTCTGTGTCAACAAAAAAAAAGGCTCCACTGGCATCTCTGTAAATTCTGGATTTTTTTCAGGCTAAACAAATTGGAAACTAAG